>NC_060244.1:29478910-29785985 GCF_021155785.1 Neodiprion fabricii | reverse complement strand
TTCAATTTTTCTCCGAATCCGGCACGACGTGTATCCGTAGCGATGTACATGATTGTGTCTTTATGAAAACCGGAACCTGTCATCCTCAACGTTCCTTCGATCCTTTCTTCGGCCCTCCGTTTTCCGAGTATATAATTATACTTATCAGAGACTTAGAAAACGAGATTGAACGTTAATTTTTGCCAATATTACCTCTACGGTCTGCAGTCGGTATCGTTGTTACAACTTCTCTCCCCGCAGGCGGTGTTTCATCGATACATCGAAACAAGCCCTACTCGCGATACTTTTATCCCATTCTTTAAATCGTTGTAAATTCCACGTGGAATCCGTTTCTTACCAACGTTCTATAATTGGTCGGCTCGGTAGGATCGCCGGGGTTATATAAAGGGGAATATAAAGGTTCTCGGTATAAAATAAAAGGTCGAAAAAGAAAAGTCACAGATTTAAAGAATGCAGTAGCGTATACACACAAAAATAGCCCGCAACCTAACACACTCCTCCGTACATACGCACACCAACTTACTATCGGCTCTCATTTTCTCTCGGGTAATTATCGTCGTGTACGGTATAAGTAGGCCGCAACCACCGATGCGGGAATCTCTCGCGTGCTTTAGACTCTCGAGAGTCTGGCTCGTCGGTATCCTGCGGACGTTCCCGGGGCTCCGATCGCAGCTTTGGCCGAATTGACCGCGAGTCGGATCGCGTCGCGTCTCGGCAGGAAGCTTCGGCGCGCACCGAAATTCCTTCTGCACCCCGGAGTGAGTCCAGGGTTCGTCTCTTCGTCTAGTCCGTGTATTTTTACCCAAACTTATTCGGCCGAACGCGGCACGCCGTCGAACCGGGAACGAATATAGCCAGCCTTTCGCCTTTCGCGAACGATCGTCAATTAGACCAAGCGTCTAGACCGCGGTCTCAAGTTCGAGGAACTTCGTTACCGGCGTCGTTTCGCCCACCGAGATTTCCTCCTCTTCGTTTGCGCCAGGTGAGGATTTCCCGCCGTCCCCGGGGGCGGCGGATCGTGTTGCAACCGGGGCAACGCACCTTCGGTATAATCTTTGCGGGACGGTAGGCGGCTCTCGAACGACGACGGCGCCAAACCTTTTTCGACCACGGTGACAACTGCGCCGGGGAAGCGAGAGAGCTGGAGGGGAAAAAAGTGCGAGAGAGACGCGGTTAGCGGTGTCGCTAAATTTAGCCCGGGCCACCCTCGCGCTTGTACAAACTTATCAATGCATTCGGAGACACGTGGGTGCGGAGAACCATAAGTCGGGGAACCTAGTCGAGGCTCTGCAACGCTTTCGTGCACGCGGATGGATTTGATTTCACCCGATTGTGGACACAACCAGTCTCGTTCCGCTCCCGGATCGGGCCGCAGTTAACGTCTCGCTCGTCTAGACGACGATTAAACCAGAATAGAGAATCACTCGGTCCCATTTACACATCCCGATAACCCCGCGAGGTTCCGTCGTCGATACTATCAAGACCCTCGAGGTTCGATTTCCTGGAAAGATTAATGTCGCCGGATCGCCTCCGTGCACCGTTCTCTTCGCTTTCTTTATACCCATACACTCCTGGCACTTGAAAATAAATTCTACAGGTCGCACTTTGTGATTTATCGGTTTATACAGACTCGGTTTTAGTGCTGCGCTGCTTTATATCCGCGCGTGTCTGAAAATACTGAAACATGCCGTTGTCGTCGGTGAAAGTGTGCCTCTCCTTCTCTTTTTCAACTTTTCTGGTTAAAAACGTGGAACGAAACCATCGATGAATTTAATCCATTGTCCTTCCTACCGTACATAAGTCCTTTTAATTACATCCAGATCGAATGAAACGACAAAAAGAGACGTTTGCGGGTTCGATTTGAGGCACGGAAGTCCTGCAGCGCCTGCATGGTATGCAGCTCGATGTTCATGGGAGTGTAGCGGGACTATCGAGCGATGATTTGTTATGCTGGGTATTACACGAGCGAAGGTGTAAAACCGATCCCGCTCCTGCCAAACTCGTTTTACGTATTCCAATAAGTGATTTCGCGGTGGGCAAACAACTTTGAAAGCCCTCGGTATTTCGGTTCGGTCTGCAGTGATGATTGCGGCTGCCGCGCGTTATCGCGCGCATTTGCAAAAGCTCGTAAATAACTTTTTATATCACGTGAAACTATACGGAGCTACCTGTTGTAATTTCTCTGTAGTAACTGTGAACAAGACTCTGAAAGCATCGGTATTTTATCCCTACATTCAAGGACGAATTTCCGCACACCGTGGACTCTGGCAATAATTAATCATGATTCGAATAAATGAATTTTTAAATCAATACGTTAGCTCGCGATTGAGCAAATGGAGAATCCGAGGATTACGTTGCGTACCTTTAACGACGCATTTCGCGGTACGTAACAACTGGTCCTCCAGGAAGCCGCAGCCTTTTGGCCGATGCGAAATGAAACCGGAGTCGAAGAGACTCGGTGCCTGAAGGCGGCAGCGACGTTGATCTTCGCGAAAGAGGGAGAGGTATGGAAATATAACTTTGGTAGGAAAGCGGGAAAGAGAAAGACGGAAAAACGGGACGCCGGCTTGCTGGATGATCGCCAAGGGTGCTATGACCGTAGGCATTTATACCCCCCGTGAACTCACGCGCGGTAAAGCTTTAAGCACAAAGCGGCGCCTCGTAACTTTCTTTCCATTTTGATTGAACAGTGTTTCCTTGTGGCGTTTACTGCCCGACCGTTTAATCAAACCCCCTTCAAACGGTTACCACGTGGATCGTGGCGTGAGGGTCGTGAGCTGCATTCGAAAATCAAATAGTCCCGAAGGAATATGCCTTGCAGCATCCAGCAGGATCATACGAATAATGGCGCTTCGATGTTTCGTTCCCGATCAGTCAGACACCAAGATTATCTTCAAAATATAAGATCGAAATCCATTGGTCCTCTCGCCTTGAATCTACGTCTTTCCATTGTGCGTCTTTCCGATGCAATCCAATTCTTCAGAGAAACTGTAACGCCCTTGGCTCAAGGGCTAGACATGCCGTGCTCTGCGCAGGTGAAGTGGATATTAAATCTTGCACGCGATATCGGAGAATATATATATCCGCTCAGACGTGACCGCCTATTATCCGTCTAGGAATAATTTTCAAACCGATTATGCGTCGAGCGATTTACCATGTTCGCTTTGCAATTAATTGAAAATACCTGTCTCTATTATTGCCCACATCCTGTTCCTCTCATTTCTTACTCTTTCGGTTTTCAAACTCGGAGCAAAGCTCTCGCCGACGTGGTTATGGACCGGGCGTCGAATGTGCCAATAATAAACAAACAAGGCAGGAACGAAAAACCAGTTACATATCTCGGCGGTAACGGCATTGCACCGACGTCACTTCCTCCTCGTCCAGTAGCGAGGCCGGAAGCGTTCGTTCGTTCGTTCGTTCGTCGCGTGAATCATACGGACTTTATGGCCGTCTCTGATTTCTCGCAGCTTCCTGCAGTGCCTCACGGTTGTAGCTGCTGCAACTCTCTTATTCATTAATTCCCTCCGCCGTTAAATACGTCGGCATTAACTGTCGACAACAATGCATAACTGCACGGTTATCAGGATCCGATCTAATCCACCGGACGGCCGCGATCTTGACGCTTGAGAACACGGAGCGAGAGGCTTTAATTGAACTCACCGTCGCCGCGTACGTACGTCTCTGTCGAGACCGTCACGTTCCCATGCATCTCACATCAGTGGAAACTTGAGCCAATGTTGAATGTGTTTAGACTAGACCAGGGTGCAGAGTTATGAGCGCTCCACTGTCCGACCGTGACAGTTCAGACGAATTAAGACCCGGTCTCACTCGGCAGGGGTCCATCGCCAATTGCTACCGAACCCAACGTACCGTTCCGTCACGTGGGATTGAAATCTTTCGACAAATTTCTACGACTACGTTCTTGACACCCGGAAATTCCATTCGGAGCAAGATGCAGAGAAGCAGAGAAAAGTAAGCTCATAAGACGTTGTATCGTCGCTGCGGCTTCCCGACGCAGACCGACGAGTCTCTTTCTCATTATCATCGTATTTTCGTTACGGATACTTTCGAATCACACACGTTACGTTCCGTTCGCAAGGACTGCCGAAGCATAAGGGTTTCCCGGTGGTGAGTGAGGCGTTCTTCTGGAACCGCTAGACTTCCGCTTCGCGGACGGGAGGACGGGACCGGCTATTTCTGAGCACCGTCGTCGGGGACAATGGACTCATCGCTCTCGGTGTGGCCACGTCGGTTCTTCCCACACTGCAGTCGGCGCGCGGCGTGCTCCACGGACTAGAGGACCTGGCACCTTCTCCGCGGATCGAGCTTTCACCACCTGGTTAACGGAACCCCAGGCTTTGCCGACTCACTTTTATGACGCCTAGCCTCGGCCGGAGTACCGCGAACGGAACTGTACCGCGGGCACCCGACATGCCTTGATTCCTCAATTCTTAATACCAGCACGTCGTAAAACGTTTGCACTATGCACTGAGGTCAGGGTCAGGGTAAGAAGAACAGGAGCCACGTTCCATGGTAAACCTAGGAGGAAAGGGAGGAATTATATGGAGGGACGTGGCGAGTCATCAAGTTGACGGGGACGAGAGACGGACCGACCCCTGGTGCATATTGCGTTCTTTCTTTCCGTTGGACAACGGTACCGTTTCCGAGACAGTGATTCCACCTGATTATTTTAAAGACCGCTGTACGAAGTCGGTCTTTTTTTTTTCGTTGCGAGACAGCTTGAGATCCGGAGTCTTGCGCGCCGCCGGTGAATGGCCCAGTTTGGCTGGTCTTCGACTGGTGCGAAGGAAGGAAGGTAGGCGCGTTCGACGGGTACAGGGACGTTGTTACCGGGTCCAAAGGACCCGCTGGACCTCGAGGACACGGCGAACGATCAGGGGCGAAAGAAGGAAGGGGAGAAATACGGGCAAAAACAGCTCCTGAAAGCAATGTGATTGCTATATTTGGCTCTCTGAGTCACTCGACCGGCTAGTGGAGTAGCTAGTGGCTGGTGCGGCTAGCGGTTCAACGGTTGTATTCTCTTTATTTGTATCTTCACTCGAGCCGAGTGATCGGACCTTCTCTTCGGGGTGACGGAACGCGAAGCTCGACATTGTTTATCGAACAGAGTTGGCCGGGTAGAAATGAAGAGTAAGAAGATTTTGTGCCCGTTACCGAGGACGTCGAAACGACGCACTCGAAATTGGTAACTACAAACTCGTTAATTCTGATCATCGAACGAGAGTAACGATCGCCTGTACCAATATCTGCAGCGTGTTTGCACGAGTGGGCTGGTTCTGCTGAAACAATTTTCTGGCTTAACGGACGTTTTACGATTTCGCAATTAGTCACGCAAACACGTATCGGTGTACACGGGCATTCTACGAGGGATATTAATTTCTGAATATCGCCACGGGTTCGCGGTCATAAAGTAAATTCGTACATCTCTCCCTGTACCTGGAATCTGGAAAAGAAAAATAAATTGGCATGTAAGTTGACCGCAGTTGTCTTTCCAAGCGGCATTGACCAAATAGTTTTTAGCACTTGCTCGGCGAAGCGATCGATCAATCAAGAGCTCATCTGTAGATCGTTAAATCAAGATTAAGCTCACCCTAGAGGACGATCTATAAAGGCAGTAAAAATCGAGACTCGTGATTCGCTCGAATTCCGCAAGGGCGATAAATCTCTTCTTGTTACGATTCCGCGCTCTTTCGGTACGAAGCTCATCGGTTTTTACTCATTTCTGTTTCAGCGCGTACATTTATCCAGTTTCGGGGTAATCGTGCCTCGCGCCGCCGTGCTGGAAGGTAACGAGGATGAGAGACTCCATCGTTTACACGCCCGTCTCCATCGGTCCGGACACAGACGACGAGGACACGCTGGTCAACGCCGAGGTCTACAACAATGGTGAGTTCTTTCACGTGTCTCTTTATCTCCCGACTCGAGGTTAAGGTCTGGATGCCGCGGCGATCCTCAAGTGGAACTCGGTAGGCGGTTGACGCCGCATGTCCAGCCCCGAAGCTTTAATGCACAATAATATGAACCGCGGTAGGTTCACCCTACTTTGCACAGAGGCGAAGCAACGGACGCGATCCGCTTCGTAAGTGCTTTACTCACGGCAATGCCTTCGCCTCACTGTCCCCTCGACATCTAGCGCACTGAGCAGGTAATCCGAGACACGTTAGCGACGTCGTCAGCGATGTACAGGGTGTGCCAGCGGTTACACCGGTCGGACTTTTCGAGGCGAGAACAAGATTGGGAAACAGGTTGGTAGCTTCTCGGCTCGAGCGCCATTAGAACTCCATTTTGACACACTGCCGGGGATCGAGTATTGATTTCTTGTTCCGAGAATTTCGTAACACCCCCGAGTAACGCTTCCTTCGCACGGTCCTGGCCGATTCTCTCGAGGCCTCAGCGGATCGGGGGGAGCAGAAGAGACCACAGGATGAGTCATGCGCTGCCCGAAGGCGTTTTTGCGTTCACCGGTATACTTAGTGATCGAAAAGTACGCCTGGTACTTGCCATATTGCAGGAGTAAATTTCCAGATTGTCTTCAGCTTTGGTCAATGTTTGCCGAATGGAAAACGTGCTTCAACTCGAGTCTCCGGGTATTTTCAGTCGCCGTTAGTTACACGTGTGCGCGAGCTCGTTCGGTCGCGATCCCTTTTCCGGAAGCGATAAGCATCTCTGGAGGCTAACGATAAGTAGACACATGGACTTGAATTGTTTTTGAAATAGCGAGGCACTTGCTCTTAGAAAGCACCGTGAATGATATTTGGGTCAAGTTTGATTCCGAGCCTGATAACAGGACGAACCGGAAGCGAGGAAAGGAGTAATTTTCGTCTCAATGTTATACTTCGTACGGGTTGCTTTGGTCCTGCAGGCCGCGGGTTCGGAGCGGCGACAGGTACTCGTTAATTGATGAAACTTAACGGAGTATGGGTCTGAGGTATAATAAAAAGCGTTAATGTCAAGCGTCCTCGAAAGCAATTAATAATTGTTTTCTGCGATATACAGTACGGGGTTATTATACTTTTGAACGCGATCGTTTGCCGCCCAACACCATTCTTTCCTACCGCGTATTGTGTTATGTATACATGCAGTGTATAAACCTGTACGGATTTTAACGAGCGTGGTTCGAGAGAGTTGTAAATTTGAAACGAATATCGTAACTGGCGTCGTTAACGTCCTCGTATTTCATCGAAAATTGTTGAATTTCGTGAGAGAGCATTTTATCGTATATGTCCTACATTACTCTGGGTTTTTAGTCAACAATTACGTCGGTATACCTACTTTCGTTACATACGCGTCACAGCCCGAGAAACCGTTCAACGTTTTCGACAAAGTCGATTTGTAGACGCGATTGGTATAACATTTTTTCGGCAGGACACACCGGTTCGCTGCAAAAACCAATTTCAGGCAAACGATTACTGTCGGATTGCGAAAGATTTCATTAAATAAAATTATGTAACGTACTTAAATTTCACGCGATACATTGGTTACCGGAATCGAATAATAACTAAATAAACTGCCGTAAAAATTTAATTTCAGGTTTATTCAAATTCGGTAAAGATTGAGATAAAAATCAAAAGGGACAATCTTAGGTTTTTTTTTGCGATATTTGGAGTCTAATATTCTGTATAGTGTTTCTGAATTAATTTGTAGCCATATTTTTTGAATTCATCGACTTCACAGGAATTGAAAACCCAAAGCTACAAGATCGTAGGATTAATTACTGAGAAAATACAACAAGATATCTTCGTTTTATTTAATGCATCTTTTAAACTTTTGAAAATGTAAACACTTGGAGCAATTTGAGTTTGAGGGCTTTATCGTTCATAGTTTCAAGAACGTTTCAGGATTTTTTTATTAAATTTATTAACAAAATGCCATTCGCGCCATGCCGCCATTTTGTCATTAATCAAAGTCCTCGCACTCGAATTGCTCCAGACTTTCGTTTTCTGTGACAAGAAAAAAAATTCCCACGTCAAAAAACGTCGATTTCGAGTTGAGATTGTTTTAATTTCCGAGGAGCGTATAAGCGCAGCAAGAAAGCGAAGACGAGTCCTGGTGACCAGCGTCTTCTTGCCCTTCTTGTCCCCCACCAAGCCGACTACGCGGCGCCCGGACTACGAACCGGGGCCTGGGACCCGTTTTACCTTTCGTTTCTCCGGGGCACTGCCGTAGCGGCGCGTTTCAGTTGATGTAATTAAATCCACAGAATCACGAGGTAAATACGATAGACGTACAATGGCCGTCCTCACAATTCTCGCTGCAGCTCGGCGCCGTGCACTCGGTTCCATCTTATTGTTACCTGCCGGCCGCCCCCCTCGGCGCTTTACTTTGTGCGCCAAGTCACGCTGGGAGCTTCGACACCACCGACACGTCACCGGCTTCTTCATTTCACGCGCAATTTAAACTGCTCCTCGCTGCCATTTTACTTGGCCCTATCCGAAGGAGTCGTTCCTTGCGCGGACGTCGACTCGATTCGCGTTGATATTAACGATTCCGCGGAGCTCTTTCAGGGAAGGAGAGACTCGCGGTGGCTAATTGCCGGCTCGCCTGATGCTCTTCGCGTCGACGTCGTTCTCATTTGGAGGAATGATAAATAAAAATACCCGGATTGAGTCCTGTATACCCACTCGGGTATTTTACCTACCAGATATTCTGGTTATATCGTGATTAAAGGCAATCGTTATATTCCGAGAAACAGACCTCCTGCCGCGGTGATAAGTTGGAAATGTACGTGTATTAATAGTCCTCGTAATTAGAGAACCTTGAGGCGGAATCGTGTTTGCTTGTACGGAGACCTCACTCTCGAGTATATTTATAGCTATTGCTACTTCAAATTTTGCGGTACGAAATTATCAGCAGCTCGGAATTCATGACCGTCCGTGCGGTAATCGTTACAGGTGCAACTCGTGTCTGTATTATTATATACCCTGCCCGAAGGAAGATACTGCATAACGGGGAGCGCGGAGGATATGAAAGTGCCAGGCGCCATGTGTCGTTATTCATCCTGCACCGCGTGCGTCACGTGAGCGCGTGCAAAAAGGGAAAATGGGGAAGGAGAGAGAAGCCGGCGAACATGCCAATCTTCGAGTCTCGGTATCACATTATCACAAGCCCATAACCCGGCGTGCCTTTCCCCCGAACGAACAAAGCTCTCACCATCGGAAGCCAGAGTCGGAGCTGACGGACTTGATAAGCGGCGAGTCGACGACTCGCGTATATCGCCGCGCGGTCGGGAACATCTAGTATAGGTGCAAAGCTGCCTAGCAGCAGCGAAGACAAAAAAGGGAAAAAATTTACGGAGAGGTGTAGGTACGCCGCTGAATAAGTAACCTGTAAGAAAAAGGAACGGTGGCGCTCGACGATGGTTGCTCGGATGGTCTCTGAGGAAGAGGAGGAAGGCGATGTGGCGGCATGGGCAAGGTGAGTGGCCCCATCAACGGCTATCCTCGTCCTGCTAGAGGCCGGATGAACTACGTGCTTTCACAATTTCATACACTCCGGTTCAAGTTGTTTGGCGCATGGCCCTGCAGCGTATCATCCTTACGATTCCGCCGCAGCGTTCTGCTCCGGATCATCGACGAGTGTCAGGCGGTAAAGAGATTTTTTCACGAGTAGGGTATGTCCGTGGGTAATTCCAACCCGGGAAGAAAGTTGAACCCGAGCGAAATGGCAGGTACCCACGAATTATTAACACCGGTAAGCTGTGCGTACCGAGTGGTTATACGGCATTGTGTATAGGTGCTACATGCATTTTAACTCGAGAACGAAAATTATCTCACGGGTAATTACGCTCCATCCTGTAACGCGGGAACGGCGGTAATTGTCCAGACAGGAAGTCGGTATACGCGATATTTATACGTCTACGTACGTCCGCGGTCAGAGGGAGCAATCATTCGGCGTTGTTAAGTGTTCGGTTCAGTTGACGTTGGATTAATGTCGATTCGCTGAGGAGAAATATCAATTTTATCACCCCCAGGGCCTTGCCGTAAAGACGAATACTGCTCGATACCGGTTAGCCCTTCGTAACGAGGTGAACATTTCTCACTTGTGCGGCATGCAAATGCCAACTCTCTTCGACGTACCGAACGTGGCTACATTCAGTCTACCTGTCCTGCTGGTATTACGCTGCAGCGGATTTGTATATGTGCGTAACTAGGCGTGTAACTCGGATTATCGTACTACTGCGTATTTTGCACTTGTAGGTAACTGAATTTATTCACGCGACAATGACGATGGGCGATCTTCGCTTATACACGCGAAATATTGTAACCAGAGAAGTTTCCTTCACCTATTCGTTCCACGCTTCCTTTCCACTAGAGCGCGATGCTCACTCGCAGTAGAAGCGTAACCATTGATCCTCTCAGTCGCAGAAGCTATTATAGTGGCGCCCTTTCCTTTTTTATCTCATTTCTTGTACATCCCATGTAAAATCTTGATATTTTTTGACCAGACTCGCATACAGCGTCGGAAAATTTATAAAAAATGTATAATTGCACTTTTATGTCGAAAAAACTGAATTGCATTACTGAAAGGGTTAAAAGATGATCGATTTCTTCTTATCGAATTGACGCTGATGATACCGTTTGTACATTGTGGATAATGGACGATTTTTTGGGATAGATGAAAAATTTGCCTCGAGTTTGCGCGTGCGTCGGACGCGACCACGTCCAGTGACCCTGTTAGTCAGTGATACAGATTTCGTAACTATCAATCACGAATTTCGTCATAGAGTCGCGGCTGACGTCTGTCCAATATATAATATCTAATAATATGAACCTTACTCGGACTATAATTGTGCCTGGAAGGTTGCGCGGAAGATGATGCATACACGCAAACGCCAAACGAATTTGTGCGCCATTCAGGTACGTACAGATCTCTTTGTTAAATTTCTTTTCCCCATAGAATTTACGACGGCGATATAGCTACATCGTATATAATAAAGCGGAGGAGCGTGTTAATTCAGATACCGCGGGCAGGTTTTTTGTCTATGCCAAGAGCAGGATATTGCCAGTGTGTACATGCGTACGTATACCCGATACAAAAATCGACAAGAAAATGACGTATGACCCGGTTATGGATTTATAATTGTATTTCGTTGCGCGGACGGAGTTTGATAATAATGAGTACAAGTTTCCGTTATTGATTGATACCGATCACCCGTTACTCATCGAAGGTAAAACGGATAAATAATTCTTTTGGTATAGAAAATCATCGGATAAGTATTGTATCTGGTACCGTGGCGCCGTCTGACGGTTTCGTTTCGTTTCATTACAATCGTTAAATCACTTTATCTTATACTATCATAATAGCGAGGCAGGCTACATAAATTGGTGCGGGCACACCGATACAAACCGGGCGATTTCTTTTTATTTTTATTTTTTCCCCTCTATATTCGATTTCAATCTCGTAACAAACTGGCTGTACCTCCGCCATTTGATTTATTCCACGTCGTCTATTCTCCCAGAGTTTCTCTCTTTCTCTCGCTACTTCGTAACACGGCAATACAGAAAAGTTCCAATCGAACTCCGGGCCGCGGTCCGATAGTTTCGTACATCAACAGCTCAATGCAGCGCAGACTTCTTGGAGAGATAAAACTGCCGCGCTGATCGGGCCGAAGAGCAGTCGACAAGACGAGACGAGAGGAGACGAGCCAACGATACGGCAGTTAAGAGATAGGCTGTACCTCTTGTACTTATACCTAGTATATATAGCGTCATTATCGCCTTCGCGCTTAGATCAATCGAGAGATAATAATTGGCTTCGGATATAGGCGGCTCCGAGTCAAGAGCGAAGTACGAAAGATCGTGATGTGTAATGTAGCGGTATATACGCCGCGAGATGGATAGCTATATCGGCGCGTTGTGGTGTGTAAAAATAAATCTGGGATGGGAAAAAAGAGGACGAGGAAGAAGAAGAAGAAGAAGATGAGATAATGACAACGCCGTGTGTACAGCTGTATGTGTAGAGAAATGAAAATAAAACGAAGCTGGAAATTAATTGTCGAAGAAAAACTAGTCGGTCGCCACTTTTCTCCTACATATTTTTCACTCGATCGTTACGCGGTACCTACGGTGTCAGGTTCCGAAGATATTCGGGAGACGCCGTTTCGTCTCACGGCCGCAGAAATGATGCAATACTAATTATAAACGTACTTCTTTATCGCATATTTCACTCTGCGCTGACTCAATATACCAGAATAAAGTTTTAACGGGTTGCACGAGGTTTTTCGTAACTTTATATTCGTGTAATTTAGCTGAAACGATCAGCTGATTACCCGTTACGACGCCATATTGCTCCAACAGCCATTCTCATACTTTGTATCGTGGTATTAAGTAGGGTATAATTGAAGTTGAAATTGTTTTCCGAAAAATCGTGCACGCCATCCACAGTTTGAAATTCAATTTCAACGTACCTCGAGTCCTTTATTTTTCACAAGGGGATCTGGTTGGTCGGGCTCTGAGTAGATTACGATACAAGGTGCGATGATCGCCTATAAGGGGGCATCGTATAATTCTGGGTCGGATCAGAAACATGACGCCACTCTTAGCGGACCCGTGTTAATTTTATAAAGGAAACTGAAATGGGGGAAAACAATGTGTAAAAAGAAAAAAGATAAAAGAAAAGGAAAAAAGTACACGTAGCAGAAAAAAATTGTACGACAAAAAAGGTTTATACCGGGCGTTCCGAACCGGTCTTACGGTGTTGGCGCTCGCGCTAATGATATACCCACATCTAACATTACCCTTCTTTCCTCCTGTACATCCCCAGAGAAAAAACAGCCTGCGCGCATGGCGTCTCGTCGTATACGTATGTGTACAAACGCAGAAAAACAGCAGCTGTATGTCCGTTAGAGAATTTAAAAATAGTGGTCGATTTGAGTAAAAAAAGGGTGAACCGTTTATCGAACACCGCATCGCGGTTTCCTCTTCTATGCACGACTCTACGCTGCAAGATGAACGATAATTTCGATCTATATTTAGGCATACTTATGAAATTGCTGGTATGCTAAGTGCTAGGTTGTTGGCCGAGGATCGGTGCTTTCGGTATTCACAGCTTGATCGGTTCTTACGAATTTGAGTTGGCTGTTCACCTGGGGAAACGGGACTTGGCGTGACTGAATCCCACGTATCTATTACGGTGATGATTAGCTGTTGATGAAGAATAAATTAGGAATATAAGTGGATACACAAATTTAAATGCCAGCGAAGAAGAATTCTAGAGTAATGAAAAATTTTGTGAGAATTATATAGATTACAAGGATATGGAATATCTGAGCTCTTTTTTTTTCGACTCCGTCTTCTCCTTCTTCGTTTTCTTCTTCCAACCGAATCCGAGCAGCAATAATGTAAAAATAAAAATCACGAGTCCCTCGTTGAGCGTCCGTTCCTCAATTAATTGGTCTACATTTCCTGTTTCGAGTTCGGCGTCTCTGACGGAGGATTTTTTTCCCATGGAGAGGAGGATCCCTGCATCGCAGCGTCGCGGGAAGTTAGGACAAATAAACCGGTGGCGTCGGTCGGCGCGGGGGCTAACAAGCCAATTGCCGACTAAATACGAAAGGTAAAGACAACCGATGCGGAGGAGGCGCGGTTACACCCTCCTCGGTTAGTGGAACTAAAGGCTGTAGCGGGTGATAGGTCACACCCTCGATCCACCTGCGTATCCACGTAATTTAAATGCGCATGTATAAACAGTCGGCCCTCGGATAATATGTGAACATGCCCGCCGCCCGACACAGTCTAGTGCATGCCTGTATTCGTAACCTTGTAGATGTTTGAATGGTCGTAGCGAAGGCAGGGGGTCTTTTGAAAGATGCGGTACAAGTACAATGCGTACGACGAGCCTCCCTTCGAACCCGTGGAGATACAAATCTCACATCCCTCGGTATTCGAAAACCGAGAGAGAAACGGGAATGGAAGTAGAAAGGGAGAGAGAGAGGGGGGGGGAGGGAGGGAGGGCAACCCTGAGGAACAGGTAACTTTGATCGGCGTAGCAGCCTCCTGTGCGCCATCTTCTTCTTTCGGTGAAGACATTCCAATCGCTTTGAGGACAAAGCTCCAGTATACACACTTGCACACAAATGCATAGAAACGACGAGAGAGGAGAGACCGGGGAACCCCCGGAAGGTATGCGAGAACGATGCTGGCCGCCGCCTTTGTAACAGAAACCACGAAACGCAACCAGGACCTCGTCTTCTTCGGATCCTTTCTCAGCGGATCATTGTACGCGTAAAAAGTTCATTTTGTTTAA
This sequence comes from Neodiprion fabricii, assembly GCF_021155785.1. Taxonomy (NCBI): domain Eukaryota; kingdom Metazoa; phylum Arthropoda; class Insecta; order Hymenoptera; family Diprionidae; genus Neodiprion; species Neodiprion fabricii. The sequence goes on along the minus strand of NC_060244.1, from coordinate 29,771,720 downwards.
CGGCAGCCCACCTTCCTTATTGTTAGGGTGGAGGAAACTTAGCCCTGTGCACAACTCTTCAGCGCTTCGGGCTTCGTCGTAAAATAATCTCGTTGCAGTCAATGTCGGAGCTCAATTCTTGAGGATCATTTGCGCAATTATCAGGTACCAGTCGAATGTGGTTGAAGTAGAAGAAGCCAGCGACCCGAGAGTGACGCTCGATTTTATCGGACATTTTTTGCTTTTTTGTTTTTTTTTTTATCTTCCATTTTTAAAGTGATGAAATGCTTTTGAAGCGTTTGATTCTTCTCGGATGTCGTGCGCGCTGTTCACTGAAATTTGTTTCATCCCTGTAACTCGCAATCTCGAAAAATCTTTACCCTGCAGAGAAAGTGTGAGTCCCGTTTCTTCGGTGAGCGTTAAAGTTAAGAGAGCGACGAGATATTTCGGTTTTGTATAGTTTTTATTTTTTCTTTCCGTTTCTTACCTGGCCGTTGGGTGGTCAGTCTCTTACTATAATGACCGGTTCACTCCCGGAGTATCGCGTCAGTCAGCCGCCAAGACTGCCGAAGAAGAGCGTCGACGATTCTCGGCTCTGGATCCTTCGCATTCAGGATTCAAGATCCAACCGTTACGATTTTCGTTCAACTTTTCAAAACAGTTCCCAACTGCCTGAATGCCAATCCGGACTACGGAGCGAATTTCGAGGCAGAAATACGTCGGCAACTTAAAACTTGTTCGTCAAAGTTCGCAGCCCTTTCAATCACGAGGTTAATTTATCGGTCAGGTCGGAAATAACCTTGTTTCAACATTGTCGACATCAATACTTCAATCCATTTCAGAGAACCTTTGAAAGAGGAGAGAAAAAAGATTTGAGAATTACCTAAAAAAATTACCTCCGTAATTATTTTGAAATGGAAACCGATGTTCCTAGTTTTGTTTGTTGCGGTATACCTTAGGAAGTTCATTTAACAGCCACGAATCCGATCTCCCACACCTTCCAATTTAGAACCCTGAAACACTTTCGAAAACAGGTATTCCTTGCCTCAGGGAGGGTTGCGGACACCCCGTTAAGAGGCTGAGAGGGTCGATAAAAGACTTGTTAGTTGTTAGTTCGATCTTCGAGCAGACAAAAGCTGAGTGCTCTTGTTGTGGGACCGGGGTTTGGGGTTACGTAACAAGCGGGTCTTTTCCTATCACTCTTTTACGATTAGGTTTACACCGGGACTCGTGTCGGCCCCGAAGGATTCTGGTAAATTAAAAAGGATAATTAGATAACGATGTATATCCTACGCGGCCCAAAACGAGACCGTGCCAAGTGATTGATTACACAAATTTTCTGGGTGAGAATATTCAGAACTTGACTGCGTCTGGGCTGTGTTGTTATGCGTATACCTGGTAAATTTTAATTAAAATTTTTCGAGGAAAAGGGTCCGATAGAGTTGACGTTTTTACTACCTGATGAACACGACGTGCCAAACTGATACTAAGTGGATCAATAACGACTTGAACAATTTTCCACGTGAAATGCTTGATGAGACGTTTTTGACGATCTTAATCCTCAAATCGTGTCTTGATTACCCTTGGACTTCGTTCCGCTGTATACGTCCACCGAAAATAAGATATTGTCGGTGACGAAGAAAGTTGGTTAACAAGGGCTGACGGCGTTTTTCGACGTTTAGATTTAAAAAATATTGCCATACAATATCGCGCCTAGACAAGTCATTCGCGACGTTGCCATGCTTGGCTCCTCGAAAGTCCAACTGGTTTACCACCGTGCCGAGAATAAATCTTATCAAAGTAGGCCTCGCGATTCGACGTTACTACAGCGCAGGCGAATCATTCACTCGTGCGAGTGGAAAATATCGTTGGAAAAATGTTTCATCGTTCAGAGCGAACAAGAGCTGTGAATAATCGTGGACACGTTTGAGCAAAGCGGAGACACGCTGGTCCCTTATAAAATAAGATGAATGGTAACTTAAAAAATTCCGCTCTGCTGCTCCCGCAGGTGAATTCCGGAGCGGAGCAGGTCCCCGCGCACGAAGCCAGGTAAACGTTGAAGCGTAGGACGTCTAACCCTGGTTTCGGTCGGCGGACTAAAAGGCATACCCTGGAGGCCGACGGTGAGTCGCGGGTAATTTGATAGGAGGGTAAACATTCGGCAGGGTTCGAGCAACGAGCGTGATTCACAGGCGACGACTCCTTTCCAAGTCCGTTTCTTGATCGAAGTATTTCTCGCGGGTCTGTGGGTGTCTGCCCAGCGTAATGCCGACGAAGTGGCTAATCGGGGTGGCCTGTGTTTTGCGCGCCCCCGGTTAATCCGCAGTAATTGGCGAAACTGGTTCCGTTCTCTCGCGGTATGTGCCGATCGATCTCGTTTAGAGAACCACCGGCAAAGTGCTATTGCTGGTTGATATACAACGACGCGTCTAATGAGTTAGTGGAAGCGTTTGCGCTGCCAGCTTTTTGCCAGGATATTAACGAGCCGCTGCCTGTATACGCGATTTAAATGAGCCGTGTTTACCAGGTTCGTGATTCCAGTCGCACAACAACCACCGTCGAGCTCACCCCGCGTAACAAAGCTCGATGTTCGATAATTTTACGCCGTCGATCGTTTCGCTTTTATATTCTCCTACTTCTTTTCATTTCACCCTCTCTCTCCTTCCTCCTATACTGTTACACGCATACCTACTGCACGGGTATAATCTTCACGTGACGGGGAAATTTTTCATCGCGTTTCTCGGCCGAGCCAGCAAGGCGTAACTAAGGGGGAGAGAAAGTCCCCCATGGACACGGAGGCATTGTGCCCTCAGCGAGGATATTAGCCGATGGACTGATTCGGAATACCGCAGCGTCTGGACCGTCAGGCTAGCTGACTAATTATTATAATGGCGCCTCGGACGCTGTTCACCTCCGTGATGCGGTAAAAAACTTTGACGTAGAGTACAAGGGAAGAGTCTCTCGGCCGTGACTTCGGGTATTATACATGTATTTCGAGCCCGAGGTGCGGTCCTTGACACGTGTGCGTGCGATGATTACACGAAATAATATTGTTTTTATTTTTGTTTAATTTCTTTGTTCTTGTTGTTACGTGAGAAATTGATTGCGTATCTCGAAGATCATCCCGGAGTGGTTTAAACTGCTTTTACGCAACTCCGACTGACTTTCTTATACGGCACCTAAGATCGCTCTACTAAAGTCACATCACGGTTCCGAATGAATTCTAAAAAATTTTATTCCATCTCGTTTGGTTTTAACAATCATCGGAATGTCCCGGAGTGGAAGTTTCGAAAAATTTAATTCTTCCACCGACTTGACAGAGTGAACAATGCCTGAAAAGCGATACGGATTATTGATTAACGCGTGCGTAAAGCCCATGCGGTGGCGTATCGGTTCGCCACGGATGTTGTGGCTAGAAAAGTCCTAAGAGTTTACGTAGGAAAATGATAAAAAAACACACAAGTATAAGAAAAAACCGCGTAGGTATACGTATAACGGCGTCGCATTGTGCACGCGGAGGTTGAAACAATAAATCGCTCGACTTATGCTCTGCAAAGTTGCGGGAAAGTTTCCCCTGGTTAGGTACCATGTGCCGCAGATATGATAACTACGTTCAGTAACCTGCAAGCTCGTCCCGTTCCTCGTCAGCATTTCCCATGATGTCGGCTGCCAGCTGTGCACGGAGATCAAGTCTCGCAGATCGAGATACGGTAGATAAAAATCGGCGGGTCCGAGGCTGCGAGCGGCGAACGTGACGCAGATCTCGGCGTTCGAGGTGAGCCTCGACGCGATTGGTTCCATCGTTTAAAAATACGTAGGTTCGTATAGCACCGACTGCGATAACCCGATGGGACGTGACTCGAATCCCCGATTTTCACCGCCCGGAACCCCGGGGGTCGGGGCCCCGGGCCTAAGGCCCGATTCCAACCTCGGCTCGCAATCTCCTCGCCGCTGCCGTCGCCGCTATCTCTCCTCTGCACACGAGCTCGACACCGACGACGGAAGGTGTCACGTTTTCTGATTACACCCGGACGACCCCGCTGATAAGCCGAGGGTCTCCGTACATGCCGAGATAACGTTCCGCTTCCTCTGCAAACGAATGCTTAGCCGTCCTCGAAGACTTCCGCGTCTGCACCCTTGCGCGCGTTTCTTACGAATCAATTTCTTTTAAATTTGAATGTAGCGTTAGGCGTAATTTGGAACTATCCAACACTCATTGGCAGATGTTTTTTCCTCAGGTAAACGTGATTTCGTTTTCAAAAGTGGGGTAATCGTTACAAGACGGTGAACAGAACGGATATTTGCTTGTAATACAGTCGGCTGTAAATCACTTATCGACCGTACGTTGATATTATTTAATACGTCTACGAGGAACGAGTTTTAAGGTCAGGTCTGACTTTTTGATAGCGAGTATGCAGTGTATAAGCGTTATAGGTGTACAGGTGCTATGCCTTGGTTTCTTTTTCTTTACTATTTACCTGTCTAATGCGCACAGCCTGAATAATAACTCCTCGCGGCATGGCTAAGGTCTAGATCACGCGGCGTCGTAATAATAAGCAATAATATATCGTAATAATTAAGGCAAAGTTTGCACTGAGCACGACGCGACGTGTCGTAATGTATCGGAACTCGATATAGGAAGGTTCTCATGTACCAATCATCATAGATCAACGACGAACGAGCGCTCCGCGAGTAGCCAAGCGTTTGCAGCGTCCGCGTTCGAATCGATGGTGGCTTAAATCAAAGCTTCGCACCTCGCCTAGTTTTCATTGAAAGAGCAAAAAAATTTAATCAGGAAAAAACATTGAGGATCGGAAAAACTGCCGTGAAAATCTGGACTTTTATTCGCTGAGTCTGCAATTGTCGTGTAATCGTGTAATTGCTGTAAAAAAATTGGGCCCATTTCTGGAGAGGAAGTCAGCAGCCAATTACGAGGTCGAAGTGCCGACGTTCGAAGTTCAGGTGTAACCTCCTCCCCCCGTATTCACAGGTGAGCTTTCGATGGTGGTTAACAACTGCAGTAGCAGCAGGCTAGAAGTAAGTTACGTTTCGCTTGGTGCTCACCAACCGGGACAGCACGAGGGGCCTGGTCTGCCGGTGTGACGACCCTGCACCTGTGCCCTTTCAGGGTAAATGAATTCGAAAGAAGCGAAGATGTGGGAAGTTGCATGGTTGTTGAGTTTTGAAGATCGTATCTCTTCACTTTATTGTCGTGGAAATTACAGTGGTGATTAAGGGGGAATATACAAGAATTTCAGTTGGATTTTTTTTTTTCATGCAGGAAAATGTTTACAATTTTCGAGGTTTTAGCTATGCATTTCGTACATCTTTCACAGTTAATTTGCCTAATTAGATCCACATTTGAATATATCGGGGTGATGCACAAAATGCAATTTTAAAAGTGTAAAAAGGTGAAAATTCGTCGCGGGCTAGGTTTTTCGCTTGATATTTGTAGCATGGCATACGGATTTTTCTTACATAATCTACTTGCAAATGCGCATAAAATTGTCATAGAATTTTTTCAATAGCTTCATTTTGAAAGAAAATACATTGTGAAGTGAGGAACAATACATTATTTGAAGTTTAAGTTTTCAGAGTTGCAGTACGCAGACTCGTACGAATTAAAGGTTTTCGACCCCCAGAAATTTTTCAGAGGGATGAAACTGTCCCAAAAAGTAAACAACCGAAAAACGAGATTTTTCCCGTAAATGCCCTTTCAATAAATTGAGTCGCAATAAGAGCTGTGCGTGTGAATTTATGGGCACTTACGTCGGTGAATTTTTTTTCATTATTCCTCTTTTTTTTTTATTTCTCTTCACGGTGTCGCATTAGACCTTGCTAATCTCTGTATAGGTACGTGCTGGCTAGCTAAGATTGTAACTAATCGGCGTGCCACGCTGCTAATGGACTCTAAATCAAAACCCCTGTGGTTAATGAGTTGCCGCTGCTATATCTTTCGGCCACGTACTATGACATGCCTGTAAGCCTACGTGTGGAGGGAATCGCGCGCTCTTATATCATACGGACACGGATGCAGGATTGAAGATAAAATTCTGATGCGATCGGGCGCGATTCGCAGTTGGGAGCTTTTAGACGTACCTAATCCATTAAACGTGCTCGTTGGTTCAAAACGGTGTATGAATATATTATAAATACAAACATTTCTACCAAAAAATTTTCTCTCGTGTATATTTTAATACTCCCTGATTAGAATCGGAAATAATAAAGTAATTACATGTGATTTATTTTTTTCCTCCGAACTTGATCCAACAATTTAAATAATTTTTACCGAAATTTCTAAGGCAAAAACATATCCGATATACAAACTTTCGTTATGGATGCTGGAGCCAAACAAGTTTCGAATAAATTCTGGACTATTTACCGCTCGGTATTCAGTTTCTTGAAAAGAAAAAAAAAACAAACAAAAACGCAAGAATCCGTATCGCATTTCACGGGGGCAGAGTGGAGGTTTTTTAGCACCCTCGGACCGATTTCGCGTTGAGAAATTTTTGGAATTCGAGACCGTGAAGCGTTCCCACGACACACGAGACCGATGATCGCTTTGAAATTTATCCGATGCTCGTCCTCTCTCGAAACCTGCGAAATTTTAATCACTATAACTCCCGCCGGTTTTTGCCCATCTGTTTTCCCTCGTTCCGATCCTTTTTATCCTTTCGATGCCCCTTCGTGCAGCTAGAATACAAGTGCGCGTCTCGGCGACTCGACGACAGAGGATCAGACCGCAGAACAGCAGGACGTGCAGCAGGCCTGCTCTATGCCTTTTCCCTTGGAAACAGACACTTGCTTCTTTCTTTCTTCTTCCTTCTTTTCTCTTCAACTCTTTTTATTAACTTTGCGGTGATAGTTGACCCGGGAGGGGGAAAGAGCCCGAGGAGCGGCCATGCAGCGCAATAATGGATATCCACTTCGGTAGCTGCAGCCTAAGTGCGTAGCTTATTAGAGTTCCGGTTATAGGTGTGTGTACGGAGCCCATATAGCAGTCAGGTTGGCCGACTCCCATTCCCTGCAGGCTGTAGGATGTTAAGTTAACGCGTACCTAGTGTGGACAGGGGTTTGTGAGTAATATGTTGTATGTTTCTGTATTTTTTGGAATCTCAATTTGATTCTAGAAATCTGTAATTATCACGGAATTTCGAACAGAGTCTCTTCCTGGAAGAAAAATTCTGGAAATATCGGAAAAACTTTTCCTGTCTCAAAAATCTAGTACAATCGTTGTCAAAAGCGTGACTTTTGTTTGGTAAATTTGGCATTTATCAATGCCACCTTGCGTAAGGAATAAGGAGCAAAAATTACGAGTATATAATGTCAAGGTGTGTACACGGTTCGAATACAAGCTCCGGCTTTTGCTCAGATTTGGGTTGATTCTGGTATTTTTACTTTCTTTATTCGATTGAAAAATAGACGAGAGCTAGAAATAAATTAATACGAAGACAAGGAAGAGAAGAAGAAAAGACAGGGTTTTGAAAAAAAAGGAAAAGATAAAAAAACTACAAGGCGTGCCGTACAAACGACTTACGACAACTCGTAATTGCCTTAATTTTAGCGCCCTTCCTTTATAATAATGTATCTTGTCGGTACTTATGGCTGCGAGTGTACCTATAACAATAATCAGTAATTACAAAGTACCTGTTCTATGGGATGAAATTATAATCACAGGCAAGAATTTCGTTCTTCTAGTAATTGCTTGGGAACTTATTAAACTTGCTCATTAAAGAATCCTGCTTGAACATCTCTAATTTCGCAATCCCCAAATATTATGCTCTTTCTTTCTATTAGAAAAATAAATCCCTAAATCGTGGTGTACGTGTTCAGAATACTTTAGTTAGACGAACACTGCGCGCGGACGTCGTAGGTTACCTATAATCTGACTTTTTACACTTATTCAGTTCTTACGCAAGGTATTAAAAGAGGCTTGTAGCCAGATACAGGTACGGGGAATACCGTTCCTCCGTGTACAAGGCACATATCCCGAAGCAATCGTTCGAAAGAAATAAAGAAATGTAGAGGAAGAAAAACTGAAACGGGAAGAAAAAAAAATGATACTCGTTCTACGTAACCGCTCAGCCGGTTAGATTTGATTAATAAATTTAATCCGGACAAAGTATATCACGCATGTTATGAATGAACGGATGAACGTACGAATGACTGAACGAACGAACGAACGAATGAATGAATGAATGAATGAATGAATGAATGAACGAACAGAGAGGCCTGGCAAGGAAGCGCGAGCGTGTGTCTGGTCGAGCATAAACCGCGGTGTCTTCGCGTGTGTGGAAAGGAGCAAACGTGGCCCCTGCAATAGCCGGTTGGCATAGGTATGACGTGGGAGTCGCGTGGGTGTAAGAAACGCGGATGTAGGTGTATATCTCTCTCTCTCTCCCTCTCTCCGTCTTTCTCAACATGCCCACCTTGCACACGGCCATGCTTATGTGCATACGGGAATTACACGCAGGAGGTAAAAAGCGTGGACCATGTGCATTTGCATATTTGATGCTTAAGCCAGCTCGTACGGTATTAAAGGCATTTATAGTGCCTACCTCGTGTGTACCTAGGCGTTCGTGTAAGTACCGTGCATAAATGGCCCCCTTTCACGATGTGATCGAGCCGTGCGTGGATCCATCCGCGACTCATTGACGACCGGCCTGGATCGGTCTGCATGGTTAATTGTCGGTAATTTTGATGTTTTCGTAACGGTATACCCGGGTCAAAGAAGGTGATTAATACGTTCACTCGTTGCCGGTTCGGTCAGTGAGTCACGAGCGGAATCGTCATTTGCCATGCGAGACAACTTCGATGGGGATACCTTTCCGTGAACGAAGATAATTTGACGTTCACGTAAGTTGGTGCGGACATGCTGAGAACGTGCGAGAATTCGCACGCTTGGAGTTGAGAGTGGAGAAGGGGAAAGAAAGAAAACACGTGCGAATACGTGTATACGTGTAAAGATAAAAAATTGAGTAAAAAATGAAAGTCCGGAAAAGGCGTGGGCAAACTTGAACGGTAACGCGCTCTACTAAGGTTCGTGGCATCCCGAGAGATGCGATTTCAGTTTATTTCGGAATTAGCTGACTAGTTTCGCTCTTGTCCACGTAATACTCAGTTCTTACCATCACCTTTCCTGTTACATAATCATTGGTTGTGTAACTCTGCCGGCCTACTTACGTCTATCGACAAGTATTCGCGTAATGAGATCGACGGATGCGATTATTACCAGCATCCCCTGCAGCGCATTGATCTAGTAACTCGGATTCACGAGTAATAAATTTGGTGAACGAAGTACAAGAAAAAGGAAAAACGATTGTACATTTAATGCGAAACAGTGCAAATTAAGTTGAAACAAAATACGAGAAGTTGTGTGAATAATCGTGGGACGAAGAATGTAAGGTAGTGTTATGATAATATCAGGTATAAATTGAACGGAATGTTGATACATCGAGGATGTGATTAATCGCAAAGACGCGGCAACACAGGAAAAGAGAGTAGAATAGAATATGGGCGATGGCGGGAGGGAGAGGAAAGTAAGAGAGTGTCGCTTATTGCGTAAAATAACTGCTGCTCGAGATTTATCATATACGTATGTGTGGGACTTGAAAGAGGCGAGGTGATTTTAGAACACGAATTGGATGATCGTGGAAGGCCTGTGATTCTTCAACAAAGTATGAAAGATTGTTTCACAATATTGGAAAGTATATCTTATCTGCATTACAGGTATACCTGTAATATACAATATCTGAGAATAAGTTGACAGGTGACAACAAAGCCGAGATTTCAACTGTCCTTGTGCCCGTTCAGAAATGTCTCCGTTCTTGCAAATGACGTCTAAAAACTTTTGATAAATGATCGAGTTTCTCGCTGTACAAACATCCTATCAGTTGTTATTTATGCATTCGTATACGGGCTTCGATCACCGCTTAAAATTATTCTTTGTCCGTTTGCTTTTCGCTCAATCGGGAAAGCCCAATAATTAATCGTTCTCAATAAATGGCAGCAACGAAACGAGGGTGGGTTTGTGCTTCAGTGGAGGAAAGCTGCGCCGGGCTCGGCGGCGGGACCACCCGAGGGCAGGACTGATCCGCGCCTGGCGAGTATAACAGACGTTGCGAAACTAATTACTGGCCATTCACTTGTCAGAGTATGGCTTCACCCGTTACGCGCAAGGTAGACACTTGATTGCCCCGCCGCGGCGTTCGAAGCGAACACGGTGAGCTCATTATATTAGGAAAGACGAATTACACGATCCGTTCGGCCCCCGGAGTTGCCGACTTCGAATTACCCGAAAGGACAACCGCGTATCGACGCGGTTATACTTACTTACACCTTTTTCCCGTTCGATGGGTTATCTTGAAAGAGAACAGCTGCGCAGTGCGTCTGCGCCAGAGCGTATAGCTCGTCGCGGCCAATGAAAGGCGACGAATCGACGCATGCGCGTTCGCGCATTGACGCTTGATTAGCAGGATTCTGTATTTCGGCCGGATTAACTCTTTTATAAATACATTATTCCTTATACGCGATTCACTTGAAATTTTGCATAAATCGGCTCTTGGGGTTGCTGATTACGAATCTGAATTTTGACCATTTGATTACTTGTGCTATTTTTGCAATAAACAAATGAATAAAGTTTGTATTTTTCTTGGACTTAGAAATGCTTCAGGGACTATGTGGAACCGTAAAACTCGACAGTTGTTACCAAAAAAGTAATTTCATAAATAAAAAGCTGCAAAAAAGATAAGGCGGGACGCTGAGCGTCCCAGCGTGAATTGAAGGGTTAATTTGATACGTAAGATGGTAACGTTGAGCATGGCCGATAGGGCTGCCCTTGAGAGGCTTCTGCCCCGGATGCGATAATCTATGCGTGTGCTTTTATTAGCGGTCTAAGTGCACAGTACCGGATCGTTTCAGTCCAACGGCTGATGGAATGTGGGCAGACACTTTTGCCCTCCATTATAATGATCCAGCTCCGCACGGTGAGTAATTTAGCGCTCAACCGATTGTGAGGGTGCGTATATGCGCGTACGTCGGCTCGTTCGCTCATTTGCTCGCTTGGGCCCACGCTGCGATTTCAGCTGGCCCGTTTCCCATTGAACAACTTTAAGCGCGTGGGCAGACCGGCACCGCGTGACAGAGTTCGTGAATGAGCTTTAGACCCAGGTTTCTGACCCGCGACCAACGGATTCAGGAAAAACCGGAAACTCTCTTCGCGAAGGATCCGGCAACGTGACACGGGTCATACTGACCGATCTGTTACGTACGCTGGATCCTGAGCGCAGGATAAATTCGGTCTCGTCGGTCTCGTATTTTGGCGAGTGAAGGATAGAAGTGTTGAAATTTATCAGAATTAACAGGGCTCGTTCACGTCCGGCAAAGAATCGGACTGCAAATGAATTGACTTACGAACACGCGCGTGTGGAGTAACCAACGATCGCGTGGGCGCAAGCCGAACAACCTGTCCCCAAGGCTCGTCGGGCGCATCCTATATCCCTGGATGTTGGTACCGTAGTATAGAGCTGGGAAGAGAGCAGGAAGACGTCATAATATGTCGTATAAAGTGGCGTGGATGCCGGGGATGTTAGTCGATATATTCGTGCGCAGGTAAATTTATAGGCGTACACGCGTTTTCTTGTAAGTGCGCTTTATATACGTTATCTTCTAGCGCTTTTCAAGTTTCGTAACCCGCAACGCAACGGAACGCAACGCGACGCGACGTGCGTGTTCGGTCAGAATTAAGTTTCAACTAAGAACTCCTTCGGGACAGGCTTATAAATTATGGTAATATTGATTAACTACCGAACGGAGGCGTATCCATGTGTGTACCCACAGATGTGTACGTACGTATATTCGAGGATCAACGGTTATGGATTATATCTGCATGCATACCTGCGTACATATCCCCGAGGAATCGGTACTATTAATTTTCACCCGCCATACCAACGATCAAATCGCTCGCTTCCGGGCTAAAGATTATATCTTCAAAGTTTCTTCCGAGTGAATAATTTCTCAAAGTTACACGGGTCTTATTTTTAATCCCTGAAAGGATCGAGCGCCTTAAGAAATAAAGCTTATCGGCTAACAACTGTAAGTTTGGCTAATCGAATCACCTGTGTACAGGTACACAGTGTCAATACCAGACAGCATACCCTGACTCTATTTTTTCGAACCTGTATTGTCACGGCTGCCACTTGAGACTTGTCAAAAATACGGGATGTACATCGCATATACGTAAAAAAAAAACGCGATAATTTTCGACAAAAATAGACGCAAGCCGGACGATTCGAGAATAACACCGCAGGTCGAGGGCCTCAAGGATGAGAGCTGCGTTTACTTTTTCTGGGTAACGTAGTTGTGGAACCAGTGGCGGCGTCGTCCGGTAGACTCAACTGGGACCCGGACTCGGGCCCGTGGGCCCGTATAAGGCCGGGCGAGTCTTCCTTCCTTGCCTCCGTTTCTACGTACCGTACGCGTACGCACGGCGCGACGTAGTGTAGATATATACCATCCACAATACCCCTCATCGCGTTATAGTCGTCGCCGCAAGGCCCTTTTTATCCCGGGGGCCCGAGTCCGCGCGTCCGGCTCGACTTCTGGATGGGCTTGTACTTCGTTCGTACCTTAAGGGAGACGCTGCACGCTGTTGGACGGACCGGTATATATACCTCGACGACTCGTGGCTCTCACAAGAATCAAGCCGCTCGGCAGCGTTATAATTTAGCGAAGTGATTAACGCGTGGGCTGCGGGACAGAGTGACAATTCGCCCTCCGAATTAGCGACGGATGGGCCGGAGGAATTCCTGCTTCTCGTTATTGGTTAAGTGACCCGCCTCGATTGGATGATTGGCCGAGACTAACACTTGATTCTCAGATTCCATTCGCATGTGCGCCTGTAGGGCTCTTTATAATATATTTGCGTTTTAAAACCGGACGCTAATGTGGATCATTCTCTTTCGGATAACCAATTCTGGTCCCAAGTTTTACCCGAGTCAAAGACGAGTCTTCGAGTATGGATTCTCTGTTCTTGTTACCATTGATCAGCGATGATAAAAAATAACTGGATGTATCTATGTGAATTCACGTACACGCGTGTAGCATAATGCAAAACTGGTCACTGGGCCGATTAAGCGGAAAACTGTTATAGATTCGTCCGTTAATGGTTATGTAGGATGAGATCGAGCGATAGGAACGATCTTCCCGAGTCGTCTAGGTATATGGTTTGTATCTCGGTTTTTTACCCTCCCCCCCTCTTGCCATTTTCTCGCCACTTTTTGTCACCTTTTTATTAGCATCTTTTATGCCCTCAGACGTGTGTATACACGTGTTTCCTCGCGTACGTTGGACAGGTATGAGCTCTCCTCCGTGTTATGCGAATGACATATCTCGCGCAAGGTGCATGGATGAGCAGCGATGTGCGGCGAATGCAGCGGATCGTTTACACATCGCGAGGTCAGTTGCCGTATAACCAACTGGCTATACGCACACATAGCGAGAGAAGAAATCCTCTGGAAGATGTTTATCCGGATTCACGGAAGTCTACTGATCTCACCGCGACGCGACGCGTGTCAGTCCAATTCTTCATCCATTTACAACGCTGGTGAAACGATATACCCGTTCTCGCGATCGATCAACCGTTGATCCTCTACGTCGAGCCAAACTCCAGACGAAGACAACTTTTTCAATGTCGCATGGGAGAACCAATGTTAAGAATATGTACAGATGCAACGTGAAACTCGCTCACTGTCATTCAGACTTCAGGCATAACTCTGAATTTTGTTTGGCAAATTTTTGTGATTTCAATACATGATTTGTAATTTTCTGTATTTTTTTTTCACTCAGTAACACATAAAAAAATGGTTCAACGAACCCGAAAATTTTAGTGAACCTGCTGGGACATCTTTTTCCAACCGTGTACGGTTATTGTCAGAATTAGCAAAATCTACATCGACAAGGCCGGAATACTAATTCGAAGAAACAATGCGCTCGTGTGTGCTTAACTGGCGGAGCCTGTACGTTTCTCGAAGTGTTTGGTTCACTCGGTATCTGGACGCGCCTAAAGAGTAAGGAAAGGTTGCGCAAGAGGCAGAGAGTGGGCCGGGCTGTTCATTCACGGACCCATTGACGACCCACGGTACCCGGCGAGTCCCACGCGAAACCGCGGCGCGTAAAAAGCTCCATACAACGAGCAGGAGAGCGTGAATGCACTCCGGTCCTCGGACATGGTGCGGAGCTTTCGTTCGATTCCCGTTCTCACCGCACCGCCGCGCCGCGGCGTTACCGATTGCATGAGAAACACGAGGTGTGCACGCGTTGTCCATGACCCTCCGTCGAGTTTACCGATCACTCTTTACTCGTCCCTGGTGTTTGCTGTTTACTGTTTACTCCGCACCACCCTCAAGGCCTCGCGAGTCCCCATCTTTCACACCGTGAATAAATGTTTGCCCTGCAGTTGCCGTGTCCGGCCACTTCTCGTGTCGAAATTTTATCATCGCTATCGACGAGGACGCGTATATCCAGGCTGCTCCTATCTGGATTACAGAACTCTTTATCACTTTCCCATTCGTCAAGTTTCCGTCGTTACTTCCACATTTCGCAAGATCTCTCCGAGCGAGAAGCCGGAACTATGACGAATAAGAAAGGAGTGTGGATCTTTGAAAAGACCCGCGTGAAGATCGGAGAACCTACGACCGTTACGATATCTTTTCAACTCTTTTCAACGGTAACCGTTCTTAGGGAAATCAAGTCAGTACCATAATAGAGAAAAATTCTATGGTCGACACGTCACAGTAAATCGCGAAGAAACGGTTAGGCACGGGTTCCAGCGTACATTTACACTGTTATACGTAACGGAGAACGTTTATGAATACGCGGTACCGCGGCAAGTCTCTCCTACGCAGTGTGCGCCTATGTACTGTACCTACGCAATGAGGGATGAACGTGTGTGCGGGTAGATCATACATACGCATTAACCCGGAGCCTAGCTTATGCAGCCTTCAGAGGTCGTCTAGACTCCTCGGATCGCCCGGGAGGTTAGAGACAATGGCTGAACAACCCGCGACAAGTGGGCGATCCTCTTTATTCTTGTTTATTGTTAGCACCGCGAGTTCTCGCCTCTCTACTCGCGTCAGCCATCAACCGTCGGGCAAGGCGAGGCTCTTCCTACCAGGAGGCGCGGAACACAGGACTCGCAACTTGAATACGAATCTTCGATTAGGAGAGTGCAATTCGCTCGCGCATGGTGCAGGCGGAGAATTTCTTCCTCCTACTCATTCGCCAGGCAAGCTCTCTCGCAAAGAAAGGACACGGGGACCACACATGCTTCTTCTTCTTCTCGGTCTCCTTGCCTAGGATAATTTCAGTGGCGTCGCGATACCATCTCGGTCGCAGGTTGGGTTGGCGGTTCAACGCGGTTCGAAGGATCGATTCACGGATCTTTGAATATAACGCTGCACTGCATGGATCGACGGCACCCGGACAACTTTCACTTCCTCATCGTCAGCTTCCCTCGAGTCGCGTATAATGAGCGCTCAGGTGCGGTTGTAGATCGATTATTGTACGCGCGTGTATACTTCTACATGCCTATGCGTTACACGTATAAATTGATTGCATCAAAATATTGTCCTTACTCCGTCTCGCACGCATTTACACCGCGAGGTATAATAGGCGGAGTAATTAAATAGCGCGAGTACCCTCGCATCGAGCAGCGATATTATACGGACGACGGTTTATAAAATTAATTAACAGAACAACGCGATGCTCGTTAAAGCCGTGCATGCTACATGTCGAGGTAATCAATTATAATATCCTCTGCCAAGTTTGTCTTCGATTTTTCATCAATCTTCAAAAGTTGCGCACCGGCGTAACTTTACGCAACCATCTGAGACTGAATCTGTTTCATCGACAATGGAGCTACGGAGTCCTCCGATACCGGCAAATTACATTCCAATCTACGGCTTTCCAAGGGAACAATACACGCAATTGACGTCTGCAGCGCGGCATTGAAAAATGACCGAAGAATGTGTAAATAAAGCAAAAAAATAAAATAAAAATACACGGAGCGTTCGGATGAGTCAGGAAAAGTAGCGAACGTCCCGGGATAAAAGACGGAGTCTCGCGGCGATCGTAGCGAGTCTGGGAATCTGGTCCCTCCGGCTATATTCGCCAAGAAATTAACCACATTCGCAGCTGCCCGTCCGCCCGGAGAGTCGGTGTGCGGTAGTAGGGCAGGAGCCATGCACCGCGGGCGTCGAACGCGGCGCCGATTATTAGCACGACCGGGAGGCTGGGTGCTCGAAGCTCTCAGACTCGACTCGACGTGCGTGCGCTAGACGTCGAGGCGCCAAGACGCCGAGACGCCGGTTCACGCCGATGACGAGACGAGGTTGTAGGTACCGACGCACCGGGAATCGGGGAGTGAGGCCACACGCCACCTAGCTCCACGCTGCCTGCGGTGCGCACCTACCTGTAGGTGTGGGTTCGTTTCGAAGAAGGAAATTCGTGGGCGTATGTATACAGGTACGAATGCGTCGTGCGCCGTGCAGTACATTAATTCACAGATAATTTTCCATGTAAAACTCGCTGCACGGCCAACCGTTCCAGCTTATAATATACCCACTATTGTCATTAATTAATCGTAAGTCTAGAGGTGAGATAAGCCCAGTCGGTCCCACTTCGCCGCCCAGTCCGTGTCGTTCAACTTCATTTAACGCCCAGGTCTTTTGTAGGTACGTACGTACCTACAACCACAAGTCAATGATCGACGCGCCTCTTCTCTTCAACATCCTTGGGGTAAAAATGGTTGAGGATGTGAACCGACCCAGTTTCCAAAATGGCCGGTGTTCTCGGCCAGAGGAAAACAAAAATCCAACATTTACGGAAGAGGAACAAGAAAGTGAGGAAAGGCTGCGCAAACCTTACGCCGATTAATGAGTACGCGATTGAAAACAAATGAATGAATAAATATAACCACGGATTCTCCGGCCAGGGGTGACGGGCCCGGGATGCGCCAGGTTGCGTTCGGAGTCTGCGTGCATGCGCTTAATTATTAGCATCGATGCATTTTGCCGTGGGGGTCCAGAGTGCGGCTTCCTTGGTCGGCGGACCCTGGTAGTTCTGGCCGATCCTCGTCCCTGGATCGAAGAGCCCCGCAGAGTCGAGAGCTCGAAGCGAAGTCTGGAGTCGAGTTGAGGCCGGTCCGCCCACAGCATCCGCTGTCGTCCTGCCGCTGTAGCTCGGCGGCATATTCCCGCAGGTATCTCGGGGTATCGTATCGCCGCTTTATACCTGGAGGCGCTCGTTGCTGCACGGTTGCCCGCAACCTGCACCTTTACCCGTGCTCGCAGGTATCGAGTCCCAATGACGAAGAGTTTGCGTGTACTCGTGTACACGGGGAGTTTATCTCGCGCATTGACACCGATTCCTGGAAATTCGTCTCGTCTCCGGTCATCCTGCCTAGTTAAGCGAGCCATTCATGAATTCGCGTGCGGTATTAGCCGCGTTTCATACGGCAACGTCCAGGGGACCGTTTCGGATTGTGGGATTGACGTTGATCGATTCCCGGTTTCTGGAGCAAAGCATGAGAACGGAGCGATCTACGGGACTGCGAAGAGATCGAAGAAAGGAAAAGATGTATGTGCCGAGGTAAAAAGGAACTGGTATGAAGAAAGACGGAGAGAAAAAAAAAAGAGAGAGAGAGAGAAGGAGAGATCAACGAACCGAGAGAATGAGATCCCAGAGTCCAGATCGTTCGCTGCTCTACGAGCTTTGACTTTATCCGCGGAAAATCTCACCGCGGGATTTACTCGCTTCGGTATATTTTTACCACCGCATGCATTCTGCATGTAAGTAGGTATGCGTAAAAATCAGCCACGGCTGCAGCCTGTCCGGGTATAATAATAAGTAGCTGCAGGTACCGTGATAATGATTATATTGTAGTAACGATCTTGCGGTGACGATGGCTTCCTTTTCCATAAATAATCCCAAGAAAGGTAATCTAGGATATAGTGAATAAAAAAATTTTCCAAAGGGACGAATCCTTTGAACACAATCTTACGACTGGATCCCGCATTAACAACCCGGGCTGAGATCCACCGAAACGCATCTTGGGAATCCTGGACTACCGTAAAACTATGTGTAATAAACCGCAGCCCCTACTTCGCTCTTCCGAATATATAGCGTCTGTCACGGCCGGCAAGAGATCCGCAAAACGTTTTATCCGTGTAAAAAGCTCACCGCGCCGACAAAGAAGTTTGTCTCCATCTTGTCACGCTGTTCTTGCGGCCTGAAACGAGCCTGGTTTACGTGAGAGCTCGTAGTGTAAATCCGTGTTGTATACGTGCGAACCTGTGTTGCGTACACTTCTATAGTTATACCAGTTTTCTGGGGAAGCAGACGAAGAAGAAGAAGAAGACGAGGAAGAAGGCCAGTCCAAGTTCAGGCGAAAAGGACGGACGGTGATCAGGGATGCGAAGCAGAGGTATGAACCAGTCAGAATTTGTCTTACGGGGGTCCCTTTATCTCCCATCTTTGCCTTTTCCTTATACCCGCCTACCTGCCTACACTCCGAATCGAACAAATATCGTGTCGAACAAGATCATGCGTGCTCTTTAAAGACAGTGTCAAATTGGCAAGAAATCGATTCTTCTTCGTCTCGATTTTTCCTTATTTTAGATACGATTCTTACACCCCAAGGATCATCGTTCGTCGGCCGTTAATAATCGGCACTGTATTACATCGGAGATATCTAGTTCTCGTGTTGTTAATCCTTACGTGCCACACACTTCTGTAGAATCGCGTACTTGCCAGACTGGGGTGTTTTACACCCCGGCGACAAAAATTGTTATAATAATTAAACTGTTGAACACTTTTACTTGAAATTTTGTTTAGAACATATTGAAAGTTTACTTTAAACCAAATATACTAGAAAAATGCGACAGAAATTTTTGAAAAATCGCAATTTCGAATTAATAATTCATAATTTCTTTTTATATTTATTACTGTTTTTTTTTTTTTTTTTAAATAGTTTACTTCATCTAGTTAAGGGACAAAAGGTATGGGGTGGTCTACACCACTAGGGGGCAAGGAAGGGTTAAAATTGCTTGTTGTATACAGTCGATAATATATACATGCTATACGGTATATCTCACCTGTTCACGGAGATATATGGAATTTTGAAAACCACTTCATTAATGACGCCCAATACCGAGAATATCATTAAGCGTTAAGCAATCGGAAATATTTATCGTTCTTCTCATAATTTCTCTAAAATTAACAACGTACTGATTGTGAGAAGAGCCTCGTCTCAGGATCTTTCTCACTGCATCCAAGTCCCTTTGAAATTACGATTCTCTCTGTCCTCCGCAGGTGGGACCACGATTTGAAGTTATTATAGTCTGGCTGCAATTCCGAACAATTTATTCCTCTATTATTTTGAAATTTATAAAAAGGATTGACCATTTCATTTTAGATTATGGTTAAATCCCGTGGGACGGAATCAATGTGCTGACACAGACGTGGGTGAAAGTTTTGAAAATTTGAAGAATGGCTAAAACCGGACAATAATTGCCTAACACAGTGATCATAAATTTTAGTAGGGTGATCGGTATTCGTACCGGCGTAATCAAAGCCGATAAAAAAGAAGTAACAACGAAATTTATCTCTCAAGTAGCGCCCCCATATTTTCACGTAGTTATTGCTGATCTGGCGTATATAAATCGCAGAAAACTGTCGGATTCTTGCGGTATAACGTTCGTCCCTTTCTTCGGTTCGGTTGTATGGACTACGTGAGGTCATTACCAAGCAGATCGGTAGACGCCGCGGTCCGGACTCAGGGATGCGCGTAGATTCCTCCAAGATTTATCAAGCAAAGCTGAATCCGTGGTAAGGCAAAACATAAAAGCGTGGCTGCAGGTTATCCGCTCGTATATATTCCCGCGGTCGGTTTCGCTACGTATGATCGGTCTTGTAAAAAGGGGAAATCCGCTTTTGCGACACGTGTTTTTTAACGTTGCATCCGTTTCTTCTTCTTCTGCTATCGAGCCTGAGTAAGCCATTTGGCAAGCTGTACGAGGCGTCGCGCCAAACACGGATAGTCAAGCACCGACGTTTCCAGCCCACAGAATGACTTTAGTCTCCGACACAATCGAATGCCACCTCAGAGATGACATTCCGCCTTCTAGGCCCACCCCTCGGGCGGATCATTCGATCGTTCTGTTCTTCTCCGGTCTTTGAGAATCGTGGGTGTCTAAGGAGCAGATAGACGCGTCAATCTGCGACGCGCTCGTGTACCCGCTTTACAAATCAAGCCACCGATCGGGGCCCACGGGACGACCAACGCAATATCGCTCAACAACTCAGGGCCTGATCAGCGGCCTCCATCACCATGTTTGGTAATGGTGTGGGTCGCGAATCGCAGTCAATGGACATCGCAAGAAAAAAAAAGAAGAAATTCACAGTGTACGAATGAATGAGCGAATCGGCGCCAACTCGGACTAGGACACCATTCAGTAGTGTCTGTGGTGATTAGGTCGTCGGTCACAAATATTACCAAAGTTCCTCTCGTGCTGTTGCCAAGAATTATTATCCATTTTACTTGCCTTCCTCCTGCTACCGAGGGAATTTCCTTTGTCAGTAGCAAATGGCCGATCTTACACTCCAAGTTATAGGTATACGCGTACTGCATATCTCGGGGTTGAAGGACTCAGGGACTGGCCACGGGACGTCGATGTTGGGTTGGGACTTCTGGACTCGGTCGGCCGTCGTAAAAGTGTGAAAAGTATGTTGGTATGTACGCTGGGGCGTTAATACAACACCGGTGAACAAAGGATGAAGTGATTCCTGCGGTGGTCTAGGCTATTTGAGCTGGTGCTGCTCTACGCGAATAGGACAAAGCACTTGTAGTCCTGCAGGTATTTCTCGTTCTGAACAGGGATGTTTTTTCTAAATGGAGGCGGAATAATACGAAACAATTTGTTAACTCCGAACTTGGTTATACTTGAAGACATTTCATCCTAAATTAATAACGATTCAGTTGGATTTTTTCAAACTACGCTGTTCAAGCAGCAAAAAGGGACACGTGAAATAGAAAATCGTATCGTTCGACCTTCATTTTCAGGAAACAAACCCTGTGCATTATACCGAGGTCAAGAATCAACTTTTACGTTTCTGGTTCTGTTCACTCTTGTATTATTAATATTTTACTTCATACTGACTTCCGCAAAGAAAAATCGGAAAGCTGGTACTGGGCGAAGTCCGAGAATAAACAGACAAAAATATGTACCGATCATTCGTGAAGCAATATCAAAAATAGATTTTATCATTTCACTTCCGCCAAAATTGTCACAGAATAGACAACTGAAACAGCGCAAGCCAGAAGACCTTTACACCGAGTTCAAGTTGGCGTTAACGAATAACGACACCAATTTGCTATCATATCTACCCTGGACTGAACCGTATAATATTTTTTTTCCATCTCGAATGGCCTGATCGTGCACTTCCTTCGAGTCATGTGCGATATAAGGAATCCGGGATCGAGGTGACGAGTGTGTTGGGAGTTGGCCCATGCGCTACGAAAATAAATCTGATCGAAGGGTCAGCCGGGACGGGAACAGCCGTTCCACCGTCAAGTGTCCTCCAGTGTCGAGTGTCGAGTGTCGGCGAAGGAATGTCAATGTCAACGCTGTTGGGCACGCTGCAACCTTCTCAGTCTAGTTCAGTAGTTTCTGAAGGATCGTCAGCTCGATTCTGAAGAGGTGCGAAGACGCGGAAAGAACCACATTGTGTTGTCTTCATAAGTTATGCAGGAGTCAGGGTTGGGTTGGACGGAGAAACGAAGATGTACCTCATGTACATTCATGCACGAATAAGTGCGCCGAGTGTAGGTGCATTCGTGTTTATTTGTTCCGCGAGATAGCATTACATGGTATTGCTTGATACAAAATTAACGCGAATGCAAGCGAGCGAGTCTAGGTGTTATCGTCGATGAGTTTTATCTGCTCGAAGGCGCCAGAGTATCCGGATGCCGTTGAAACAAGCTTCGAACTTGATACGGAAAAAAAAAGGAAGAGGACAAAAGTTATCCGAGCAACAAAAGTGGAAGCTTCATTCATCAACGCTCGGCACATATTCACTTCTGTATCACGTATACACGTAGCTCTCTACATATGCTGATTAGCGAGCGTGAAGGATTGCTCGCGGCTAGTAATACCAACAATAGCAGCAATGCGCTATTCGGTGTCTGCACAATAGGCGAAATTAAAACGTACCCGAATCGTTAGGTCATCTTTTAAAGTGTACCAACTTCACGCTGTTGTGTTTATGGTAGACCGTTCGATTATGAATACACACGGTAGCCCAGAGATTGCAGGAATGTTCGTTAAACGTATCGTGAGAGTTTCTCGACGGCCAGCTCATGCGGATCAATCACTTTTTGCGCTCGCGTTACACTATTGGAAATAAATGGATAGAAACTTTGCAACATTACAACGATCCAATGACCTCAGCCTTCGTCACGGGCCTCGAACTAATCAGAGACCGTGACAGTGAGGCTCGTTTACGTCGCTCTCGGAGGAACGAATCATTTCGCAATGTTTTTCCACTCCGATCAGTGTCATGTGTATGGCTACGTATGCTACGTTTAACGCAATTAGAAGCTTGGATTTCACTCGGCGGGATGGAAATTCGACAACATAGACCTCAATGCTTGCGGTAAGAACAGTAACAGGAAATAGAGCAGAAATAATTCATGGAACGAAAGACTGTCGCGCGAATGAAGTGGGAAATGAATTCAAAGTTCCTCGCGGAGCCAGAGTCACACGCTATTCTTTCGGAGATCCTCTCCGGGCTCCAATTTCCTCCGCCACTGTCGAGGAGGTAGTTCGGATCCCGCAGGAGTTTAAAAGCGGTTTGACCCCGAGTCCCGACGTTTTTGGGGCTCGGGTCTGACTCTCGGCTCAAACTCAAAGAACCGCGTTATTAATAGCCGGGGTCCAGAGGCCCGGGGTAGTTGGCGGTGGTGGAAGGAGGGTCAGGCTGCGAAGCCGGAGTCTGGAACGATGAGTCCGCGGGATACAAATCCTGCCCACCTGATGTTCGAAGTATGACTCACCCACGTGACCGTGGGTCAAAATTCGGTATCTGTTACTGACTGTTCGGAGGTTGATTGAATCGTACGGAACACGTCGTTTGTTCCGTATCGAACGGATTTCGGACATTGCTTCACGGTGAACGCTGCGAGCGCAACTTCGTATCTCGCAGCCTCGGTTGGCTTCTCCACGCCAGGTGAAACCTGAATATTTGATTCACGCGTGTCCGCTCCGAGAGCAAACAAGCAAAATCGTTGTACCTACCCTCCATCGCTCCTCGAGTAATCCGACCAATTTATCGCTCCCTTGTACTTTATTGAATCGACGACGAATCGATCTTTTATGCTAATCTTCCGCTGCACACACGATCGGTCTCTCGACCTCGGTGAAGAGCCCCCTCGGGCACGTCTTAATACTCGAGCTGCCTACCAAAGCTCGAGACACCGTCTGGTGTCGGGAAATATGGAAAAACCAAAGAGTCGTTTTTACCTCACCGAACGTCGAATCCTAATATATTTGAATTTAGAGCACGAGAGCAACCGAGTTGAAAGGTTCCTGAGATATAAATAAACGTCTTGTATAGACATTCTTAGATTCTTCAGTCGAAGATAAAGATCTTTTGCCCTTTATTAACCGCGTCACCGTCACGATCTCTGATTGTTTCGATGTTATTGACGTGAACCGAGTTTATTCCGCTGGTCAAAGGAGTTTTCGAATGAGGTCGCGTAGGTTTTTTCCAAGCTTAATCTCGCACGCTTTTAGATAAATTATAGGATCAAAGTCTGGCTTACCGATTGATCCAGAAATATGTCGGTGCTGATAGAAATTAGTCCTGGTATTGATTAGTAATTAGAAATATACCGATATTATCGATATTTCTTCTAGGAAAAATTGACCGAGTTAAAAGGTTTTCTGTTTCTCAGATAGCGGCTTCCTTTCACAGATCAAGGGGATCAAGAATTAGTAATCAGAATCGGCAATTACGAATAAAACTTGAAAAATATCTTATCATTAATTTATTTCGGCAATATTTTTGCGTCGAAAG
This sequence comes from Neodiprion fabricii, assembly GCF_021155785.1. Taxonomy (NCBI): domain Eukaryota; kingdom Metazoa; phylum Arthropoda; class Insecta; order Hymenoptera; family Diprionidae; genus Neodiprion; species Neodiprion fabricii. The sequence goes on along the minus strand of NC_060244.1, from coordinate 29,747,609 downwards.
TCAAAGACCGTGTTCAGTGGTGCGAGAGGCGAACACCCAGAAACCAAATTATTCTCAAACGGTCTTAATACCCAACTTTGTCGCATGTCAGTGCGTGGCAGGCGGTTTAAAATATAAACTTCGTTATTTCATGCGAACAGGGCTAATCTGCAAAGCCCCAGAACCCTGAAGTTATTACGACATCCGCACTCGAGTTTTAATCCCGTGAGTTTTATTTTCATCTCGCCCTTTCGTGTACGAAAACCACTGCAGAGCCTGCTCCGAACAATCTTATTACACGCTCATGTGCGGTGAACCAACGCAGCCACATGGAGCAACACCACCAACAGCGGCCAATTCCGATCGAGTTGAGTTTGATAAGAGCTGGTGCTTCTGTTCTCCGTCCAAACATCATACCCACATGCGCGCAAGCACACACACGTACGCAGTTCGGTGTGGGCGCAAAATTCACACAACCAAAACGCACATGCGTTACACGCTCGTCTCTACACATGCATCATCGGTCGAGCGATGGGCACCGTGTGCATACCCAGAGAGAAAGAGAAGGAGAGACCTGCTCGATCCCCACTTGAACACGCACACTCTGGCACACATTCACCACTACTAGTGCCGACGGTGAACAGCCAGGCGTCTTGGGACCGGCGTCAGCCGCCGTCTCAACCGGGGCCAGAAGTCCCGTCCAGTAGAGCCCGGATCGTGGCAAGCGTCGCGTCGTGCCAGAGAGTTGAAGATTACGCGAGTGATCGTCTAAGTCCGAGTAAAGTTTCGCGTACAAACAGCGTGAAGTGCCCGAACGAAGATGTAGAACTCTTTCGAAAAGAGAAAGGATAATTCGCAATTTCGAACCGGTCCAAAGTTCGTCTTATCAGAGCACGGCGAACGTGACCCTGTATAATGTGACTCTTCCAAACTTTTGTAGATCAAGTTTGTTCAACGAGTACCGGAGAATGATTGAGCAGAGTGGTTTCGGAATTGCTAAACATTGGTGCGTTTAGGCACGGTATTGAATCGTGGTACGAATTGTACGGTGGAAATTGTGCGTGCGGTGAAAATTTCTTGATTACTCTCCGTGAACCTTGATATCGCACTTCGCATCACGAGTCGACTGTTATTATGCGAGGTGTATCCGTGATTAGACACACCACCGCCACAACCACCACCGACACTCCTTGTGATCAATTTTCCTTGGATTAAACCGACGACCGGAATGGCGCCTCCGGATAGAAACTGCAGGACGGCTCGTCCCGGCTCGGGTTTGAGTCTTTCCGTACTCGGTACGTATGATCTAGCGCATTACGTGTGTCTATCCCACGGGCATTGCACCACCTTGCACATTTCGCTGCAGTAGTCCGCTGATTAGGTACGCTCGTCTCCCTTTTATGGCCGAGCTCATGCGGCTCCGAATGCAAAAAGGGGAAATAATAAGGCGAATTGAAGAACCGCAAATCAACCATCCACGTCGGTTCGTGCCCAATTATATTTCTTCGACGACTCGGCGCCGCATGATGAAATTATTTTCAGACGGAAAGAAAATCCGAGGAAAGACGATTTTAATCTTTGAAGTTTGAACCGTTTCCGACTTCGGGGAGAGGGAGAAAGGAAATGAGTCGACTTTGCTCAAGGACCTCGTTTTCTTTTGGTAATTTATTTCGTGTTTAGACTCGTTTTCAAACTTATGTCTGCACGCACCGGATGTGCAGTCTGCGAACTTAGACATAGATCAGCCACCTCGAAGTTAGTTCAGTGTGTTGTAACCTACACTTCACTGGGTGCTTAGCGGATGAATTGGATTTTTTTCGAACCAGTGAGAAATCGAAAATTCAACTAGTCGACACGGACTGAAAACATTCTGAAATCTATCGGCCACAATTTGAAGTTGCATATCGGTCGAAAGGTTATTATTTTGAAAAAAATGTCCAGTACGTTGGCAAAATCCTGCGTTTCTCTTACCGTGAAAAACAATACAATAATCATTAATACGTTCATCTTGACAAAGCAGAAACGGATGAAAAGAAACGTGTGAACAAAATTTGTCGCTCCAATGAACAAGGGTCTTGATCGCATTTCGACTAGAATTTCACTTTGTTTTATCTCATCGTGATCACGTTTCCATTGAAGGAAAAAAAAAAGAAAAAAACTGAACCAACGGCGATTTCTTTGAATCACGCGTTACACTCGCTTACCTGATAATTTTGTTTTTAAAACGAATAACAATCATAGAGTGTCGGCTCCGTGCACGAGGATTGATATCTAATTGATTTTTGCGAAACTGTACGTGTACCTAATCTACGCGGACAAAAGATAAGATAATACGGTATCGTTGTTGTACATAGAGAGGCCCGTCGGTCGCTCGACGGCGGCTGCGGCGCCTCGATAAAAAAAGAGTCATTTGAAATTATTATATTGTCTGGTCGTTGATCGATATGGATTATCCTTCGCACGTTCGTGAATCAGATTCTCGCCACAGGTTCCTATCTTGGTCGCGACTTGCTGAAACTCCTTATCTACGTATGTATTATTATACGCAGAAGTGTAATATACTTTTCAAGGTTTACCCGCATATTACACTTCGACACACACTTATGAGTCTATGCGTGATAGAAATTAAACAGAGGCGCCTCGTCAACGAAGTTTATAGAATTCGTATGTACTCACTCAGTGCTGTAGGATTGAAAAATAAGCCGGACGTTTCTCGGAGAACTTCGTTACTACATAAAGAACGAATTGTATTGTCGATTCTATTTCTGTCGAATACTCGATTTATCGTGTGGTTAAAAGAGTCAAATTTTGCCAAAGAAGTTAAAAGCGAAGAAAGAACGAAAACCAATGGTCGCCGAGTTGTCGAGCACGTCCGTTTGGCCATCGGACGAAGGTTGGATACGTCTCTCCAGGAGGATCCTCGGAAAGGATCCGACGGACTCGATAAGGCAGGACCGGTCAAGAGAAGAGGAGAGGCAACGCGTCCCTAAATTGGTCTACGCGGACTCGCCTTATAAACCGAGTTACACGCGCATTTCAACAACTCCGTGAAACTTGCACACAGGCACACACACACGTGTCGCACCTTGTTGACCGCGGGTTTGTAATCGCTCAGGATGGTCGGTAACCCTTGAGGGAAAGAAACTGAGTTGCGTTACAGATCGCCGATTGCCACCGAATTTCTTCGCTCTGGTTTTGCCGTCTTCGCGAATGCGGAAGAGGAACGAGATGAGCGAGGATTTGCGAGGATTTGCGAGGAGTCGAGTTGGCTCGTTGTTCAGGCTCCCGACAGCAGCTTGAATCGTACAAAGTCCGTCTGCCGTTCGTACAATGTGCGACAGATTATACAATCTGACGCAATAAGAACGGCGTCGAGGCTTGCGGCAGGCGCCGTGCCGTCATTGTCGGGATGAGAGACGATCTTGAGGATAATCCGCATCCACGCCTTTGACAGCGCAGCCTTAAGTGACGCTACGCCAAGCCCTGATCCTCGGACACTTACTCGTTTCAGAAGTTTCGCAATCGTCGATGCGTCGAATGGCTCTGTGCATGTAACCGAGACTCAATGCTCCAGATATGAATCTCTCTTATATCCACCACTCACCCTGACAATGAGCGCGTCTCCTTCCAGTGTTGTCGCTCTTGTTCTTGGATGGGAAAAAATAGATGGTTAACAAACTGTATCGATGCTATTCTATTTCACTTATTATCATGCGATAGAGACGTGCAGGATCTGGTGATGGCAATTTTTGAAGAGGAAGAATCTTAATTCGAAAAGAATGTCGCGATTTCTCTTCTCTACACGAAATTTTTACGTATCCACGTGTTCGTTGAACAATACCAAGAGAGGCACGATCCGAGAATTCCAGACTCGAACATTCCAGTCAGCTTCGAAGACGGTGAATCACTTATCGAACATGCCGGAAACGCACTTCGTACTTAGATGTATTCAATTAACGATAAAAAAGAATAGCCCGGCGTTTGTAGCTTTTTCTACAATGAAAGGAATTTTGACATTCTTCGTTAACGTGTCTCTTCCAAAGTCAATCGCTCATCATTTGTCCATTATACGCTATCGGCTGTCATCCGCACGACTATATGGCGAAATTACTATGCGATTGGTAGGAGGAGGGAACTCGATGAAGACCAATCGTTTGTCACTACAGAGTAATTGATAAGGAAGACGCTGCTGATCTAAGAAAGTCCTTTTGTTAGAGCGTCTGCAACGCGCCATATTAATTGGAATGCCGAGACCTTGAGTTTAACGAGCGTGAGCAAGAGAATTTTTCAAGATACTTATTCTTGCGAGGATTACGTATAGAAGCTGCAGAACGCAGGTTTCACGTGCGGCGTATAAATATTAAATATTCCAAGTTCCTACGTAGCGCATAAGTGAGATACCGAGCGAGGTCTTAATTATACACTTGAGAGGCTATTCCCGTCGTTTCTAATAAGAGACGACCAGCTGCATAGTCATATTCATTCGGTTTTATGAATGTGAGCCGGTCGCGGATTCAGTTTCAACAAAATGAATGAGTGCTTCGTCATCGGCGAGTCTAGAATAAGAGACTCACTCAGCTATGAAATCATAAATTCATCTAATGCGGGGCTAAAAATTCAAAGTCCAAGGTGAATTAACAACAACTACGACGGAAGAATTGAATCGTTGTACAAAATGCTGCTCTAATTCCACCGAACTCCTCCGTCCGAGAAGGGAAAGTGGCTCCGTTCGTACCCTCAGCACGAGAAGCCCTTTTCCGTTCTTAATGTCAAAAACTACCTGCAGCCTACGCACCTTGATTACCGATGCAAAATATTCCTAGGCATATTGACACATTCGGTTAGGGTCTTTTAAAGTCGCCTCGACCTCCTCGACCCAAGCCGGGTTTCTCACAAAGTGCCATCCGACCAGGTTCAAACGACCGTCGCAAATGGCGACCACGTGTTTCCGCACCAGGGCTGATCGCCACCTGCTGTTCCATTCTCCAAACACTACCGCATTTTTGGCACCGGAATGCTATTGTCGTTATCATCGGCCGCTTACAGGCTGCTAGCGCGGGTTCTTCGGATTTCAGAATTTCGAATAAACCACCGCGCATTTATATTCAAGTCCGGCCTCCGGGTGGATCTGGGAATTTCGTCGCCACGGCGAGCTCTTCAGGGCGCTACATACCCATTTTTCTTGGCACGTCCGAGGTGAGAAGCATCGCAACGAATCGATCCACGGTACAATTGAACGCCGGCTTCGACAGCTCTGACGGAATATAAATTCGAGGAACATCGTGCCTGCGGATTCGGGTTATTTTCACTCGAAACCCCGTCACCGTTCGGTATTTGGAAGGCAGGTGCAATCTGGAAGCTCGATGTTCGGGGCAGCTCGCGGGTTCGGATAAGGGTAGAGGGCGAAGGCATTCGGATGGGTGGATATCGGGACGCGGGGGTTCAAATTTCGGCAACCCGATACGTCCGTGGTGAAAATTACGCGACAGGCCGAGACTCGGGGTAGAGAATCCGACACGACGGGCTCTGCGTTTCGTCACGGAAGTAAAACCTCTTATGGAGCACTCGAGTCGTCGAAAATTATGCCGGTGTACCGGGGAGAGGATCCGCAATGATCATCCACCGCATCAGCTTTGGGTCGTTATCGAAATGGAAACAGTACGAAGTACGTTACGCGTTTCATCAACGCAACGCAGACGTGCCTTTCGGTACGCACGTTCGTACACACCCCGTTTTGTGTGCGCCGAGGCTTTCGCTCGAGGTGGTTGGCTGTGTTGGTTGGCTGGGTGTACGAGGCACAGAGTTTTAGGCACCTACCTGCCTATTAGAATTTTTTCTTACTACCGACCGCTGTTGCAACAATGACCACAGAGAGCCGGGAACTCGGGCTGTGTAATAATAAGGACCACAGAAGGCAATTTAACTAAATATCTTTTGGTTTTGTTTGTTCTTTGTTGGTTAGGAAGAACCGAGGTGAACCGTGAGAGAGTCGCGCCTATTTCGTAGCTCGATATGCAGCCTGCACTTTTTTCTTTTTATCTCTTTTTTAGACGGCGAGAGAAAATGCGGTCAAATTTTCAAATCAAAATTCATCGTACCGTTATTCTCGATCGTCGATGAATTAACCCAATGACGGATAATTTGCGTTCAAAGAGACGAAAATCTTCGACACCTCGAGTCCGAATCTTGCTAAGCGAGTGGCTACATTCGTATTCAGACAGGCAGGTACATACCGCGAGTCATGCGCGGTGAAGCTGATATACATCTTGTAGTAATTAGCATAACGGCTAATCAAACGCCACGGGTGGATTGTCGCGAAACATTATACCTGTACAGCTGTAGCTACGTTGTATTTTTATGCCTCTAAGACACGCGCCATATTGCTCCTTTATTTTCCTACACGTGTGTGTGTGTGTGTGCGTGTGCACCGAGTGTAGGACGCATCCTTCGGCCTGAGAGCATTGTGAATAATCTTTTTTCTCCGCCGAATTTCATTCCCTTTTTCCACGCTCTTGTTCCGCTCGGCGTGAAATCACGCGTGGAAGTGCGTACAAGAATTTCGAGAGCTTCGCTGCCTGGGTAGCTTGAATTTTTTGAGGGAACAAGAGTCGCGTAAGACACACGACGAGGACGGTTGGACTGATACGATCTCGTGTTTGCCGCCAGGCGCGACGCCGCGACTTGCCCGGGGATTTTTCGGTCCCTTTTCTGCTCTGTGTATATTTCTTCAACCCGTATATATACCCCTGTTTACCCGGTCTGGAGCCAACTGTCACCCCCACGGCTGATCGGGGGGCACGGGAAAAGAATAGAAAAGCGTATATTTTCCGTTCCAGAAATATGTGAATTTGACACTATCACCCCTTTTTATTTTCCCTTCGACGCTAGACCGTGAAATACGAGACCCGAGTCTTCGTCCCGTGTTCGACGAGGCCGGCGTCCTTGGCTCGTCGGATTTTAGGCCTCCGCTCTATCGCCCCGCGGTGACCCAATGGCGTCCGTAAGGCGGTGACCAACGCTTGAGTGACCCTCGTGTATAATATTGGAAGTGCAACGCGGAAGGTTGTCGGGACTTTTCGTCATCCATGAATAATTGATCAGTTTTATTTTAAACGGTGCTGCGGCCGCCGGCGCTGTCGAAGATCTTGAGCTATCATCGATCACGTGAATCTACCCACACGTTATGCCGGGCGTTACGCTGGTTCTTACAATCGTTCGCTTACCTGTAACACTCACGTACCTACGATAAGGTACGCGTCGCATGCATCCAAGGTGTGCGCGTTGAAAAAGGTAAAGAAATAACGAAACCCTTGAGGAAGTAAATAATCCGTTATAACTATGCGCGCGGCATTGTATTCGTCGCATTCCCTCGTCATGCTCAGGGAAGTGACGTAATATCTAGTATGCCTAATAAAATCCCGTCATGCACTCGCTGCAATGTGTTATGGCTTATTGTACGGTCACGTAAATCTATTCTCTTCCCATAAGTTGAGCTCGCGTATTTACGTGTAGCTTATATACACACGTCGCAATCGCATTCGACTGTTACTAAATTCTAAACGACGTACATGTGTCATATCTGTCCTCCTATTAACGGCTCATCTGATCATAATATGATAATATATCCTGAATATCATTACTCCGACTTTCGAACTTGCGGATGAATTTTCTTAAACAAAGTTTCGTGGTTTAATGCAACACTTTAAAAAACCGTTCTACGGTACAGTATATTAAAAGAAAAAAGAAAAATCCATCTCTTTGAATAATTTAACACGTACAAAGAATGTCGAACGTTTCGTACGGAGTTTTTTAAATTCTTGCTTCTTGGTGTTCCGAGAGGAGGTCAAGTTCTTATAATCACCATGAGAATGAACAAGTTTACGACATTTTTTTGTCCGCGCGATATCGCCAAGTCTTGGATCGAGTTGCAGCTTGTCGATGAAAATGACTGCGAGCATCGCTGCCCGTACGACGATGAATAGGAATTGGTATATGTATAATTTAACGGTATTAGGTAACCGAATAGGAAGAAGATCTATGCCAGCGTGTATAATCCATGAGGCAATAGGAGCGAAGTCTAAGGCGAGTCCTGACTGCAGTTAGCGGCGCAGGTGCAGCGCCGGAGTCGGAGGATGCAAGCAGGTTGCTTTTCTCTCGCCCACGATCTCTGCATCCGCGTGACTTGTATCTCTATGGTGGGAGTGCGCCCGAGTCTGATCGTGGTGCGTCTATCCCTGCTTCGGCAACCCTTCCGACGCCATATCGAGGTAATATAGCGAGTATTCCCCCTGTAAAACGGGATCTAAGTCCCTCGATATCCGTTGGCGCGGCGTGACTCGATATACCGCACCGTACGTACACCGACATACATACATATGTACATATATATACGCGCACACACACACACTTTCGCGATGAATAATTGATTGACCCTCCTTCGTGGTCGAATGTCTTGCCCGTGCAGGGTTGTATTTATCGCCTTGACCCTTGACGCCGGTGAAGTGGCCGATATAGGTAAAAGTGTAAGATGGAGAAATGAAATGTACGCAACACCGCGTATTACACGGCTTTTCATTTCATTCTACATTATTCTACAGTCTTTTCTTCCACGCTTCGCATTGTATGTCTCTTAATCTGTAATTCTAATATCGAAATTGGAAATCGTGACCGTTTTATTCTTCCGGATATATCCTGCAGCGCGTTTAAAGGCACTGTCCTGGTTCTCCGGAGTGGGCAAGGCACACGTACCCCTTTCATTCTATCCTTTACCAGCACATAACGAGGAACAAAAAACAGGGAGAGATATCATTATGTTGTACAAGGAGAGGAAATGCACCGGCTGCGACCGCTGTACGACACAAAAACATTTAGAAAAAAAGAAAAAGAAAAAAAAGAAAAGAAACGAAAAAGAATCGAAGAAGGCAAGACAAGAGAACAAGAAGAAGACGACCACTACAAATCGTATATACGACGGGCGCCACTCGGTAATTGAAAAGGCCGAGGCTGACTGGCCACTCCGCTCTCGCGCAACAAGATGTATATTTTCAATTTATGTCTCCAACTCCGTTCAATTGAACCTCCTACATTGTATTCCGTTTTTCAATATCTGTAAAATTATAACCGCGCGTTACTCGTCGCCGGTGACAAAAAGAAAAGGGAAAATCTGCGCGAGTTTTTGCCTCATCAATTTAGTACGATTAATTCTGTACGACGATCTCTTGCTTCGAGGTTATCACCACGAACGTCGGTATTTGATATTTCTTTCGTGTCAAGGCTGAAAACACGACGAGTTCAGATCGGATTCTCGCAACACGCCCAGCTTTTTAATGAAATATCAGGTACGCGGATGCATCCATCCAACGGTGCAGTGCGTGCCTGCAGTCTCATGATACGTAGAGACACGTATGCGTACGTGTTCGAATCTCGATACAATGCTATCTCTTCGGCCGCTTTGTAAACAGGCTACCGCGGATACACGTAGTGGCTTGGCTTTCGGGTCCGAAGGCCCGAAAAGTTCCCATTGCGCCGGCTAGAAACTCATCTAGTCGACGGGATTTCGGGCGGAGCTGGGCGAGGGGCCCATCCGGTTCTTTGTCCGAGATAAAAGTTTACGCTTGTTGTATTTCTACGGGCACTGGGGAGTTTGATAACGTCCAGATAACCCGCGAGGTAGGTAGACGAGGACGCGTATCAGCCCCAAAACTCGGTCTAATTTATACCCCAGGCTCAAATGCGCCCCGAAACTGCGTCAGACTTTTAACACTTTTCCTGGAACACCGACCGCCGCCCCGTGCAGGACTCGGTTTACGACTTCTAATCCTTCCGCTGGACGAGGAGAGAAAGAGAGAGAGAGAGAGAGAGAGAGAGAGAGAGAGAGAGGGGAGAAAAACAGCCGGAGGTTCATATTTCGTAGTCTGATTTTTTCGATTTATATAAATATGAAAATCGCCCAGGGTGAAAAGTCAACGTCGGATTATGAAATGTGGAGCGAGAGACCCGGTTTCCGATCGTATTGACTCACGATCAGGACTAGGTTTATAGGTGATCGCCGATACACTTGTATCGTAAGATCATTCAGCGGCAACAATAACTATACACGTTCCGTACAAGCGGCGGCGCCTTTAACAATGGGTCAATTCTCACCAGCTCGCGAAACTTTCACTTCTCATCGTTAGTTTTTGTGTAGACTTATTTATACCTTGTGTTACACTCACGATGCCGTAGGTTGCAAAAGTGCGGCATCGAGTGCTAATCGTCGTCGATTTTTTACGAGTAAATCGACGATTGCACGAAGCGAGAAGAGAGTTAATATTTTTGCGTTTCTCGGAGAAGAATTTCCACCTTTTATTCAAGAGTTAATTATTTCGCGTCGTGATTCGCTTCGTTGAAACTTAATTCAACAACCACCCACGAGGCGACACATTGGAAAGGCGACGACGAGCCTCGGGTTAATAAATTCATCGCTATCCTCGAATAGGATCTGACTATCGTTGCATCGGTGACTGAGTTTGTGCTGAGTAACAGGTGCCTGGAGGATCGGGGCAAACGGATTGCGCAAACTCGAGCTAGCTGGGTCGAGTCTTTAATCGAGCCGATTAATTACGTTAGAGCATCAATTAAGATCTTCTCGTCTTAATGGGCTCGACGCCGGTGTTGTGCAGCCGTGACCCGAAGCCGGAGCTCCGAGACGCGTGCGAAATGCGAAAAGCGAAAAGCGAAAAGGCGAAAAGGCGGCGAAAACGGGTCAACGCGCGTAACGCCGCCGCGGAGATATTAACTTCGCATTCGCGTATCTCCCATAAATAACGCCGCGTATGACTGAGGAATTAATTTTTAATCAATGGTTAAACGACCGGGCTGGATCGGTAATTCGGGCGGTTTGAGATTGAGATTCGGGTCAAACGCTGTCGGCATAACGAAACTCCTACCCCCGCACCTGCTTTGTAATGCTCGTCGACTAAGAGCGCGTTTAAGAACCCTTTGGCGCTCTTAAACTCCGAATATTACGCCTCCGGATCCCCGGCCAAGTCGATCCGGCTTTTAATCGAGTCATCGGGCTGGAAAGCGGTCTCGCCGTTCCGTGAAATTACACTTTATTTGTCACGTTTTACGCGAAAATAAAAATCCCCCTCAGGCCATGCGAGCCTTTAATCCCATTTACACCGTTCCTCGATCCAATACCGCACCGAACTTGCGCGCGATCCTTCGAAAGGAAGAGATTTCTTCTCTTTTTACGATTGAGTCAAAACCGTTGCAGCAACGAATCTACACGGGCGTAATGTGTCGTAATGTAATCGATGATTCCTGGTTTTTTTGGAGAAGAAATTTGGCATAATATGGGATTTAGTGTCAAGCTGCCAGTGCGTGGGATTTGGTGAATGACGTAATTTCCTTGTATATCTCTGCGCGTTTAAACTCATTCGGCATTCAAATTACGGGTGACATCAGCTGATACGGCATAGCGAACTCGTGCCAGCTACGCAACTCGAAGGAATAGAAAAAACGGTCGAAATAAAATATATCAAAGAACCGTATCAAAGATGTGTAAAAATTTATAAAACATTATATATAACGTACGGGATAATCGGGATGCCAAAGCTCAACGTACCTCGCTATCCTGCACGCGCTGAGATTTGTGACCTTCTTTATGCCAATAATTTATGTTCCTTCGAAGCGTGCGTATACGTATATATAATGTATATGTATATATATATATAGAATGTATAACGCAACGCGTAGCGTAACACACAGGTGTTTCGATACGGCGTAGGTTGGAGCACTAACTTCCCACTGAATTTCCCTATACTTACTCACACATCGCTTTTACGATCGAGTTTGCGCATTAAATCACCCACCTATAGCCGAAATTTTTTTTGTTTTTTTTTTTAAATATCCAGCTTACGGCTGCAATTAGGAGTAAATTTAATGGCCGGTCAGTGTTACTGAAAAGTAAAAAATAATATACCGGGATAGTTTTCACTAATTTATAAGCACATTAGTAATGCATCGTACATAAGAACTTGTGGTAAACGGTTTATTTTAGAACGACCAAATAAATTCGACTCGATGATGACTTTTTGTACCATTGCATGTACTCGGAGTACCTCGTTTTACAGTTGTTGGAGCGAGCCAGGTGATCGGAAGTGTCTAACGACGCCTCGCGTTTTATGTTGGCCATCATCTAGCTGGGCTGTACGTACATTTAGCTCAACCTTATTACATCGAAGTTGGACACGAACGCGAGATTATCTCGATGAAAGAGATGAGGCGAGGTGATGCGAGGTGGTGGTCGCGGCTTACTTAGTGTTGGCCAGTATAAATGCTAGCTCCGTGATCGAGGAAGAAGAAGAAGAAGAAGAGAAGTCGAGTAGCGAAGCGAAGCGATGCAGCGCCTACGCGCGACTTCATCCCGTTCGATCGTTATTCGGATAACAAAAGCGGGCATCGCCGCATGAGGTTATGGGCAAATTAAATTCAATTTCATCACGGGCATCGCATCGCCGTCGCTTATACGATTCATAGGTACATGCCAATCGAACCTATTGCCGATGATGTCCTGCATCGTTGAACTCCTGGGAGAGAATCGCCGTATCTATTTTCCCATATAGGTAGAGTACAATACCGTCGTGTAATTAATAATATCATTTCGCCAGGTAGGGTTTTTTTTTTTTTTTTTTGCTTCCTTCAATCTGACAGCGAATTGTACAGGCTGGTTGGTAATATTTCGGTACCAACATTAAACACACGCCGTTGCCTGTGCGCGTAGTAAGTTCACGGGTTCGCTTGTGTGCCCTACCTGAACTCACACTGGTTACAGTGGTCGTATAACGAAACTCGTACCTACACGCGATTTTTTCGCATCATCATCAGCAGCTAACACGACACATTGAACATCTTATGGAAATTTCAGGCTTAATTGAATTGAATATTGTTATTCAACTTCAGGACTGAGTATGCCCATTCATTCTACTTATAATGGTTTGGCACGAAGAGTTGTTTCTTTTTTTTTTTTTGGTTTTTTTTATTAAATTTTTTCTACCCAGTAGGTACGTGTATTATGTGATTATTACTATTATATTATCATCACCGTTATTGTTATCTTTCTTTATTGTCTTATTTTTTTTTCTCGTAATATTCTTGCTATTGTTATTAGCCACACGTGGCTAAGTAAACGACTTGTCAGCTCGTTACGCGCCTACGTGCAGCTGTATTATGTGCCCGTAGTGAATCGATATAAAGAAGAAATAACGAGGTGTGCGGTATGGAGAAATTGTTGATTGATTGATTGATTGAATGAAGAAAACTTTATTCAGTTAATTGATTTTCACATAATTAATTATACAACTCTAAAGTTTCTCACCTATTAAGCGCTTCGTCTAACCGTGTATTGTTTTGGCACAGAGTTATTGTACAGTGTAATTTGATTCGCAGTAACGCAAATCAACAAAACAATCGTTACACTAGAGTGGTAATCATCGAAGAGAGTGATGTTCTGATTAAAACGGTAGCAAAGACTGATCCACGCGTCATAATCATACCAATTCTGTATTGCATATGTATACGCACACGAATGACGTGTATGTACGTAATCTGAAAAAAGTGCCGTGAGACTCTGCCGGTCGGCCTGACGTTTGTCGAAATATGTTGTTTTTTTTTCCTACTTTTTTCTCAAATCTTTGTGTGCGAGGTTAGTCGTTTCCTCTGGTTTATCTTTTTTCTTTTCCTTCCTTTTACACAAGTGATCTTTTCTCGCGACGACCATTCCGACTGTCCTGTCCAACCATCCATCCATCTATTCCGTCGTCCAGAGATCCGTTACTGCGTATGTACCCGTGTATTTACTCACGTACGTACCGTACGATTTCCTTGGGCTCAGCGTGTTGTTACCCGTATCGTTGTTTCATTTTTGTCGTAATTCGATAAACGCTCATCGCGAAGCTGCTGCGGATTAGACTTGGAGAACATTCGAAAACCGTGAACGACAGGCGAATTTCGAGTCAGAAGTACGTTAGGATCTAGCACAACCGCCGATCGAGTGCACGACGCGTCGATGATAACGCTTCAAGTTGGCGTCGATATACTTTATTGGTATATACGTAGTTGGCTATCTGTCTGGAAGGTGATGTTCCGAGAAGCGGGATCCTAACACCTTGCATCCGTTGTCGATAAGCCCGCGAGCGATTGGAAGGGGAAAAAATGAAACGAAACGATCAGGTCAGACGTTGCAGGGTGGGGGATAAACCATCGTATTTGTTTATTTGATCAAAGTGAGCCAGAGCAAACAGTTTCCTCAAGACTTAACTACTACACCTAACCGATCGAGTCGCCTTACGGTAATTCTCTCGACTAGCGACCGCTCGCCGTTAACAAACGTTTTAAAATGATCGATGATAGAAACTCAGGTCCAATATTTCTTGCACGACTATAAATCCTACACTGGAACCGAATTGTAATAACCGTTAATACTTCCTTATCGCAACGCTGTTCAGGCTTACGTTGCCTTCACAATGTATACTCGATTAATCTATAATATTTCGCCGCAGTCCGTTCATTCATCAACCGCGTAGCCAATTGTGCTTTGTCCGTCCGAGGCTGAAGTTAGTAACGTTAACGTAACGAAAATTGAGGGGTCAAAATCATTATTGCGCAATTTTAGAATGACTTTCAATGAGTCAAATTTTCGAAATAACAATACGTTTTGTCTATCATAGTTTTACTAAATTTCAGACATTTGAAAGTAACGATTTATCCTAAACTTGCGTCGTCATCGTAACGTTACCAACGTCATCCTCATCTTTGTCTTCTAACTAATGTTACGCGATGTGACCAAATGTGCGATTCGTGCGAGCTGAAGGAGCAGAATTGGCACAGTAATCGACCAGTTAAAAAATCCTTTGTTTTGTTGTTTATACACATACGTGGGCACGTCGCATACAGAATAGTGCTTGAGCGCGCGCGCGCATGGCTGACCCAACCCTTTTTTTTTTTTTTATCAATATCGAGTTACATAAGCGAGGGGTATATTATTATACCTACACCTAACGCACGATACGATAATGCCGATAAATTTTACGTAAGTCGAGCGATGGGCGACCGCACTTGGGGCAAAAAGATAGTTTCGTACACGCGCAGACGCGTTTCCATCGCGAGGCCTGCGGTGCGCGCGTGTCTTGGCGTGTTCGTACATAGACACATGCTCGAAGCTAGTCTTTCAGTGATAACGTTTCATTCGAGTTGGTACGCAGCCGACCAAGATGGAGGGTCAGCAGCTAGGTGCGTTGACCCAACTGCAGTTGTAAACTTCTATACCGGTCGCTAGAGCACCTGTCTCTCGATCCCAGTTTGACGACACCACCGAGTCCCTCGAGGGTCGTACGTCTGACCTAATCCAGTTTTTCCCCATCTGTTACTTAGATCCTTGTACTTCTTTTAAGATATTTCATTCCCAACTCTAGTGCTCGGCGCTTCAAAAAGTAATCCTCTTCTATTCTTATTTAGTTGGAGTCGTAGATTCCGAAAGAAAGAAGACGCGAAATTGGGCGGTTGAGTTTCTTAAAAGCTCCAATCGCACTCTTACAAGGATGTAAAAATGTCCCTTTTTCGCAACTCGTATATATATACACCTATCTCGGAGTTGGGAAAATTGTGTCTTCTATGGTTGTATAATTAGTCAAAGATATGGGTCATGAATGTACAATCTCTCACGGCGGAATATAAATTGCGCAGATCTTATGCAAATACTGCAGCGCACGGGTAATCGTGTTACATACCTATACCTGTAACGATTTGCGCAACGCGGGAAGAAAATCAAGCTGCGATAACAAAAAAATGAAAATACATAACACTTGGCTTGTTGTTATTTCTTAATAATTTCTGTATACATGTATATACGGATCGACGTGTGATGTAAATCGAAGTATTATAAATAATAATGCGATATTGTAATAGCATACAAGGCGCGGAACGATCTTGATCAACTTACGTATAACTTTATATTTACAAGTGACAAGAGTGGCGAAGGCGCAAGTGTGAAATGCATGCCCATGGATTGCGCGTGTGTGTTGCATAAATAATACATGCAATATTGCGGAAATAAAACAACAGAAAATGTCGAGATATGGAAAAAAGGAAGCGGCAGACAAGTGAAAGAAAAAAGGTAATGTAAGTGGTGCCACTTGATAGTAACATGCAAAGTGCACCGTATGCATGCACGTATTGGTTAAACGCGTACCTCGAGTGGCAGGTAAAATCGTGTACTTGGTGCCCTACCTTCGCGGCGAGCGGGTTGCGCAACTCTATTCACGATACCCTGCAACCAACGTCCTACTGCACGATCACATCGCCCCCGAACACCGCCGCCGTGCTGCAGGGCAACTTGGGTACTTTATTTACTTACTCGAAGGTACAATGCTGTGGTGTATCGGTACCAGACCAGTGCAGCACTCGCTACACTTCGCGTAGCCGTGTAGCGTTGTACCGTGTCGTTTACTGCGGAAGCTACAGATGGTACAGTTCGTGGTGTTATACATGCATCCACGTTCGGTTCAGTCATTTTTATTCATCTTTCTGCTAATTTAGACGCACTGAATATCACACGATTATTCGTACATGCCCATCTTAACTCTGGGTGTAAAATCATTTTTTCCGAAAAATATTTGTACGACAAGTTGTACTGTCGAAATTATATGACACCGGACGAGTCGCGTGTTTTGTGCGTTCTAATTAAGTCTTGTCACTATTTTACGCAATGACAGCTGGTACTTGCACATTTTTCACGCATCTGTATGTATATGTATGAATATGTGTACACGCAGATAAGACGGATGGTAAAAATGTAGATTTACAGGTGATAGTTAAACGATCGTTAGTTCTTGGCCCGTGGAACGATTAATACGAGTGTTTTGTGGTACACGCCGATGCCTATTGGATATGCATGTTATACGTACCTCGTCTTGAGCCAGACGATCGATCATTCGCAACTTTCTTAACAACATCTGTGCCCCCCTTATCTCTAATTCTTCTTGTCGATTTTTGTCACCGAAGGAATACTACTTGTACTCTTTTAAATTCATGTATACATCGTATCGTAAATGATATTAATTTTATTTCCCTTCTGCAGGATTTATTGTTAGTTCGCTGCACCGCGGTGTGTGATAAAGTTCGTTACTTAAAATTGACACTTCTATTTCATGCTCCGGTGTGTACGTATTTATTTTGTAATTTGTAATATCGCGGTACTGTTATAAGACGTTTCCTTAAATAAATAAACAAACAAATAAATAAGTGAATAAAGAAACGAATAAATGAATAAATGAATATATTACCATGCAGGCTAGTGACCTAGAATACGGTTTACATTTCTTACACCCATATTATACAAAGTCCACACGTGCATGCATGCATTATATTCCTACATAGAATACGCGTATTGGAACGAGTTTTTGTTTTTTGTTCGTTAGGCCTGCAGTAGTTATTCAATTTTTTGCAGCTGCTCGTTATTCTATACAGCGATATGAAAACTTGAGAATTAGCACTGCGTAGCCGCAGTTCAAAAACGTGGCCTACCACTGATTTCATTCGATATAATTAGGATCGTCGAATACACACAGAAACTAAAATTTAACACTCGGTTCTGTCCTCTCGGTCATCAGGAGTGTGGAGATTAATTGTTCTACCGTGCGAATGGCGTGGGCTGGCTAATTCGCCGACACGTCGTGGATTTTAAAAGTCTAAACCCAATTATGCTTCGACTCGGTTACAATATATATATAATATACGTAGTAGGTAACGACTAATTGTGAGATCCTTCACGGAAGATTAGAAAAATGTGTCGTTGACCTTTTCCTAGCCGTGAGTAGCTGACGTCTTACACGGTAGATGCTTAATTGGTATGTGCTCTTCCCGTGTATGTATTCCGTATATATAATATACCTACAGGTATGTATAAACGGATATATGTATACATAGTATTATATACGTATTGCGCCCAGCTTCGTTGTCGTATAATTATATGCGTTACGACATGGTATATAAAAGCTAATCGTTATTTAAAAGGTCCGGTAAGTAACGTAGTAACCACATTTTCGAAAATCAAATACAACTGCGAAATTTGTTTTCTGCCACGCGATTTAAGCACTGAATCTAGCACTGTACTCTGAGATTTGCATTCGCGTTGCACCATAGTAACGAATTTAACAAAACGAAATTGATAAGACTTAAACTACTGCCGGAGTATCTTGACAACGGCAAATGTTGATTGAACTATGAAGAATGTAACGTGGAACCTGAGTTCGTGATATTAACACTGGTCGCAATAATTCCGATGCGCAGATAAAGGATAGTAGAAATGGCAAGGCAATAATATAATGGCACATGCAGAACGGGGCTGTATGAAATGTATAACCCATTGAAATTCGTGATCTTTGAAATGCACGTTTACGTTGCTCGGGAGGAGGTCGATGTAGATCAACCAAAGTGATCCTCCTCTCCTTGCAGCCTCTAACTTTCTATTCCAACCTGCTTTACGCTGCAATCAATAGTTTATTCTACATTATCCGCGGTTAACATCAATGCTCAGGGTGAATCAGTTCGCCGCCATGCCGAAGTTCACAGTCACACGATACGCGTTGCAATATATTAATTCCAAGTTAAAGGGTTGCGTCACGCGTCATAGTATGTTACAAAAATTAACAGCCGTCGTTCGTCTATCCGAAGTGAAATCCCCGGTATGCTTCCTTTTGAAATGAAAAAACATTCCATCCAGCAATGTTCGTAGGTTGTTTGGAATACCTCGCCCTGTATTGGTAATTGCGGGAATAAAATTGCGATCTCGTGCAAGACTCGAGTACTGCATTATATTCCAATGATCTACAAACCGCCGTTACACGTGCACACGAATATATATATAACATGGACGTGGAGTACGTGTACTTGTATCGATTCTATAGATCAAATCCTGAATTATAATATTAAGTTCCCATCTGGGCATAGCACGCTATGCACGTACAACGCTCCGGTATGTTAATGCACGATATATATCCTACTTACGATTCCAGTAACTGAAGCGATTCACCCTTCGAAAATGAAAAGGCAGCGATCGCACGAAGGAATGGCTGATGATAACTGCCGTGCAACGTTGTATATCAACTGAAGATGGTAAAAATGAAGATGGCCGCCGTTGAAGCGTACACTTCCCGTTTTATATTGGCTCGGCGATCCGTTCCAGCGTTAGTAAATGATCGAGCGCTGTTTAACGTCGATTACCACGATGGCAAGGATAGTTCAGTTGTGATTTCACCTTCGACGAAAGCTCGTTAAGCTGTTAATTTGGCTTGCGAAATTGAGACGTACGCGTAGTTTGTGTGCGTATCTCACGCATGATCCATCCATTCCTAAAGCCAGAGTGAGGATGAATTAGCGGCGAATATTGTACCCTCGACAATAAACGTCTATTCTTTTCTCCAGTCTCTTCTACTCTCGTCCGCGACCTCATGCTTTCTCGGGTCAACCTACGAGTACGCGGCTCAATCATCTATTCATTATAAAATGAATCCAGTTGGCCGCGTACCATCCGCGTATGTCTTCCAGCTCCAGATGATAGATTCTCGCTCCCAATTCCCGCTGGAATACGCATATTTGGGCGCGGCGATAATGGCTGGTTTATACGCTCGTTGATTATATTTATTTTGTAAGACCGACATGGTTTATGTCGATTGGAGAGCAGGAATGCGAACTTCCAGAGGGAAGACTGATTGGAACTCAACTTTGTTCGACGAAAACAAGCTTGAGTAAGCTCTGCCTCGACTTGCAGGATGCCGCAAAGGTGTATTTAGCATCCTGCAGGACGATGTGAATCGAACGAATGCCGTTGATACGCAGGCAGTAGCTGCACAGAAGTAAGAATTAACCACAGGCTCGTTGCCCTGGAATGTTTTTTTTTCTCCCTTCTCTCGTTTTATCCTCACAGTTTTCTCCAATTGAAACATAATTACTCAGATATTCTTTGATTGGATGATCGGGATGCAAGCATGCCTCTGTATAAGAGAAGATAATTAGGTGCGGAGATATACAAACGCGTGCCTAGAGCGTCTGGATTGGCACGCCTTGTGCCGATGTGACTTCCTTGTAAAATAAAACCCGCATAAATCGGATGAATCTTCATTTCCTGTCGGCATAGAGCGGTCAAGTGAAACGACGTGTCAGGTGCGTGCAATTTAAATTCAATGTTCCGATCGCTGCGGATTCTAACACAAGGTGCCTCTTCTCATCTCCTATGTATTTAATTATACACTACGTTGTAGTTCGATGTTATCCCCATTATACATATTGGTGTACGTTACACGCATCAAGCATAAGCCGAGGCCGTTGCTTCCGTAATCGCCTTCTGTGTCGTCTATGTAAAAACCTCAACTCGAATCCTAGTGCCCACATCGCTGTAACACGATAACCACAAATATCGCGCATATGCCAACCAGTGGTCCTGCTGTGTTTCGAAATTAACTAGTAATGTATACCTACTAGACGAAATTCGTATTAGCAAGCTTAGCGCTGCTGCACTGGTGTCGGGTCTGAACGATTCCTCTGATTGAAAATAATCTTACTAATTGACTTTTAATGTCGTTACTTTTTTCTTCTTTTATACGTGAGCCAAAATTTTTGCGAGATTGAAATTATTTTCTTCACTTGTCAAAGTCGTCATATCGGCCTGCGCTTGTCCCCAACGATCATGTCGACTTCTAGATTGCGCAATGCTTGACGGTTATCAACGAATATCTGTCACAGATATGTCCGTGGTTTTGATTAATGGTTTTCGGTACAGGAGAAGGCCTCGGAAGTTAGGGATATTTTTATTTCAGTAGTTGCATCTCGGCTTGTAACAGCGAATATAAAGGGGTACAGATACGCAACGAGTGCGCGGAGAAAGGAGCATTTCGCATGATACGCCGTTTCGTGAGTCTTTTTTTCAGTCTTGCAGCGGCGCCGTGAAACGGCATCACAATAGATCGCATGCAGGCATATAACAGCAAGTAAGGCCCAGACGGCAGCGTTGAATAGCGCGAGGCCCGGAAAGAGGGTCTTCTCGGTAGTCACTGGTGCGGGCTCTGAGAATGAAAAGAGATAAGTAACAGGAAGCGGGGAGATGACGGGGAACGAGAGAAAGATTGACCGGGGTGTGGGGAGCTTCGTCGACGGTACGGTCTGAATGAAAAAAAAAAAAAAGTAGAAGAAGAAGCAGAAGAAGCAGAAGAAGCTATAAACTCGGGCGTCGCGCCGACATATGGCATATGCCGAGTGGCGTTCATCACTGCTTCTAACGATATTTGTCTTTCGATTTTGAACGTATTTATCGTGGATGACAATTAATAAGTCGAACACGGAAGAAGTGTGCTATTTTAAGGTAATAAGTAGGGCCCAGATTAATATGCAAATACATGTTTTTTATTCAAACCATTTTCATTCATTATTTGGTTTTATACATGAAGCATGATGTTTGAAGCCAGAGAATGCAGTTTCAATTTTCCACATTTGTTTCCGTATTTTAGTTTTTTTATGTCTATATTATATGTACGTATTTTGTAATTTTAAATATGTATTGTATATATATATATATATATATATATGTGTGTATATATATATATATATATATATATATATATATATATATACGTATAATTAGAACTACCAATTGGCAACGCTCGTTTTGCGTATAATCAGCCTGGCTCATACCGCCGACTCAGTGATACTTGCGAAAGTCTTGAGGCGCGCGGGGCTGCGGATAATGGAGATTAATCAGGAGACGTGCGCCGGGCAATGGGATATAATAAAACGAGAAAGGTCTCGGGAGATTTTACGGGTCAGCACTCGGCGGCTGGCCCCGAGTGTCCCGCGGGGGCTTTCGTTCTATTCCCAGCGGTCACTTGGTGAACCGGACCGAAGCGTTGTGTTGTGCTGGGCTGCGGAAGGAAAGGAAGAGAAACAAGAACAAGAAGGCAGAGGAGCAGTTGGAGAAAAAGAAGAAAGAGAATCGACCAAAGAAATAAAGAAAAATGGTGTAATAATAATAAAAAAGAGCCTCACTCGCGAGGAGAGATATGCGGCGCGTGATTTATAAAATGAAACATGGACTCGCCGACTGCTCCAGGCAACTACGTCACGAGCTGCCCCTGCAGTCTCCAACGAAGACGTTGATTGTCCTCCTGGATAGGACCGGACAACAACACCGTGCTTTCGTGTCGTACGCTAAAACGAACACCCGGGATAAGAGGCCGCGACTACCGTTGCAGCCGATGCTTTTATGCGCCGTAATTTCGGATGACACTCTAAAAATAACCAACGAGCATATTTAACGGCTACAACGGTATGGTTATGTAAGTAATTCGATTTTCTTGCGCACTCCTGCGTACGCAGAACGAATGAACGATCATTCTTACCGCTTCGTGGCACGGTGAAGTCCGGGAATGATTTATCTTAATGCCAATTTATTCAGCAATTTGTATTGTACTACGCATGTACCTTCGACGGGTCGATTTTTACTCCTCAATCTGGATGGTACCGAGTGAAAGAAGCAAAACGAATCCGGAGATGAATGATCGGTGAGTACCTGTAAGAAACCGGGTCACCGAGGCTCGTCGAAAATTAACGCTGTTCAAAATAAGGATATCATTATGACAACAAAAGAAAAAAGTGATTAAAATAAAACAGCTGATATTAATGGACTTAGCGAGTTCGTGTGAACGAAAATAATCGCAGAATTGGAGATGGGTTGGAGTTGTCGAGATACGGTTTGGAGGTGATCGGCGAGTCGGAACCATCTCGGAATACGAAGCGAACAACCATGATAGTCGTGTCAATATAGATCGACTCGCAACTGGATGAGCCGGTCAGCGGTCGCGTCACGACCGGTTCATACCCGATCTGATTTCTCGATACGAAAATCACCAACACTTCCAGGAGCATCCTTTGTTCACCTGTACGTATATCTTCTGTACAACAAAGCGAAATTTGTTTATTTATAAGCTCTTCGCGTCGATGCGACCAGGTGGTTTCGCTCTGATCGGTAAATAACCCACGGATAACGGAATGGGCTGCCGCTTAACAAACCGGGACAAAAGGTGGAGTCGGCCTCTGGGATGAGATGTTAAAATGAAATTGAAAGAATACGGTACCAGCGGCATTACCTTGAAACATCGCTTGAAACGCAACTGAATTCAAGTTGAAATTTAAAACTGCACCTCCATCGACATCGCTGAATGCACAGCGGTTACTCACTTGTCAAGAGTTCCGCGTCGCCATCATTATTCGAGGGCAAGTCAGGGATGTTTCGTTCCTTCCCTCATGATCATTATCTGAAGAAAATTACACCATCAAAGATGAATCAATAAACTTCAAAATTCTTGTCCCGCAGCGCCTTGGAATCGATAAAGATCCTGACTTGAAACGTATTGTTGCCAGTTTCAAGTGTGGTTACTGCAATCCTCATGACCTAGATATTACCTGACTGTAATCTCACTCGAACAAGACTGAACAAGCTGTAATTTTCGATCTTTTCTCCGGGTATATGCACCGACTCTTGAGAATCATTTGAATATTTGTCAGAATATTTTTCAACCGAGTCAGATAAATCGCACATTACACTCGATGTGTAACAACGTAACTTGTTGGGATGGCTATTCTCTTTTCTGCACGTAAATAATACATCTCATTTCTTTCCTCTGAAATAGTGCACCCGTACTGTCAATGACGTGGGACAAATCCATTTAGGTTTTTCTTTTTCGCTGGCCAATGTTTAATCGGAAAGCTGTCGCTACGGCGGCCTTGGAAGAATAACAATGCCCGCGTTGCACGCCGTCGAGGTTTCCGTCGAAGAAAATGGCCCAGCAGCCGTGCCACTGCAGCAGTCGAGGTTTGCAACACGGTTGGTGCGAAGCGGGTCAGCCTTACAAAAAGCGTAATTAATTGGCAACTGGATAGAAAGCAGCTGCTCGGGTCTGATAATACGCGCGAGAAGTATTAAGCCCATTACGTGTACCCGGGGGACCCGGCACTCTGGACCAAGGCGGCTGCCTTCAGTCGCAGGTTGGCATTTTAGAGAGACCAATGCAAAGAGAGGTCCTCGACAGGTGGCTGCGGGCGATCGGCTCGCCCCCTTGAAATACGCTGTTGCGAAAGCCTGAAACTCACTTGCCCGTTGTTCTGGCATCGAAATTCAACGGTATGCGTGCACAATGCACGCGTATTGGTGAAATTTCTGATGTGTACGTTGAAGCCTTGTCTACGAGCCAGTTTTACACGCCACTCGGAGAGGTATAAACCTATTAGGCAGATACGTACCCCGAGAAACCTGCGGCACTTGAGTAATTGTACTTGATATAATTGACACAAAAGTTGCCGCAACAGTACGCACGATTTGTTGACCTTGCTTCTATAATAAGCAAATATGTAATTCCATTGCATACGGTGAGCTTTGCTACTGATTAACAGGTGTTCCAGACGTACGCACATCGATAGAGAAACTGCGAAATGAAATTTTCAAAGACGTACGAAGAAAGATATTTTGAACCAGTCTTTGAACAAAGAGAAGAAGCCGATTTAGTTTCCTCCAACTCACCAGCTACTAGAATTAAAATGCTATGTAACGTATATTCGTATCTAGGCATCTATAGAATTTTGCAGAGTGGTGGACATAAGAAAGAGCTGACGCAGAATCAGCGCAACCTGTGTTTCACGGTTACGTAACTCCAGATAGGCGCCACGGTTTAGACGTGTGCATGCCGTGTATATTCACTATGGCAATTGTCAAGTAAAAACGTGTATTACGAGGATACCTATCTATGAAATTGTCTGCGGTTCACGGACACATGCGAGGTTGGTCATGCCGGCTAGCTAGGATAATAATACACATATATAAACTCGTACACGGGATAGTAATAAGCACGCGGTTATTTTACCGTTTTCTTGTTCGCACGCACGTAAATATGATCGCACCAGATACACGTGCAATGCGCGTCATGGTATCCGTGAGTGGCTTTATTATAGGTACATACACGTAAGTGTTGTTCCCACATCGTTCTTCTTCGAATATATGCGTTATTATACAAGTTGTCACGCGTGTAATTCGCCGGCGGGTCGTTTGAGTCATGTATAATATAACGCGGAGTTTTGTCACTAGCGGTGATTCATTTTATGTTGTTTCTTGTTTTTTTTTCGTCTTCTTATTTTTTATTCTTCTCGCACAAAACTTCCATCACCTTCAAGAACAAGACCATTGTTTGCAGCACTTGCGCAACCATCTCTGAGCTGAATTAATACGATTAGCTCGATTTATCATTTCGAACCCATCGCAGAACCCCCTGGCGTTTCACTTGCCATGGAAGTTATGCGAGTTTCGAAACGCAGTGAACCTTGCAAATTTCACCTTTAATCTACACTATTTTATGCGGAGATTTTCACGATTAAGCTATGAGGGAAAAACACCGGGTTCCTGTTGATAGTAGTTTCAGATAAATAGATTTCTTCTAACCATCCATATTTCTCGGACTGTTTCAGACTTGGCGCAAATCAGGGCCTTGGTTGAGTCCTCAGGCGCTGGAACTGGCTCGATTTGCCCATCGTGCGAGATGCCTTTTGACAAGGGTAAGAAGAGACGCTTGATCGACGACTGTGGTCACGAGAGGTGCTACTCCTGCACCTTCAGGAGCGAGGCGTGTCCTCTGTGCACGACGCAGGACCTTGAGGGTCCGACGGGCCTCCGCGGCACCATGGACATCGGGCAAACCACCTTCGGGAGAGGCTCCACCTCGCAGCTATACACCAAGCCGAGCAATCGGAGACAGCCCAGCGCTACGGGCGGCGGAAGAGCTCGCACACGCGAAGACGTCGAGGATTGGGTCGATGACACAACTGCGATTAACGCTCTCTGCGGTAGCCCCAGACCGAGGGTAAAAACCAACGGACATTTCACCCCCTTCATGCAGGTAAGGAGAACCGGTAATGCTATTCAAATCTGTGTCAGACCAGTCGGTGAAATCTTTATGCACCGGTCAATAGTCCATCTCCAAGTATTGAAATTGGAATTTTACCGTCAATCCAACCGATCATTTCCTGACCTCTCATAGTGGTGGGATGGAGTAGGACAGTTTTGAAATTACACATTAAGGCGGGCTCGGACGCACGTGCCATCTTTTACTAGTGCTTCCGTTCCGGTTAAGAGTCTGGGTCACGTTCAGAGCACGTTCATCGTGGGGAATAATAGACAAGAAGGGACAAAGTGGCCTCCGAATAATTGAAAATACTAACCAGTCACGTACACCTCGGGATGATGGTACTCCGTCGGTATCGGGAGCTCGTCGAGAGAGGCGAAGGTTGAAAATTGAAAAGGTGCATGTGTTGGCGTAAGTCTGGCCTGAAAGCAGACACCACGCGCCTGTCCA
This sequence comes from Neodiprion fabricii, assembly GCF_021155785.1. Taxonomy (NCBI): domain Eukaryota; kingdom Metazoa; phylum Arthropoda; class Insecta; order Hymenoptera; family Diprionidae; genus Neodiprion; species Neodiprion fabricii. The sequence continues at coordinate 29,721,201 of NC_060244.1, read as the reverse complement.
CTTACTCGGTTATGGGTACTAGTACTTCATACACGAAAAAATTTCTCTTACGGAGGTAAATCGATGACGCATAACGTCGACACTGTGATCACCGTCGTCTGCCACCTACGTACGCGGGTTTGAACACCGTCACCGGGAGTTATCGTATAAGTCTGTGGGTGCAGGTATGGTCCTTAAACTCCCACGTATGTTCAGCCGTTAAAGGCTGGGCCCAATCGAAATGAAGGGACAGACTTGAATATTACCGGTGTAGAACCGTGCGTTTAAATTAAACCGAATTGCCTCCGTACAGCCACCGTTCGGAAATAACAAAACGTTGAAAAAATCACACTCGGATGTAAATCATCAGGACAAAGAGGAGAGACCCTCATTTCACGGGTTGCGCAAAAAATTCCCTTTATCGTTATCATCATCTTTGGTCCGCTTGCAGTTTCACCTCGTTACTCCCGTAGAGAGAGTAAATTAGAGGTGGTAGACTACGAGGGAGTTGAAATGAAATATCATCCGGGGTACATACATAGAATTGTTACGGAATTGTACATACCTAGACAAAGAATATTATTAACGCCATTCGAGGACACGTTGACTGTTACCTACCATGTACACGTTATTGTCTCTGGGCGCACCCAGAGTTAGATCATCTGCGGATACGCTCTGTGTACCTGGTTGTGTGTGCTAGAAATCTTAAGAGAGTCGATCGTTCGCTGCTCGAACATCAAATGTATGCTGAATAATTCAATTTCCTTTTTCTTTTTTTTTTTACAAACAGTCGCGAGCCGATGTCGCCTCACCTCTTCCGTCCAAGGGACCAAAAGGATCGAAAGGAAAACCGCCCAGAACACCTACCGACACACCATCGAGATGCTGCTCGCCAGCTCCCCCGAGCAAAGCGGCCGTCATGTCGCAAAGTGAGTTTCGATGTAATCTGAATATTTTGTACACGATATGGTTGGTCCATTGCACTGATTTATTTTATGGAAATTTCATCGCTACAGGTTGTCCGACGCCACCTCAACAGAGAAGAAGGTTCTTTCTCAGCCCAAAAGTACTGAGGAGTCCCTTCGGCCATAGAAATTCTTCTGCTCATCAGCAGCACCCGGCTTCTACAGAGCAGAGCAATGAAAATCCTTCCGCCTTGTCAGGTGAGGACATTATACTTTCTTTGTACTTTAGCTCGTAACTAGAGGATCCTGGCCTTGGTAGCACACGGATTAATACATTCTCCACGTTCCTGTTTGTGGATGAATGTGTATTTGAGAACAGTTATATTCATGGATTACGTTGAACCTGAGTCATACGGCTTATGATAGGAAGTAGCTATTTTCCAACAGCTGTTGATCATGGGTACCATAAACAGTAAACACCCAGGTGACAGTAGTAAAGTCGGTGATCATAATTGACCACTGCGCGATGGTCCGGTGTACATACCTGTACGTGAAATTCCCCGACCGTTAGATCGTAAGAATATTAGTCGTAGGAGTCTCGGTAGTACAGCTCGTAACTAACTGACCCACGCAGCATGGATGACATCTTCCTGGGAAGGTAAATCCCGATGGCCAGGAGTCGTCCTCGGCAAGATCAAGTCACTGTGGAGCAGCAGTCATGGCACGACCAGCGACGGGCTGAACCAGCTGATCGGCTCGACGGATAAAGTTACAGGCACGACACGCTCCTGCGCGATTTCAATTTAGCCCTTGTTTCTTGCATTTTTTTTTTTCACTGTGACCTTTATGTGACTCTGCACTCCTAACATCACCCAGTTTTATAGCTGCACCGATGCCTGGATTTCCGACTACGGATTATGCCTTCTCTTTCTCTGATAAGTGTTTCGTGAATGTTTTACTTGTGGTTTGTCATTCCGCATCAATACTTGACGCGCAATTGAGCATGAAATTTTCTTATTGGTCAGCGTTTTTTGTTCCAGCGTTAGAATAACACATCCTCAATGACTATCTGACCATTCAAACCCTGACAATGAGTTGATTCACTAACAATGCGTGAAATAAGCGTTAGTTTGCATCTTGGATTATGTACCGCTGATTGGCGGATGAGGTTCTCTTCTTCTCTGTCATTTGAGCGCATACGCTGATCTGTTCCTACCCTTGTATGATTATTCGCAGACGATGAAGGAGGAAATATCAAGCAGCTCTCTTCGAGGACGAAAAAGTCTTCGCAGTCCGATCTCTATATGCGGCTCGGACTCCTTCTTGGTGGAAACACCCGGGGTGCCGTCGTCAATGGTGGATGCCCCAGGCCCTCGGCTCGGCTGGTGGACAGCCGGAGTCACGACAGTTCAGCAGCGTCTTTCAGCAGCTTGACCAGCTTCGAAACGCAAACTCTGGCATCGACAAATACTAGCCCGGTGTCAACGCTTACCGGCACCTCGAGCGAGGCGGAAGTCGCGGTCGCCCATCGCGGCGGTAAAGACTGCGACAGCGTCGCCAGCCTCATCTCAATGTCCATGTCAGGCCTGTCTAACGGCAGCTCGAGCCCGTTGACGCCCCGAAGACATTCCGTGACCAGTTAGTATATCAACTTATACGCTGATTTTTTTTCGCCCATTGCACCGCACCTGTTGCCTCTGGTGTAGTACTCGCTTCAGCTCACTTGAAGCTACTTATCCCCTGGGAATGTTCAACATGCCGCACGAACTATCAATGCGCATTCCATTCCTGCGTACAAACAACTTTCCTAACGATATTTATTATTTTATATACCTGCAGCTACTCAACCTGGGCAAATCGAGGAACTAAATATGTTTAAAAATCGAAGAACATGTGTTAGAAGATCTGCGAGAACCGGGGTTGTTAAGGGGCCAATCGATCCCAAAAGTGAGTCTCATTACGGTTCTCACATAGGTTATTACAATCGACAGTATCGGTGTATTAAACTTTTGCCATTCGATGGTTTTAATCGGATTTTCATTCTGTGCTCCAGTACGTTTTGCCCAGTATCGTGCTGCCCAGCTGACCTTGAAGCCACTGTTCTTTGAGGTGCCTCTTTTGGAGGCGGACCCCCTCTTCACAGGCCGCCAATGGTTGATGGATGAACTGAAAGCTATGGTGACTGGCTCAAGCTCGGGAGCCTTGATCGCCGGATGCCCCGGAACTGGAAAGACTGCACTTATCTTACAGCTTGTAGAGCACAGCTGCTTTGGAAGACGAAGAGAGCAAATTCCACCTCCAGAAATTTACGCGGATAATAACGATGACAAAAACAAATTGGGTGATCCTCTGATCGAGGCGTCTATACAAACGACAAACGATAAGGTAGGAAATTTACTGGATGATTGATCTTCTGGGTGCGAATGAAGTCAATGACGAAATGAAGCTTTGTACTTATCGCATCTTTCGCTTCAGATTCGTGAGCTAGCAGCCCACGTCGTTGCTTACCATTTCTGTCAGGCTGACAACAACAATACTTGCCTTGTTCCTGATCTCATCCATTCCCTGGCGGCTCAGCTCTGCCAAGCTCCTCAACTGATCGCGTACAGGGAATATCTACTGTCCGAACCCCATCTTCAGGGGTCTGTTTCTCAAAGGGAATGCACTGTGGATCCTGATCTTGCACTGACCAGAGGAATCATCGAGCCCTTAGTCACCCTCCACAAAGCTGGAAGATTACCAGATACTAACATGGTGAGGGAAAAAGTCTAGACTTTATCATTGGTTCGTCTTCGTTTATTCAATCAGTTCATTCTTCATTTCATGACGAATCGTTTACCCCTAGGTCATTCTAATCGACGCAGTTTGCGAGGCAGAGTATCACAGACCAGACCGAGGTGATACGATAGCCACATTCCTGACGAGACATGCTTCGAGTTTCCCGTCGTGGTTGAAGATTATATGCACCGTTCGAACCCAGCTTCAAGATTGTGCAAAACAATTTCCCTACACAAGGATATCTCTGGATAAGAGCTCTTCTGACGTCAAGAACAATATGGTCACTAGGGATTTGGCTGATTACGTGAGCTATAGGCTCAACCAGAGCTTGACCATCCAGGCGAACGTCACTGCATCAGTGAGTGGGGCGAATCAAACGAGGTTTGCATCCCATCTCCTTGCGCTTTCCAGGGGTAGCTTCCTTTTCGCCAAACTCACCTTGGATCTTATCGAGAGTGGACATCTAGTCGCTAAATCTGCAAGCTACAAGGTGACTTGAAATGGTTTTCATAATTTCAGTGACACATTTTTTATTCCGATTTTAGAAAGTGTGTAATTGATTGGTGGTTGATGATTTCAGGTTTTACCCGTCTCTCTCGCGCAAATATTCCTGCTGCACTTCAACTTGAGATTCCCGACCGCTACATCGTTTGAAAGAGTACAACCTCTCCTCGGAGTATGTTTGGCGGCCTTGTACCCGTTGACGCTACTCGAGATATTTTATTCTGTAAATTCGTTGAACATTGATCATTTCGTTTCCTGGGAAGACTTTCTCCAGAGATTCAAAGTACGTATCTATATGTATAACATGCAATCGTTATTAATTTATGTATCAATTTACCTATCATCGTTGCTGTCAATTTATCCAAGATTCGGTATAAATGGCATTGAAACATATTTACTTCTTGCTATACAAATATGTAGACAGTTGAATATTAACGCACACTAATGATACTTTTGCGATTTCCTGCACTCCGGATAATTAAGCAATTACGTAAGTTGATAAACGAACCGTATAAAAATCACACTCTCTTTCCCTTGATGATAGCACGACAGAAATTGCGTTAAAAGGTTGTGTTTTTTCTCGCAGATGCTCTCAGGCTTTCTTGTCAAGCGTTTGGACAACACCTACATGTTTTTTCACCCGTCCTTCAGGGAGTGGTTGATGCGCCGAGATGAGGGTGAGTCGACAAAGTTCCTCTGCGATTTGAGGCTGGGTCACGCCGCTATAGCCTTCAGGTTATCCCGGCTTCAGGCGCCGCTGGAAGGAGAGAAAGTCCTTGAGCTTGGACACCACATCCTTAAGGCTCACGTTTATCGAGGAGTTGCACCCTGTTGGCCCTCGCGTGATCTGCAGGTACGCCTTCAGCTTTCCCTTTAAACTTTTTTGCGAGCTTTTAACAATGCCGATTTATCAACGAACCAATCATCTTCTTTTTATATTCCCACAGGCCTCTTGGTTGACCTCTTCGACGGAGTGCATATCCTCGGCTCTCTGCACCCTTCGGAACATCTATAGTCCGAACGTGAAGGTGTCCCGGCTCCTTCTTCTGGCTGGAGCATCGCCGAATCACACAACTGAGTATCTCGGCAACGCCCCAGTCCTTTGCATGCACGCTCATGAGGGATCTGTGGAAATGGTTTCCCTCCTCCTGGAGTTCGGAGCAGATGTTGAGCTGACAAACAGCCAGGGCTGCACCGCACTTTCTCTCGCTGCTGCCCGCGGCCACTGTGATGTCGTTAGAAGGTAGAGTGACTTTCATCTAATTCCGTCAACCCTACCAAATCCGTCAACTCTAGCACCGTAATTTCAACCACATTTTGATCTCTATTCCGCAGACTAGCTGCTGCCGGAGCTTCCCTGGGTCATGCGGACATGGCAGGACAATGTCCTCTGGTGCACGCAGCGAGACACGCGCGGCTTTCGGTAGTAGGTTACCTGCTGGCTTGTGACTGGGTCGTGAAGGGTGCCCAAGAGACGGCTGATTCTGAGGTCGGCAGGGAAGAGGCCGCACAACAAGCGGTCGTAGCAGCAGCAGCTCAAGGCCACGAACCTATCGTTGAGTACCTCCTCGACATGGCCGAGGTCAAGGTCGATCGACCCGATTCTCTCACCGGGGAAACCGCCTTAACCATCGCTGCAGCCCACGGTTCAACTACTGCAGTTTCTGCCCTCTTAGCCCGTGGTGCTGACCCATCGGCTGTCAGTGCAAAAGGACTTTCACCGCTGATGCTTGCTGCTCGAGAAGGCCACTGGGGGGCGGCTGAAAGGCTTCTTCAAGGTATTGAGTTTGTAATTCTCACTTATCCTGGTCCCGTGTTCGCTACCGAAAATTCGGGGCTTGGAAATGAACCGTCCTCTTTTTCAGGGTCCTTGTCCAGCAGTACTGATCACGTACTGGATCAGGCTGTGCCGTTGCTAGACCAACGCGATCTTGCCGGCCGCACAGCACTGATGTTAGCGGCTGCTGAAGGTCATTGCAACCTCGCCGAACTCTTTCTGGACAAAGGTGCAGTCCTGGAAGCTACCGACATGGAAGGACTGACGGGCCTGGGTTGGGCCTGCGTCCGAGGACGCGTTTCTGCTGTGCAGTCTCTCCTAGACCATGGTGCGAACGTAAATACCACCGACAAAACGGGTAGAACACCGTTGGACCTTGCTGCCTTCCAGGCAAGTGAATGTTGCACTCTTGTAGAGACGACGAATTACGAAGCGGAATGTCTTCGTATCAGCATTATTTTAAAAAAGCTCAAAAAATTTTACTATCAACAATCAACACGCACCTTTATGTCCCTTCAGGGAAATCCAAAGCTGGTGCAGCTACTGTTGGATCGGGGAGCTGCTGTGGAGCACGTTGACCTTCACGGAATGCGGCCGTTGGATCGAGCGATCGGCTGTAGGAATATCCCAGTCGTTCAGTGTTTTCTTCGTCGAGGTGCTAAATTGGGTCCGGCAACGTGGGCGATGGCGGCTGGAAAGCCAGACATTCTTCTCATCCTCCTAAACAAATTACTCGAGGATGGTAACGTCCTCTACCGTAAGGGCCGGCTGAAAGAGGCTTCCCACCGCTACGGCTATGCCTTGAGAAAATTCCCAACTCCTCCGAGCCAGGAACAGGATCATGACAGGGACCAGGATCACCTCCTACTTCATCTTCCCACCTTCACTCAGCTTCGCCTAAATTTTCTGCTCAACCTGAGCAGGTGCAAGCGTAAAATGAATGTGAGTTTTGACGATCAGTGATAAAAGTTATCTACTATGGGCTTATTTATATTATTTCCTATTTATTTTCGTGGTCCCGCAGGAGAGCCAAGAGGCCATCGAGCTCGCGACCGAAGTATTGAAGACGAAGCCGGACTCGTACGAAGCGTTTTACGCTCGTGCAAAGGCCAGAGTAGACGCAAGGCACTTTGAGGATGCTCTTTGTGATGTTAACGAGGCTCTCCATATCGCCCCGCCTCATAATCGCGAAGTCAGAAGAGTCCTAGCGATCCTCAGGGACGAGATATGCTCCAGAAGAGACGGCGCTGGTTCAAGCAGGGACCGATCCGACATCACATCAGGATTTCACGCCTCTGTAGACACACTTACAGAACTTTAATTCAATTACATACGGACATTTATCCGTTTTATAATACCGAAGTGTTTTTTTTTATACAATGACTCGGTTACAATTGTTGCTGTACCTACACGGTTCCGGTTTCGGGCTACAGATGCATTTAAGCTAGCTGTTTGTACGATGCGTGATTTATAAATTATAATCTAACGTAAAGCAATGAAATTTTAAATGTTTAATACCAAAAGGCTTTTGTTATGTATGCAATTATTGCAATTGATTTTTATTATTCCGAACATTCGTGAAACTTATTATTATACGCATGTATGTATGATTTGTGAGTAGGTTTATGAGTATGTACAGGTACTTAAATCAAGCAGCGGGAGTGATAGTAAATCGTTCGACAGTAAACGCAGCAGAGTTTAGACAATCAGGGTTGTCACGAATATTCATTTGATAAATTTTCTGATTTCAGATTACATGTTTTTAATCAAATTCCCTGTCTCTTCCATGTTTCCCGGTTATTGAACACCGCCATAACTCCGAATTAATACATCTCTTCCGCGTTTCATCAGGGCTGGATTAATTGCGACTATTGTTCGGTCACATTTATGTAGCTGTATATTTTGGCGGTATACTTCTCTAACCTGCGTGCATTGAAGTATATCAAGTCCACTATACAGATTTTACACTCGATTCCACGTTAGACACCGTAGAAATAGCTTTAATATACGATAATTCCCTCCGCAATATACATTTAATGTTGCTGAGTGAAGATACAAATAATTTTGGCGTTATATATACTGATCTTCGTGTCCTCGAATGACTTTCCTGTTACACGAACTGCATGATTAATATTGCGCGGGGGAATGAAACTTGAATTCTGATTCGGAAGCCGGAGTTATATATACATATATGTACACAGAATATAAATATCATGGATTTTATTATTATTGTTATAATATTTAAATTATTTTATTTTTAATTGATTATTCTCCGTATTATTATTTCGATCATTATTATTATTACCTAGCAAAATGCCGATCCAACATTTTGTGGCTATGCATACACGAATATCTATGTAATGTCGAAATGGCGACTATATTAATGCCGAGGCAGTAGCTGAATGTCAATAAATATATGACATGTAAAAACTAGTGCACGCCACTGGGGAATATTAGGCAGATTATTATATGGAATATGATATTTGCAATTAGCTGGATGCTATTTGATTCGTATATACACCTAAGGCATTCATTATGTATCTTGCCAAGTATGGCTTCGGTTGTAAAGCCTAGGCCAGAAAGGATGACTCAACCACTTATTCTTGATGCTATTTATGAATTGTACGTTCTATTTTAAGATGTAACATATGAACAAGATGTTTTAATAAAGCTATAAAATTATAAATCAGAATATAACAGTGACGATATACGTAACTGTATTGTCGTTGAAATATTGTGTACGGTATGATTGTTAGCCTTACTTTTTTTCACTTTTCGACTGGAGAATCTTCGTCCTCAGATTCGATTTGTATGACCCTTTTCCAACTAATTGGACCACCAGGACCTCAGAAAACGCAGCAAAACGAGTCTGGGATCAACAGGAGAGAAGTTACGAAGGAAAAAGCACCTGCTGAAAAATGTCGAAAACACAGGTTCTCGTTTTTCGGCTGTAACTTTTCATTCGTTGCTCGCAGCGTATTGGGACTGCGCCTAATCGTTTTCTCTGGCAAAATTACGTCGGAATACTGCCAGAAAGAATTTATTCCAGCACTTTTCAAAATCGCGGAAATTTTTGTCAAAAATACAAAGGGGTTAGCCTTACTTTTTTTTTGGGCAAAAAACTTTTGGTCTCAGATTCAAATTAAACGACCCTTTTCCGACTAAATAGACCCCCAGGACCTCAGAAAACGCAGCAAAACGTGTCTGGGATCAACAGGAGAGAAGTTACGAAGGAAAAAGCACCTGCTGAAAAATGTCGAAAACACAGGTTCTCGTTTTTCGGCTGTAACTTTTCATTCGTTGCTCGCAGCGTATTGGGACTGCGCCTAATCGTTTTCTCTGGCAAAATTACGTCGGAATACTGCCAGAAAGAATTTTTTCCAGCACTTTTCAAAATCGCGGAAATTTTTGTCAAAAATGCAAAGGGGTTAGCCTTACTTTTTTTTTGGGCAAAAAACTTTTGGTCTCAGATTCGAATTAAACGACCCTTTTCCGACTAAATAGACCCCCAGGACCTCAGAAAACGCAGCAAAACGTGTCTGGGATCAACAGGAGAGAAGTTACGAAGGAAAAAGCACCTGCTGAAAAATGTCGAAAACTCAAGTTCTCGTTTTTCGGCTGTAACTTTTCATTCGTTGCTCGCAGCGTATTGGGACTGCGCCTAATCGTTTTCTCTGGCAAAATTACGTCGGAATACTGCCAGGAAGAATTTATTCCAGCACTTTTCAAAATCGCAGAAATTTTCGTCAAAAATGCAAAGGGGTTAGCCTTACTTTTTTTTTGGGCAAAAAACTTTTGGTCTCAGATTCGAATTAAACGACCCTTTTCCGACTAATTGGACCCCCAGGACCTCAGAAAACGCAGCAAAACGAGTCTGGGATCAACAGGAGAGAAGTAACGATGGAAAAAGCACCTGCTGAAAAATGTCGAAATCACAGGTTCTCGTTTTTCGGCTGTAACTTTTCATTCGTTGCTCGCAGCGTATTGGGACTGCGCCTAATCGTTTTCTCTGGCAAAATTACTTCGGAATACTGCCAGAAAGAATTTATTCCGGCACTTTTCAAAATCGCGAAAATTTTCGCCCAAAACGCAAAGGGGTTAGCCTTACTTTTTTTTTGGGTAAAAAACTTTTGGTCTCAGATTCGAATTAAACGACCCGTTTCCGACTAATTGGACCCCCAGGACCTCAGAAAACGCAGCAAAACAAGTCTGGGATCAACAGGAGAGAAGTTACGATGGAAAAAGCACCTGCTGAAAAATGTCGAAATCACAGGTTCTCGTTTTTCGGCTGTAACTTTTCATTCGTTGCTCGCAGCGTATTGGGACTGCGCCTAATCGTTTTCTCTGGCAAAATTACGTCGGAATACTGCCAGAAAGAATTTATTCCAGCACTTTTCAAAATCGCGGAAATTTTTGTCAAAAATACAAAGGGGTTAGCCTTACTTTTTTTTTGGGCAAAAAACTTTTGGTCTCAGATTCAAATTAAACGACCCTTTTCCGACTAAATAGACCCCCAGGACCTCAGAAAACGCAGCAAAACGTGTCTGGGATCAACAGGAGAGAAGTTACGATGGAAAAAGCACCTGCTGAAAAATGTCGAAATCACAGGTTCTCGTTTTTCGGCTGTAACTTTTCATTCGTTGCTCGCAGCGTATTGGGACTGCGCCTAATCGTTTTCTCTGGCAAAATTACGTCGGAATACTGCCAGAAAGAATTTATTCCAGCACTTTTCAAAATCGCGGAAATTTTTGTCAAAAATGCAAAGGGGTTAGCCTTACTTTTTTTTTGGGCAAAAAACTTTTGGTCTCAGATTCGAATTAAACGACCCTTTTCCGACTAAATAGACCCCCAGGACCTCAGAAAACGCAGCAAAACGTGTCTGGGATCAACAGGAGAGAAGTTACGAAGGAAAAAGCACCTGCTGAAAAATGTCGAAAACTCAAGTTCTCGTTTTTCGGCTGTAACTTTTCATTCGTTGCTCGCAGCGTATTGGGACTGCGCCTAATCGTTTTCTCTGGCAAAATTACGTCGGAATACTGCCAGGAAGAATTTATTCCAGCACTTTTCAAAATCGCAGAAATTTTCGTCAAAAATGCAAAGGGGTTAGCCTTACTTTTTTTTTGGGCAAAAAACTTTTGGTCTCAGATTTGAATTAAACGACCCTTTTCCGACTAATTGGACCCCCAGGACCTCAGAAAACGCAGCAAAACGAGTCTGGGATCAACAGGAGAGAAGTAACGATGGAAAAAGCACCTGCTGAAAAATGTCGAAATCACAGGTTCTCGTTTTTCGGCTGTAACTTTTCATTCGTTGCTCGCAGCGTATTGGGACTGCGCCTAATCGTTTTCTCTGGCAAAATTACTTCGGAATACTGCCAGAAAGAATTTATTCCGGCACTTTTCAAAATCGCGAAAATTTTCGCCCAAAACGCAAAGGGGTTAGCCTTACTTTTTTTTTGGGTAAAAAACTTTTGGTCTCAGATTCGAATTAAACGACCCGTTTCCGACTAATTGGACCCCCAGGACCTCAGAAAACGCAGCAAAACAAGTCTGGGATCAACAGGAGAGAAGTTACGATGGAAAAAGCACCTGCTGAAAAATGTCGAAATCACAGGTTCTCGTTTTTCGGCTGTAACTTTTCATTCGTTGCTCGCAGCGTATTGGGACTGCGCCTAATCGTTTTCTCTGGCAAAATTACGTCGGAATACTGCCAGAAAGAATTTATTCCAGCACTTTTCAAAATCGCGAAAATTTTCGCCCAAAACGCAAAAAGGTTAGCCTTACTTTTTTTTTGGGCAAAAAACTTTTGGTCTCAGATTCGAATTAAACGACCCTTTTCCGACTAATTAGACCCCCAGGACCTCAGAAAACGCAGCAAAACAAGTCTGGGATCAACAGGAGAGAAGTTACGATGGAAAAAGCACCTGCTGAAAAATGTCGAAATCACAGGTTCTCGTTTTTCGGCTGTAACTTTTCATTCGTTGCTCGCAGCGTATTGGGACTGCGCCTAATCGTTTTCTCTGGCGAAATTACGTCGGAATACTGCCAGAAAGAATTTATTCCAGCACTTTTCAAAATCGCGAAAATTTTCGCCCAAAACGCAAAGGGGTTAGCCTCACTTTTTTTTTGGGCCAAAAACTTTTGGTCTCAGATTCAAATTAAACGACCCTTTTCCGACTAATTGGACCCCCAGGACCTCAGAAAACGCAGCAAAACAAGTCTGGGATCAACAGGAGAGAAGTTACGATGGAAAAAGCACCTGCTGAAAAATGTCGAAATCACAGGTTCTCGTTTTTCGGCTGTAACTTTTCATTCGTTGCTCGCAGCGTATTGGGACTGCGCCTAATCGTTTTCTGTGGCAAAATTACGTCGGAATACTGCCAGAAAGAATTCATCCCAGCACTTTTCAAAATCGCGAAAATTTTCGCCCAAAACGCAAAGGGGTTAGCCTTACTTTTTTTTTGGGCAAAAAACTTTTGGTCTCAGATTCGAATTGAACGACCCTTTTCCGACTAATTGGACCCCCAGGACCTCAGAAAACGCAGCAAAACAAGTCTGGGATCAACACGAGAGAAGTTACGATGGAAAAAGCACCTGCTGAAAAATGTCGAAATCACAGGTTCTCGTTTTTCGGCTGTAACTTTTCATTCGTTGCTCGCAGCGTATTGGGACTGCGCCTAATCGTTTTCTCTGGCAAAATTACGTCGGAATACTGCCAGAAAGAATTTATTCCAGCACTTTTCAAAATCGCGAAAATTTTCGCCCAAAACGCAAAGGGGTTAGCCTTACTTTTTTTTTGGGCAAAAAACTTTTGGTCTCAGATTCGAATTAAACGACCCTTTTCCGACTAATTGGACCCCCAGGACCTCAGAAAACGCAGCAAAACAAGTCTGGGATCAACAGGAGAGAAGTTACGATGGAAAAAGCACCTGCTGAAAAATGTCGAAATCACAGGTTCTCGTTTTTCGGCTGTAACTTTTCATTCGTTGCTCGCAGCGTATTGGGACTGCGCCTAATCATTTTCTCTGGCAAAATTACGTCGGAATACTGCCAGAAAGAATTTATTCCAGCACTTTTCAAAATCGCGAAAATTTTCGCCCAAAACGCAAAGGGGTTAGCCTTACTTTTTTTTTGGGCAAAAAACTTTTGGTCTCAGATTCAAATTAAACGACCCTTTTCCGACTAAATAGACCCCCAGGACCTCAGAAAACGCAGCAAAACGTGTCTGGGATCAACAGGAGAGAAGTTACGAAGGAAAAAGCACCTGCTGAAAAATGTCGAAAACACAGGTTCTCGTTTTTCGGCTGTAACTTTTCATTCGTTGCTCGCAGCGTATTGGGACTGCGCCTAATCGTTTTCTCTGGCAAAATTACGTCGGAATACTGCCAGAAAGAATTTATTCCAGCACTTTTCAAAATCGCGAAAATTTTCGTCAAAAATGCAAAGGGGTTAGCCTCACTTTTTTTTTGGGCAAAAAACTTTTGGTCTCAGATTCGAATTAAACGACCCTTTTCCGACTAATTGGACCCCCAGGACCTCAGAAAACGCAGCAAAACAAGTCTGGGATCAACAGGAGAGAAGTTACGATGGAAAAAGCACCTGCTGAAAAATGTCGAAATCACAGGTTCTCGTTTTTCGGCTGTAACTTTTCATTCGTTGCTCGCAGCGTATTGGGACTGCGCCTAATCGTTTTCTCTGGCAAAATTACGTCGGAATACTGCCAGAAAGAATTTATTCCAGCACTTTTCAAAATCGCGAAAATTTTCGCCCAAAACGCAAAGGGGTTAGCCTTACTTTTTTTTTGGGTAAAAAACTTTTGGTCTCAGATTCGAATTAAACGACCCTTTTCCGACCAATTGGACCCCCAGGACCTCAGAAAACGCAGCAAAACAAGTCTGGGATCAACAGGAGAGAAGTTACGATGGAAAAAGCACCTGCTGAAAAATGTCGAAATCACAGGTTCTCGTTTTTCGGCTGTAACTTTTCATTCGTTGCTCGCAGCGTATTGGGACTGCGCCTCATCGTTTTCTCTGGCAAAATTACGTCGGAATACTGCCAGAAAGAATTTATTCCAGCACTTTTCAAAATCGCGAAAATTTTCGCCCAAAACGCAAAGGGGTTAGCCTTACTTTTTTTTTGGGCAAAAAACTTTTGGTCTCAGATTCGAATTAAACGACCCTTTTCCGACTAATTGGACCCCCAGGACCTCAGAAAACGCAGCAAAACAAGTCTGGGATCAACAGGAGAGAAGTTACGATGGAAAAAGCACCTGCTGAAAAATGTCGAAATCACAGGTTCTCGTTTTTCGGCTGTAACTTTTCATTCGTTGCTCGCAGCGTATTGGGACTGCGCCTAATCGTTTTCTCTGGCAAAATTACGTCGGAATACTGCCAGAAAGAATTTATTCCAGCACTTTTCAAAATCGCGAAAATTTTCGCCCAAAACGCAAAGGGGTTAGCCTTACTTTTTTTTTGGGCAAAAAACTTTTGGTCTCAGATTCGAATTAAACGACCCTTTTCCGACTAATTGGACCCCCAGGACCTCAGAAAACGCAGCAAAACAAGTCTGGGATCAACAGGAGAGAAGTTACGATGGAAAAAGCACCTGCTGAAAAATGTCGAAATCACAGGTTCTCGTTTTTCGGCTGTAACTTTTCATTCGTTGCTCGCAGCGTATTGGGACTGCGCCTAATCGTTTTCTTTGGCAAAATTACGTCGGAATACTGCGAGAAAAACTTTATTCCAGCACTTTTCAAAATCGCGAAAATTTTCGTCAAAAATGCAAAGGGGTTAGCCTTACTTTTTTTTTGGGCAAAAAACTTTTGGTCTCAGATTCGAATTAAACGACCCTTTTCCGACTAATTGGACCCCCAGGACCTCAGAAAACGCAGCAAAACAAGTCTGGGATCAACAGGAGAGAAGTTACGATGGAAAAAGCACCTGCTGAAAAATGTCGAAATCACAGGTTCTCGTTTTTCGGCTGTAACTTTTCATTCGTTGCTCGCAGCGTATTGGGACTGCGCCTAATCGTTTTCTCTGGCAAAATTACGTCGGAATACTGCCAGAAAGAATTTATTCCAGCACTTTTCAAAATCGCGAAAATTTTCGTCAAAAATGCAAAGGGGTTAGCCTTACTTTTTTTTTGGGCAAAAAACTTTTGGTCTCAGATTCGAATTAAACGACCCTTTTCCGACTAATTGGACCCCCAGGACCTCAGAAAACGCAGCAAAACAAGTCTGGGATCAACAGGAGAGAAGTTACGATGGAAAAAGCACCTGCTGAAAAATGTCGAAATCACAGGTTCTCGTTTTTCGGCTGTAACTTTTCATTCGTTGCTCGCAGCGTATTGGGACTGCGCCTAATCGTTTTCTCTGGCAAAATTACGTCGGAATACTGCCAGAAAGAATTTATTCCAGCACTTTTCAAAATCGCGAAAATTTTCGCCCAAAACGCAAAGGGGTTAGCCTTACTTTTTTTTTGGGCAAAAAACTTTTGGTCTCAGATTCGAATTAAACGACCCTTTTCCGACTAATTGGACCCCCAGGACCTCAGAAAACGCAGCAAAACAAGTCTGGGATCAACAGGAGAGAAGTTACGAAGGAAAAAGCACCTGCTGAAAAATGTCGAAAACACAGGTTCTCGTTTTTCGGCTGTAACTTTTCATTCGTTGCTCGCAGCGTATTGGGACTGCGCCTAATCGTTTTCTCTGGCAAAATTACGTCGGAATACTGCCAGAAAGAATTTATTCCAGCACTTTTCAAAATCGCGAAAATTTTCGCCCAAAACGCAAAGGGGTTAGCCTTACTTTTTTTTTGGGCAAAAAACTTTTGGTCTCAGATTCGAATTAAACGACCCTTTTCCGACTAATTGGACCCCCAGGACCTCAGAAAACGCAGCAAAACAAGTCTGGGATCAACAGGAGAGAAGTTACGATGGAAAAAGCACCTGCTGAAAAATGTCGAAATCACAGGTTCTCGTTTTTCGGCTGTAACTTTTCATTCGTTGCTCGCAGCGTATTGGGACTGCGCCTAATCGTTTTCTCTGGCAAAATTACGTCGGAATACTGCGAGAAAAACTTTATTCCAGCACTTTTCAAAATCGCGAAAATTTTCGTCAAAAATGCAAAGGGGTTAGCCTTACTTTTTTTTTGGGCAAAAAACTTTTGGTCTCAGATTCGAATTAAACGACCCTTTTCCGACCAATTGGACCCCCAGGACCTCAGAAAACGCAGCAAAACAAGTCTGGGATCAACAGGAGAGAAGTTACGATGGAAAAAGCACCTGCTGAAAAATGTCGAAATCACAGGTTCTCGTTTTTCGGCTGTAACTTTTCATTCGTTGCTCGCAGCGTATTGGGACTGCGCCTCATCGTTTTCTCTGGCAAAATTACGTCGGAATACTGCCAGAAAGAATTTATTCCAGCACTTCTCAAAATCGCGAAAATTTTCGCCCAAAACGCAAAGGGGTTAGCCTTACTTTTTTTTTGGGCAAAAAACTTTTGGTCTCAGATTCGAATTAAACGACCCTTTTTCGACTAATTGGACCCCCAGGACCTCAGAAAACGCAGCAAAACAAGTCTGGGATCAACAGGAGAGAAGTTACGATGGAAAAAGCACCTGCTGAAAAATGTCGAAATCACAGGTTCTCGTTTTTCGGCTGTAACTTTTCATTCGTTGCTCGCAGCGTATTGGGACTGCGCCTAATCGTTTTCTCTGGCAAAATTACGTCGGAATACTGCCAGAAAGAATTTATACCAGCACTTTTCAAAATCGCGAAAATTTTCGCCCAAAACGCAAAGGGGTTAGCCTTACTTTTTTTTTGGGCAAAAAACTTTTGGTCTCAGATTCGAATTAAACGACCCTTTTCCGACTAATTGGACCCCCAGGACCTCAGAAAACGCAGCAAAACAAGTCTGGGATCAACAGGAGAGAAGTTACGATGGAAAAAGCACCTGCTGAAAAATGTCGAAATCACAGGTTCTCGTTTTTCGGCTGTAACTTTTCATTCGTTGCTCGCAGCGTATTGGGACTGCGCCTAATCGTTTTCTCTGGCAAAATTACGTCGGAATACTGCGAGAAAAACTTTATTCCAGCACTTTTCAAAATCGCGAAAATTTTCGTCAAAAATGCAAAGGGGTTAGCCTTACTTTTTTTTTGGGCAAAAAACTTTTGGTCTCAGATTCGAATTAAACGACCCTTTTCCGACTAATTGGACCCCCAGGACCTCAGAAAACGCAGCAAAACAAGTCTGGGATCAACAGGAGAGAAGTTACGATGGAAAAAGCACCTGCTGAAAAATGTCGAAATCACAGGTTCTCGTTTTTCGGCTGTAACTTTTCATTCGTTGCTCGCAGCGTATTGGGACTGCGCCTAATCGTTTTCTCTGGCAAAATTACGTCGGAATACTGCCAGAAAGAATTTATTCCAGCACTTTTCAAAATCGCGAAAATTTTCGCCCAAAACGCAAAGGGGTTAGCCTTACTTTTTTTTTGGGTAAAAAACTTTTGGTCTCAGATTCGAATTAAACGACCCTTTTCCGACCAATTGGACCCCCAGGACCTCAGAAAACGCAGCAAAACAAGTCTGGGATCAACAGGAGAGAAGTTACGATGGAAAAAGCACCTGCTGAAAAATGTCGAAATCACAGGTTCTCGTTTTTCGGCTGTAACTTTTCATTCGTTGCTCGCAGCGTATTGGGACTGCGCCTAATCGTTTTCTCTGGCAAAATTACGTCGGAATACTGCCAGAAAGAATTTATTCCAGCACTTTTCAAAATCGCGAAAATTTTCGCCCAAAACGCAAAGGGGTTAGCCTTACTTTTTTTTTGGGCAAAAAACTTTTGGTCTCAGATTCGAATTAAACGACCCTTTCCCGACTAATTGGACCCCCAGGACCTCAGAAAACGCAGCAAAACAAGTCTGGGATCAACAGGAGAGAAGTTACGATGGAAAAAGCACCTGCTGAAAAATGTCGAAATCACAGGTTCTCGTTTTTCGGCTGTAACTTTTCATTCGTTGCTCGCAGCGTATTGGGACTGCGCCTAATCGTTTTCTCTGGCAAAATTACGTCGGAATACTGCCAGAAAGAATTTATTCCAGCACTTTTCAAAATCGCGAAAATTTTCGCCCAAAACGCAAAGGGGTTAGCCTTACTTTTTTTTTGGGTAAAAAACTTTTGGTCTCAGATTCGAATTAAACGACCCTTTTCCGACCAATTGGACCCCCAGGACCTCAGAAAACGCAGCAAAACAAGTCTGGGATCAACAGGAGAGAAGTTACGATGGAAAAAGCACCTGCTGAAAAATGTCGAAATCACAGGTTCTCGTTTTTCGGCTGTAACTTTTCATTCGTTGCTCGCAGCGTATTGGGACTGCGCCTAATCGTTTTCTCTGGCAAAATTACGTCGGAATACTGCCAGAAAGAATTTATTCCAGCACTTTTCAAAATCGCGAAAATTTTCGCCCAAAACGCAAAGGGGTTAGCCTTACTTTTTTTTTGGGCAAAAAACTTTTGGTCTCAGATTCGAATTAAACGACCCTTTCCCGACTAATTGGACCCCCAGGACCTCAGAAAACGCAGCAAAACAAGTCTGGGATCAACAGGAGAGAAGTTACGATGGAAAAAGCACCTGCTGAAAAATGTCGAAATCACAGGTTCTCGTTTTTCGGCTGTAACTTTTCATTCGTTGCTCGCAGCGTATTGGGACTGCGCCTAATCGTTTTCTCTGGCAAAATTACGTCGGAATACTGCCAGAAAGAATTTATTCCAGCACTTTTCAAAATCGCGAAAATTTTCGCCCAAAACGCAAAGGGGTTAGCCTTACTTTTTTTTTGGGCAAAAAACTTTTGGTCTCAGATTCGAATTAAACGACCCTTTTCCGACTAATTGGACCCCCAGGACCTCAGAAAACGCAGCAAAACAAGTCTGGGATCAACAGGAGAGAAGTTACGATGGAAAAAGCACCTGCTGAAAAATGTCGAAATCACAGGTTCTCGTTTTTCGGCTGTAACTTTTCATTCGTTGCTCGCAGCGTATTGGGACTGCGCCTAATCGTTTTCTCTGGCAAAATTACGTCGGAATACTGCGAGAAAAACTTTATTCCAGCACTTTTCAAAATCGCGAAAATTTTCGTCAAAAATGCAAAGGGGTTAGCCTTACTTTTTTTTTGGGCAAAAAACTTTTGGTCTCAGATTCGAATTAAACGACCCTTTTCCGACTAATTGGACCCCCAGGACCTCAGAAAACGCAGCAAAACAAGTCTGGGATCAACAGGAGAGAAGTTACGATGGAAAAAGCACCTGCTGAAAAATGTCGAAATCACAGGTTCTCGTTTTTCGGCTGTAACTTTTCATTCGTTGCTCGCAGCGTATTGGGACTGCGCCTAATCGTTTTCTCTGGCAAAATTACGTCGGAATACTGCCAGAAAGAATTTATTCCAGCACTTTTCAAAATCGCGAAAATTTTCGCCCAAAACGCAAAGGGGTTAGCCTTACTTTTTTTTTGGGCAAAAAACTTTTGGTCTCAGATTCGAATTAAACGACCCTTTTCCGACTAATTGGACCCCCAGGACCTCAGAAAACGCAGCAAAACAAGTCTGGGATCAACAGGAGAGAAGTTACGATGGAAAAAGCACCTGCTGAAAAATGTCGAAATCACAGGTTCTCGTTTTTCGGCTGTAACTTTTCATTCGTTGCTCGCAGCGTATTGGGACTGCGCCTAATCGTTTTCTCTGGCAAAATTACGTCGGAATACTGCGAGAAAAACTTTATTCCAGCACTTTTCAAAATCGCGAAAATTTTCGTCAAAAATGCAAAGGGGTCAGCCTTACTTTTTTTTTGGGCAAAAAACTTTTGGTCTCAGATTCGAATTAAACGACCCTTTTCCGACTAATTGGACCCCCAGGACCTCAGAAAACGCAGCAAAACAAGTCTGGGATCAACAGGAGAGAAGTTACGATGGAAAAAGCACCTGCTGAAAAATGTCGAAATCACAGGTTCTCGTTTTTCGGCTGTAACTTTTCATTCGTTGCTCGCAGCGTATTGGGACTGCGCCTAATCGTTTTCTCTGGCAAAATTACGTCGGAATACTGCCAGAAAGAATTTATTCCAGCACTTTTCAAAATCGCGAAAATTTTCGCCCAAAACGCAAAGGGGTTAGCCTTACTTTTTTTTTGGGTAAAAAACTTTTGGTCTCAGATTCGAATTAAACGACCCTTTTCCGACTAATTGGACCCCCAGGACCTCAGAAAACGCAGCAAAACAAGTCTGGGATCAACAGGAGAGAAGTTACGATGGAAAAAGCACCTGCTGAAAAATGTCGAAATCACAGGTTCTCGTTTTTCGGCTGTAACTTTTCATTCGTTGCTCGCAGCGTATTGGGACTGCGCCTCATCGTTTTCTCTGGCAAAATTACGTCGGAATACTGCCAGAAAGAATTTATTCCAGCACTTTTCAAAATCGCGAAAATTTTCGCCCAAAACGCAAAGGGGTTAGCCTTACTTTTTTTTTGGGCAAAAAACTTTTGGTCTCAGATTCGAATTAAACGACCCTTTTCCGACTAATTGGACCCCCAGGACCTTAGAAAACGCAGCAAAACAAGTCTGGGATCAACAGGAGAGAAGTTACGATGGAAAAAGCACCTGCTGAAAAATGTCGAAATCACAGGTTCTCGTTTTTCGGCTGTAACTTTTCATTCGTTGCTCGCAGCGTATTGGGACTGCGCCTAATCGTTTTCTCTGGCAAAATTACGTCGGAATACTGCGAGAAAAACTTTATTCCAGCACTTTTCAAAATCGCGAAAATTTTCGTCAAAAATGCAAAGGGGTTAGCCTTACTTTTTTTTTGGGCAAAAAACTTTTGGTCTCAGATTCGAATTAAACGACCCTTTTCCGACTAATTGGACCCCCAGGACCTCAGAAAACGCAGCAAAACAAGTCTGGGATCAACAGGAGAGAAGTTACGATGGAAAAAGCACCTGCTGAAAAATGTCGAAATCACAGGTTCTCGTTTTTCGGCTGTAACTTTTCATTCGTTGCTCGCAGCGTATTGGGACTGCGCCTAATCGTTTTCTCTGGCAAAATTACGTCGGAATACTGCCAGAAAGAATTTATTCCAGCACTTTTCAAAATCGCGAAAATTTTCGCCCAAAACGCAAAGGGGTTAGCCTTACTTTTTTTTTGGGCAAAAAACTTTTGGTCTCAGATTCGAATTAAACGACCCTTTTCCGACTAATTGGACCCCCAGGACCTCAGAAAACGCAGCAAAACAAGTCTGGGATCAACAGGAGAGAAGTTACGATGGAAAAAGCACCTGCTGAAAAATGTCGAAATCACAGGTTCTCGTTTTTCGGCTGTAACTTTTCATTCGTTGCTCGCAGCGTATTGGGACTGCGCCTAATCGTTTTCTCTGGCAAAATTACGTCGGAATACCGCCAGAAAGAATTTATTCCAGCACTTTTCAAAATCGCGAAAATTTTCGCCCAAAACGCAAAGGGGTTAGCCTTACTTTTTTTTTGGGCAAAAAACTTTTGGTCTCAGATTCGAATTAAACGACCCTTTTTCGACTAATTGGACCCCCAGGACCTCAGAAAACGCAGCAAAACAAGTCTGGGATCAACAGGAGAGAAGTTACGATGGAAAAAGCACCTGCTGAAAAATGTCGAAATCACAGGTTCTCGTTTTTCGGCTGTAACTTTTCATTCGTTGCTCGCAGCGTATTGGGACTGCGCCTAATCGTTTTCTGTGGCAAAATTACGTCGGAATACTGCCAGAAAGAATTCATCCCAGCACTTTTCAAAATCGCGAAAATTTTCGCCCAAAACGCAAAGGGGTTAGCCTTACTTTTTTTTTGGGCAAAAAACTTTTGGTCTCAGATTCGAATTAAACGACCCTTTTCCGACTAATTGGACCCCCAGGACCTCAGAAAACGCAGCAAAACAAGTCTGGGATCAACAGGAGAGAAGTTACGATGGAAAAAGCACCTGCTGAAAAATGTCGAAATCACAGGTTCTCGTTTTTCGGCTGTAACTTTTCATTCGTTGCTCGCAGCGTATTGGGACTGCGCCTAATCGTTTTCTCTGGCAAAATTACGTCGGAATACTGCCAGAAAGAATTTATTCCAGCACTTTTCAAAATCGCGAAAATTTTCGCCCAAAACGCAAAGGGGTTAGCCTTACTTTTTTTTTGGGCAAAAAACTTTTGGTCTCAGATTCGAATTAAACGACCCTTTTCCGACTAATTGGACCCCCAGGACCTCAGAAAACGCAGCAAAACAAGTCTGGGATCAACAGGAGAGAAGTTACGATGGAAAAAGCACCTGCTGAAAAATGTCGAAATCACAGGTTCTCGTTTTTCGGCTGAAACTTTCCATTCGTTGCTCGCAGCGTATTGGGACTGCGCCTAATCGTTTTCTCTGGCAAAATTACGTCGGAATACTGCCAGAAAGAATTTATTCCAGCACTTTTCAAAATCGCGCAAATTTTCGCCCAAAACGCAAAGGGGTTAGCCTTACTTTTTTTTTGGGCAAAAAACTTTTGGTCTCAGATTCGAATTAAACGACCCTTTTCCGACTAATTGGACCCCCAGGACCTCAGAAAACGCAGCAAAACAAGTCTGGGATCAACAGGAGAGAAGTTACGATGGAAAAAGCACCTGCTGAAAAATGTCGAAATCATAGGTTCTCGTTTTTCGGCTGAAACTTTCCATTCGTTGCTCGCAGCGTATTGGGACTGCGCCTAATCGTTTTCTCTGGCAAAATTACGTCGGAATACTGCCAGAAAGAATTTATTCCAGCACTTTTCAAAATCGCGAAAATTTTCGCCCAAAACGCAAAGGGGTTAGCCTTACTTTTTTTTTGGGCAAAAAACTTTTGGTCTCAGATTCGAATTAAACGACCCTTTTCCGACTAATTGGACCCCCAGGACCTCAGAAAACGCAGCAAAACAAGTCTGGGATCAACAGGAGAGAAGTTACGATGGAAAAAGCACCTGCTGAAAAATGTCGAAATCACAGGTTCTCGTTTTTCGGCTGAAACTTTTCATTCGTTGCTCGCAGCGTATTGGGACTGCGCCTAATCGTTTTCTCTGGCAAAATTACGTCGGAATACTGCCAGAAAGAATTTATTCCAGCACTTTTCAAAATCGCGAAAATTTTCGCCCAAAACGCAAAGGGGTTAGCCTTACTTTTTTTTTGGGCAAAAAACTTTTGGTCTCAGATTCGAATTAAACGACCCTTTTCCGACTAATTGGACCCCCAGGACCTCAGAAAACGCAGCAAAACAAGTCTGGGATCAACAGGAGAGAAGTTACGATGGAAAAAGCACCTGCTGAAAAATGTCGAAATCACAGGTTCTCGTTTTTCGGCTGTAACTTTTCATTCGTTGCTCGCAGCGTATAGGGACTGCGCCTAATCGTTTTCTCTGGCAAAATTACGTCGGAATACTGCCAGAAAGAATTTATTCCAGCACTTTTCAAAATCGCGAAAATTTTCGTCAAAAATGCAAAGGGCCTTACTTTTTTTTGGGCAAAAAACTTTCGGTCTCAGATTCGAATTACACGATACTTTTCTGACTAAGCGGACCACCAGGACCTCAGAAAACGCAGCAAAACGAGTCTGGGATCAACGGGAGAGAAGTTACGAAGGAAAAAGCACCTGCTGAAAAATGTCGAAAACACCTTTCAAACATATCTTTCCTTCAATTACTACTATTTTTAAAATCGATTTTCACTAGATCGATTCATTGCAGTCGATTTTTCAGTCAATCGACTCTCGATAAGCCGATTCAAGATCGATCCAAGAATCGATTCTTTTGAAAGAATTGCCCATCCCTACTTCCTGTTTACAGCGCTCGTCTCTCTACAAACTTTCAAGTTCCTAGCCCGGCTCAAATCCCCCGAAACTGGCTAACGCAGCTCCATCGCACAGCAGATCGCCGAGGCTCAACTGAGGTTCAAGCAACAGCAAGCACTGGGTTTAAGTGTTCAACACGCGACGTTACTGCTAATGGTCACCGCGTTTTTTTCAATGGCGGAGCGAGTGACGGAACGGAATGAGTGACACGTCGCGCAAAGTGAAAAACCCGCTGCTCTCCGCCGCGGCAGTGGGTTTTCCCTTCGAGGACTTTTCGGGGAATGCTGTCTTAATGCCGGTAACGCCTGCGACCTCGTCGGTGCTTCAAGATGGTGAGTAACCACCAAGGAGGTTATTAAAAATATCGTTCAGCGTGGGAGTGGCTCTTTTTTCGTCTCTCAGGGCTGTGTCATTTTTTGTTGCCGGCTGAGTTTGCCATACTAAGAGGTTTCTCACACATCGTATCACATCGATGATGTTACTCCTTACGATAGGTGTTGTATTTCAACAGACGTATTGCAACCCAGCAATATGCCACACGTTGTTTGAGTCGATGAATTTAAGATGGATTGCGGTCTGGCTACTTCACGAAATCACCAGCAGGGGCGTGAATGAATGGTGTGTGTAGCACTGCTATCTTTTGTCTGCCTATTGCGAAATGCACCGATATTGCGCCGCCGATAAGTAGCCGTGCCAGCTTACCGGCTTCAGGTAAAGGCGATCTCCGCAATTATCTACCTGGGCACTTACTTGATGCAGAAATTTGAAAATGAATTTTTGCTAGACAAGTTTATATTTATACATAATTTCTTCTTTTTATTCATTTTTAACGTTCTAGTACAAGGTGAGTGTCAAAAGTTGTATCAATATCAACCGGCACCTCTCTCTGTCATGACATTTTATTATTTTGGACAGAATAAATTAAGTGTACAATACCGCAAACTAATACGTCAGATTATACTTATGCTAGATCCACACCCAATATTTGAACGCGCTTAAAGATCGTTCATTTTGCCTTTTATTGGCTCCTCTTTACACTTCTCTCGTACTAAACATAGGGCAAATATCCAGCGTTAAAGATGCTGGCACACCGACATTGGATGATATCTATCTAATCGTAATAGAAGGTTCCTAGAAACTAGTTCTTTCGGCACGTGCAGGTGGTCTCGATCCGTATCGCTGTGTATATGGTAGATCCTGACTCTTCTTGCGTCTTCGGATGCAGCAGATAATGACTAGCACGATGGCGACGATGATAAGCAGTAGTAAAAACGCACCAAGTACAATAGCGGCGATCTGGCTTTCGGACAGGTTGTCCCATGCTGGAATCGAAATCAAGTCACATTAGTTCAGAATTCAATGATCAGAGTCGAGAAAACGAAGGCGGGAAAATTCTGATCGCGTCACTTACCGGTGACGTCGATCGTCCGAGAATTCGAATTGCCCAAGAGATCATAAGCCGTGACGACCACGCTTGTCTGACAGCAGGTTGCAGCGTATTGAAACCTGGTTGACGACTTTGTTCCACTGACGAAGCTCGTTGTCGCCCGAATTCCTTTTGGTGACGACGTTATCCGTTGCAGACCTTTTACGGAGAGATTGTTGAAACCGAATTATTTTTTTGTAGGTGTATATTTTATTCAGTCACAGAGATAAAGAGGAGTTTCCTGCACGCGACAGGTATATGTAACGTGTAATTTGTGCACAGTTCAGTGATCTCAAATTTGCACAGTCAACACTAGACATAATCGTAATTGATTCACTTGATTTCACTTGATTTCTAGCTTGATCCTCAGTGCGACCGAAACTTATGATTAGTCGTAATCGTATAATTAATTTATTCTATGATCCAGTTGATAGTTATAGTACGTCATTATGTACAGACCTGAGTCGCTATCCTGGATGGTGACGTCGACGCTCCAAAGACTGTTGGCGCAGGTACCGCTTTCTAGCTTTCCGGCGCAGTTGTTGTTGAAGGAGTGCGTTATCGTGGGTTTGTTGGTATCCGAAATCTGTCGTTGAAAATACGAAAAATGATAGTTACTATGATGATACGTATAGTACAGGAGACACAAAATTAACAGCAAAATGGGAAAATTCAATTCACCGTAGAGCCCGTTTGGCGGACGTAGAGGTAAGTCGATTTCTCGACGGTATCGATCCCCTGGACCACCAGGCTCACGGTTCCAGTTGTCGAATCCGTCGACGACGACGGAACGAGAACGTCAGCTACGACGCTCAAAGACTGTCCCGACTCGATCCAGGAACTGTAAAATAAAAAAACGATTGAGTTCATTTGATGCGTTGCATATTGATCGGTGTTTACCACGTCAGGAAAACAGCTTCATTATTTTCTCTAAAAATTGCAGTGTTATTGATTTGTGGTAACAAACAGCCCGTTATCACGGTAGGTCAGAGATCGTAAAAATTACGCCGCTATTCCGTACAATACTGTGAAATATGTTCAATTGATTTAGGATCTGTGATCTGGAGTTATGCAGTTGACCTCAGTCAGTGCGTCATTTGTGACAACTTTTCTAACTCGAATGAAGGTCGCTTGGATGCAAATACGCGATTATGGAATCTGAAAATCGTCACTCACTTTCTCGGCTGGAGGTAGACGACGTTCAGGGATGTGCTTTTCGCCTGGAAGTAGTGCCTGATGGTAAGGGGGTAGTTGTTGGTGACGCGAAATATCAGCCTGGACACGCTGCCTGGTCGTCCTACCAAACTCGTTTCAGCAGTAATTTCGACGGCAGTCGTTTCCAGGCGAGTAGCCTGTTCGATTGCCGTCAACGAGGCCACTCTCATGTCCTCGAGCTCCAGAGCCTCCCTTGGCTCAGCCTTGTCCTCAGCCGTCGCCATCCTTGCCGAATAAACTCGAGTCTTTGTACCATTAATTCTCGGGTCGTAGAGCAGATCCGCGCTTTCGTCACCAGCTCCCTTTTCGTTAATTATCGTTGCTGCTCGAAGGACAGATGTCCACGGGCTTGTGGCCGTGGATCCTACGTTACAGATTGATGTTTAGTTGAGGAAGGATAGCGATCGGATCTTAATTCGTGCATTGCGATATGTTGTTTACGGATTATTTATTTTATTACGAGCTTTCATTGAACCTTAATGTGTATGCATTTGAAATATTTTCTTGGTTTGCTTGATAAAAGGAGGATGAACCGATTGAAAAATCGGCCTCGGTGTGACGTGGATTTATGGCTTACTGCACACGATCTTTGACCGATGATCAAATGACGTTTGCGGCTTGCCTACACAGCGTCAGAATACAGTTTTGTGTATAATTTCAACAAACATTTCTAGCTGTCGGCCGTGATAAGACTAGAATATTTTTTTATGCTTTTCGTTGAACCTCTGTTATAGAAAGCTAATCATTATCACCGTGGTTAACTTGCTAATGTCATGGTATCGCTCAAATTTACACACGGTTATTCTTACTGTCGATGACGCATGTCGCCTTACGCATTACTGCAAATAAAGTGAAAACGGTGCTGGTAAAGAATTTGTATGGGGAAAGACGCCGAGAAAAACCTAAAGATAAATCGTATCCGAAAAAAGTTTCTCACCTTGTACGTTGCGAGCATGTTAAAAGGCTATCTTCTTAAGGATGTATGAAAAAACGAGAAACGTATTTTTGAAATATATTCGGTATAATTAATCGACAACAATTCAACGTTTTATTGATGTGTGATTCGTGATACGAGCATAAACAGCGGACAAAATGCGCGTTACGCATCATTTGCGAGATTATTTACTTATTATTACGACATGCATGAGAGTATATACGTATAACGTGTGTCGTTTTTTGCGACATCCACAGATGTAATAAAAGTCAATGTCAAACGCCGAAGCCGGATGCTCGCGAAGCGTCGGCCGCGGCCGCGTGTTGAAGTCAGCGATGTCGGTCGCGGGCAAAGTGCGAATTATAGTTACACAATAGTTGTTATATTCACGGGCTTACTGCCAAGAGTCACGAGCCAAGAAGAGGGCGAGGGGCGGTTGTAGTTTCAGTTCTCTTGGAGCATCAGTTATCGGTCGATCTTTCCACGGCCAAGTAGCGCCGCGTTTCCCTGCAGTCCTCGTGATTTCGCTGCATTTTCGATCCGCGGATAAATAGGTACAAGAAAATCAGGAATAATGTAGACCGATCGGAAAGGCAGAGAGGATAACATTTTTCCCTCTACGTATGCTCGCGGGTGAACGAAAACTTCGAGCAGTGTTCGTGGTGCACGGTCACGCGATTCTGAATGCTGTGCGCCGATCGGTGTGACTGCATATTAATCGAGGCCATTGTTTTACTGGCTAAATCGGTAAGTCATTGTTTCGCGATTAAACACAACTTAGGTTTTCGTTGTCCAGTTCCGCTCTGGTACCACAACCACAGCTGCAGCTTTGAGATACTTTTGACTTTTGGTCACAGCCAATAACTTTGTTTTACAAAGTTTATAACCGATAACTTTGACAAATGAAATCGATGTGCTTAACAAAATCGCAACCAGTCGCTTCCTTAAGTTTTTAACTTTATACACCTTTGCGGTGAGCGCGTAGGATACGCGTGTTGACCCTGCACGCAGGGTGAGCGAAGCGCGTGCGCCGCGAGAAGGACAAGGGAAGTAAGGCCTTCTGGCCGCGAAGTTCAGCTTTAGGAGGTATCGATTTTCCCCTCGTCTGTTCGCAAACATGTCCGCCGCCACCTTTGCTGTCTAGCCCACGAGTTGGCGGGATCGCACGTGCTCGGCTTAAAGTCACCCCGACACTAAGTATAGTCCAGTTTGCAAATAAAAGTACATAGCAAGAAATAATCGTGAACTGTGAAAATATCCCGAACCTTCACTGACCTTTTTGCAACACGCGGTAAGTGTCAGCCTGGCGTTGCTTTAGCAGTATCTATAAGTGGTAGTAGAATAGCAACTGTAGCGTTTGTTTTTTTTTTTTTTGCCGGAAGGAAGCCATCGCGGTTTTACTGTATATCTATATCAATGACGCCTGGTATTCGCAATAAACTTTTCCAAAGTGTGTATATCGTGCGGGTGTGGGTTGATTATCATTATTCTTGCGTGTTTTTTGTTTTATCGGCAAGCAATTCTCTCCTTAATGTCGCTTGCAATAGCCGTTTTTTTTATGCATGTGACAGTGCAAATTTGCACTCGAATACTACCGTGAACATTTGATCGAGGGTATGTCCACAACAAGAAAATCATTGAAAAATGTCGGAATACGTACCCGTGGTTATCTCCGGTGGTAAAATAGCCCCGTTAATGTCGAGGTCAAGATCGTTCGACTCTGTGGAACCCTGAGGTCTATTCTGTTTAACAAATGATAAAAGTCGCAACTATTTATAAGATTACTGTACTCGTTTTTTGCTCTAATTGAATTTTTTTGCCCGTCGTAGTTTGACGCTGGTTAAATTCTGATAACAGCTCACAAGGAACCTACCGTTTTTCTCTTTCGTCACTTTTACGGATTTGATAAAGGCAGAACGAGGCCCCGAAGGCTGTAAGATGTTATCGGAACACCGTCAAGTACACTTCACTGTCAGTCAACTGCTTACCTTAGGGTAAGGTTCGGTTCCAAGCCCTGTTACCAGTTGGTCAAGGTCGAATTTCGTGAATTGAAGAAAGTGGCCATTTGTTCTGTGTGCAATTGCCTCATAGTCGTTGATTTCTTCGACTCTTCCTGGCTTGTCGGCGCACCAGATACCGTTGAACTGCGGAAGATAGAAAGCCGATTAAGTGTTGTATATATGGGCGGTGTGATTTAAAAATTCAAAAATTTCAAAACCGCTTTACGCACCTCGCATCGTTTGCTCATCATTCCAGTTACCGTACTCTCTAGAAACGTCCCGTTCCCGAGCTTTCTTCCAGTAAAAAGGAGAATCGAGCTGTCTGGCTGAACCATCTTCAAGGCGAAATTCACGCACTCTAGCATCCTTTCCGCACCTTCGGACCCCGGTGCGCTCAGCGGAATCCTGGTCAAGGCTTCAGTAGCATCCCCATTGTGATCATACAGTGTTCTCACTAGTTTGCAGTCTGCAGGATTGGAAAAAGATAGAATGTCAGAGGTTATTTGGGAGACGAGGCAACTTTCTCGAATCTATTATGATCATTATGACATTCCTAGATCTGGTCGTGTCGCCTTTTAGCCGAAACTCTCGATCTGATATCGGAATACGGTGAACATGTCTTTTTCAAGTAACGATAAGTGATAGTTTATGGAAGAACTGGATAAACAGGACCAGTATATCTTTATCAATTTCACGAGTATTTTTATCATTAAAACAGTGCGCACGCAGCGGAAAATATTTAGGCTGCACCGCATTTACAGTGATAGCAGCTTGCTATTCAGCGGAACGAGAAGCATCGCAATCGATTACGCAAAGCTTCACCGAGTATACACGTATTACGTATGATCTATTTTCAACTTGTGTATCTAACATTGACTTGGATGTTTTTATTTTATTTTTTTATTTTAATTCTTTCTTTTATTTATCACGACGGAGAACGAGGTCAGTTAGTGCCATAGCTGCACGTGGCTAAATGTGCAGCAACGTTCGATCCACACAATTCAGGCGAGTAATGTAAAGAAACGGCGTTTCATTGCCATATCGATCTACGCGGAGGGTTTAAGAGTGAGGTATTGTGCAGATGCACGCATGGAGGTTTTGGGAAATGAATATTGGCCTCTTGCTTTTGCTCGTTCGACTTGTTGCTTTCTTTAACGCTTTCCTGTTTGTTTGGAACGTGCCGAGTCTAAAGTCGTCAAGAGTATTTTTATCCTGGAGCGTGACTGAATGGTTGATCATTCTACGAATAATGCAGAGCCGCATGTTTGCCACATACGAGTTGGTCAACTTCCGTTTCGAGGGGTCAATACTGCCCCACCCTTGTCAATTCACTTTCATTTCGAAACTGGTAGAAATGATGGATGTGGTGACCCTGTTATGGAGGGTCATGCAAGACTATAAACGTTCTCACATGCGGTACATCCGCATTTTTTTAACGTAACGGAAGACCCGTGAGTGCCCGTAGAGATACTTTCTCTTTTAACAGCATCTGAGGTGTGCAAAGTCAATTCGGATAATAAGGTTTTCCTCGTGTTCGTTATTAGCCTACCAAAATAGCAAAACTTCCATAACCACTTGACTGATACCATCTCACTCACCCGTGTCGTTGTAAGCGAAGAGCAGTAAATTTTCTTGGACTTTATTGCCGGCCATTACGATCCTCCACAGGCGTTTCACGTTCTCGTAGAATCTGTCCGCGGTGTCGATCACCACGGCGATCGGTTCATTGGGGATTTTTGGGCTCATGTAGTACCTTCAAAATTGAGACAAACGTTAACGACAACTGATCCTCATCCTTGCAAATCATGCACGGACCTTATCAAGCTGATCTTTTTCGTTGCCAAAAGGTTCGAGTCATTTCCCTTTTTGAGTAAAATTGTAGATTCGTTTTTAAGAGATCCGTCAAGAATTCGAGGATCGTACGAGTTCCTGAATAACTCTGCCGATTCCCGCACGATCACCATTCGCGGTTCTTGAGTGCTCGATGCATCGCCTATGGATATGCAGATAGCAGATATCCAACACCACGCACACAACGCGGCCTGAAATTGGGTCGGCGAAAAACTTGGTCCACTTTTGGTATCCTTGGACATCGTGTTTCCTCTGCGGATTCTTAGACTAAACGGATCGCGTGCTCTGCCGGTCCTTTATAGGATGGGTTAGACAAGGGGCTCGTGGTCGGTTGGTTTTTATCAAACGTTTTCAAATACCCCGCGTACACCCGCGTGCAATGCCTGTGTAAATTTGGACGACCGAGCGCACATTCTTGCGCAATACTTTTGTAGATCGAACGACAACGGGTTCGGTAAACGAAAAAAGAAAGAGAGTGAGAGTGAGAGAGAGAGTGGACAGAACAGGATGCGCGTCATAGGAAACATGAAACACTCGAAGCTGTAAGGCCCGAAGGTTTCCCTTTTATCAGGATCTGTCTATTATCTCTCATAACCCAGAATTCAGGTGTTTCCCGGCATAGTTGTGGCCTCGCTTATGTGCATCCTGTTCAATATTTATTCTCGATGATGAATCGCGTGGTCGGGAGACATATTCGTAGAGTTGGGAGTTGATTCCGAAAACCCGGGACAACATTGCCACACAGCAAAACAAACGAGCGCTATCATGGCCCACTTTATATCCCATTTAATTTTTTTTTTTTTTTACAGAAGGTGAAATAGCTAGCTTCGTAGGGCAGCAGCCTCCACCTCCGCCGTCATCCTACCCTGCTGAATTCAACGTCGGATCAGCTGCTCGCCTTGACCACCAACAGCAGTATCAGAATCAACAGAGCGCGCCTGTCACCGCGGAAATTAATCTATCGCCTATTAACGAGCCTGGAGATTCAACAGCCAGTGAATCCGCCATTCAACCCCAGAAGCAGGGCTATCTATCGTCGCTTCTTTCGTCGCTGCCAAACCTTTCCTTGGCTTCTATCACCGGCGATAACAGAGAAGACTCCACTGCCCGCATCTCCGCTGTTCCCGATTACAATTCGTATCCCTCTAACTATCCGCCAAGTAGCTATTCCACTCCCCCGTACCAATCCAGCAACGTTGGGCCATCGCCTGGGCGGCAAGAAAATCCTTACGAACTTGGAGCAACCACTGCAAGCTGGTATCAACCGAATAATTCTGCTGCTCCAGCAGCTGCAGCTCCGCTGTTTACACCTCCGGCATCTCAGCCTCCCCTCGCTGCTCTGCCCCCGACAGGTGAGTCCTGAACTTGTAGTTTTTGACCCCCTTACACTGTACTTAAATCTTTGGACCATTGTTAATTTGAACTGTTTCTTCACCCAGGAGCTCCG
Organism: Neodiprion fabricii; assembly: GCF_021155785.1. NCBI lineage: Eukaryota > Metazoa > Arthropoda > Insecta > Hymenoptera > Diprionidae > Neodiprion > Neodiprion fabricii. Next base: position 29,688,545 of record NC_060244.1, on the reverse strand, counting down.
TCGTCGTCTTACAGACTCGGCAACCAGCGGCGACTCAAGTATGCGCCTCCTCCCGATCTGACGACTTCCAGTCCTCGGATCAGCGGTCTATCTCCACCCACCCCGTTGGTCCCGCAGCCGGCGTTTTCGCCTGCAGCCCCGCCGACGGTGTATCAGCCTCAGCTTGCGCCAAGTCAAGTTCCGCCTCTAGCGCAGAGGCCTGAGTCCCAAAACGCGTTCCCGAGTGAGCAGAGAACTCTTTCACAGAGCATAAAGCCGCCGATCTCCGAGCCAGCAACGCCGCAAAACACCCCGGCGAATCCGACGCCCTTATCGACCTTCGCGCCTCCGACTCCGGGCCGCGACTGGGGCCCAGGGGTTGACGAAACTCGGCAAGACAGCAAGGATGATGCGCTGCGTGACGTAGACCTTCGCGAGCCCTCACCCTCGGCGTCGCTTCCGGTCCCGTCGGCGCCGGAAGTCGGTTTCACCCCGGAAAACAATCTTCCGTCTTTGTCCTCGTCACCGTTTGCCCCGATCTCGGCGGCGCGGGTCTCTGAGAAACTTGAACATCTTCTGGCCACCAGGAAGGAGCTTTCGCCGAAGGTCACCGAACGGGAGTCCCTCGATTTTGGAGGCGAAAAGCTCGATTCCACCCTTGTCTCATCCACCGCGGCATACTTCGCACCGACCCTCGATCGGCCCGCGTCGAATCCCAATTTTTACGACCCGACCAAGTTCCAGGCGGAGATCCAGCCACTTGCCAGGACTCCGGCGCCCCCGTCTACGACATCGACGCTGCCACAACCCAGCGCGGTTCCGAGCTTTTACAACCCTTCGCAGTTCTCCACTCCGGCGGATCCTCAGCCTCAGCTACAGACGCAGTCTCTTTCGGTGCTGGAAAGTTTCGCCCCTGTTTACAATCCGCAGAGCTACTTCTACCCTCCGGCCTCGAACGCAGCTTTGCCTGACGATCCTCTCGGAAGCGGAAACAGCCACGAAAACCCGGCGTCTTATTTCACCCCTCCGTCTCCGCCTATGGGAGTCGCCGTTCCTGAACCCACTGGATCCGCCACTCTTGATCCCATTCAAATGTCAGTTAATCCCCTTGGGAGTTCTGGACACGCGAATACCTTTGACAGTGGACTGCCAAATCTACCTCCGAGTCTACATAATTTGGTAAGTATCGTTGTCGGACTTCGTGTGCCTGTGGCGCGTTAATTATCGATGATGAGAAAGTGAGCAACTGAGTATTTTTTAGGATTGAAAGTTAGAAACAGTCAGCTGCTATTTTTATTTTTTTTTTTATTTCACTAACAAATCAAGCAAAATTCAGAATACTTCCTGAACCGGAATGGAGACAATCTAGTGAAAGTGATTACCAACACGATCTAGTCTTCATCGATAGTCGAAAACTTCGAATGTTCGGCCGTCGTAGAGGCATAATTTAGGCACAACGCCAGTTTGTCATTTATTGTACGATCCAGAGATTACATTTTTCGAGAGAAATGTTTATTTCTGCATTTATTCATTACGTCCAGTGAATCGGTTGTTTAATTTTTTTTTTCTCCTTGACAAAATGCCTGTGCTTCTTTTATTTATGTTCGTGCTTCTCATGGTGATTAATTCGACAAGCATCTACTGTTGCATCGGTACCATAAAGATCAATTTTGTTCTGTTTAGTCTTTGAAGATCAGAAATCACACACACATCTTGGGAAATGGCTTCTCTGTTTAAACAGATATTTTACCCGACGCTCGATCAGTTGTTGATACGGTTCAAAATACTAGTGAGTTTTAAGGCTTCACTTACATTGTGCAATTGAAAACTAAATGTTACACGTACTTTCGGAATGTAAAACTGGAGTGATTCATCATGCATTTCGAAGGAAATTAACTGAGAAATATTTCAACATCTTGTTTCATTTTCGTTTCGAGCTTAGGCTCCAATTTCCCAAAACCACACACAATTGCACGCTCCTCAAACTTTCCGTACAAATGCAATCACACGGCGCGATCGCGAATGGTCGAGCTCAAGTACTTGGAATCCTTGCATGTAACCGGTCGCATAATTTCCCGGCTGGTAGGAAAGTTCAAGTCCCAGGTGGTGAATACGTGCCTATACCCACATTAACTAAATACGTACACGGTGAGGTACGGCCACGTACATCCTACATGTGTACCTTATATGTACTTTTGCTTGCTCAGCGTTATAAACATGTACTCCCATCTGGAGCTATTCCCATAACCCGTTGAAATATATAAAGTTCTCATTCATTTTTGTTGGCTCGATGAAAATATCCAACCTCTCATTGTTTTCCCACGAGCAAACTGTTGTACCGCGCCGTGTGTTTGACCATGTTAATCATTTACCCCTAATTCATTAGGTATTCTAACGAGAGTCTCGTGTTGGCACAAGATGTCCACCCGTCATTCAATTATTATGAAATTTTGTCGCACAATCTTCAGGACAAAATTGGAACGACGAAGTCGGGAATTTTTTATTGGAATAATCCGAATTCATCAAAGTTCAATCAAATATCGAGAAACGGTGTTAGAGTCGAATGCAAAGTGTTTTCACAATCGAATATATTTATCCGAATGGCGCTGTGGTGCTTAAGCTTTGAGTCACGGTCATTGGAGGAAATTTATTACCGAATCTTGTGTCAGAGAGTTTGATTATAAATGAGACGGTATAGTTTGAAACAGTGGATTACCTTGGAACGATGTGTATTTGCAATGCACTTTCACTCCTTGATTTTGATAAAAAAAATTTTAAAAAAATCACTGACCTGAATGAAGCATGCATAATTTTGAAAGCATTATGTAATTACTGGATTTGACACTTCGTGATGTACCCGTCCACCCCTCGTTCACGATCATACTTGCACTCGTTTACACAGGGTAACATACTCGTTTACAGGCCGCAGGCACCTCGGCACCGAGACAGATGACGTACCGGCCGGTTTACCAGCACTGGTTCCACCGCAAGGAGGTGGAGACCAAGGTGCTCTGGCTGCCGTTCTCAATGCAGGACAGTCTGAACCTGGAGCAGGTTCACAACTCGACTGAAATCACTCCCGAGACCACCGTCGCTACCGAGGGCGGGCGGTACGACGTCGACATCCTCAGGCGACTTAGGAAACCTGTATACTGGTCCGGGGCCCCGAACGAGGTTCGGAGGTGCTCCTGGTTCTACAAAGGACCCACCGAGTCCCGGTACGTTCCCTACGAGGAGAGCGTCGCCGCCAGACTTGAGGAGGAGTACCAGCAGGCCTGCAACACGGATGCATGGGGTAGGCGAATCGAACTGAACAACGGGGAGCACATCATCTTTCACAGCCCCACTGTCCAGGTCCATTATCTACAGCCTGGATCCCCGGAGCCGACTACGTCCTGGGGGAGCAATAGCGTAAGTGTTACGATCCACGCCTTTGGCGTGTAGAAATGTTGGTCATCGTGAATTTTTTTTTCACAGTCGAGTCTATCCTCCTTTTCCTCGCACTCCCTGAATGATAAACTTTTATCAAACGCACGCATGGCTGTGATTTTTCTTTTCGCAACGTTGTATCGAATTCACGAGACCCGTTGGTCCATATCCGTATTTCACGACTATCGGATCCAGTTATCTGTATGGTTGTAATTAACGCACGCATGGTTCTGTTCGATTTCTGACCCTTGCTATTTAAGGGTTCAGAGGACAGTGCGTATTTGCAGGGCACGACGCTGCGGCCGCGCGTCGTTAAACGAGGAGTCGACGAGTTCAACATCGACGAGGGTGAGCCTGAGCAGGTCGACCACCTTCTCTTCCTCGTACACGGCATCGGAAGCGTTTGCGATCTCAAGTTCAGAAGCGTCGAAGAAGTTGGTAAGTTCTTCGCGGCTAAATCCCCGGCAGCAGAGACGATCACGATTCATTTGAAAAACATGTCTAATCATCGGCAAGAAAAATAATCACCGTTCACTATTTTACTTCGACAGTCGACGAATTTCGCAGCATATCTCTACAGTTGGTTCAATCCCACTACCGTACAGCGAGTGAGCAGGGAATAGTGCACAAAATGGAGGTGTTGCCGATATCCTGGCACACAACGCTGCACTCCGAGGACACCGGGATCGACAAGAAGCTGCAAGCAATAACGCTCGACAGCATACCGAAGCTGAGGTACTTCACGAATGACACTCTGTCCGACATACTCTTTTATACCAGCCCGATATACTGCCAAACGATTATGCAAACCGTCGGTCACGAGATGAATCGGCTCTATGCGCTGTTCAAGAAGCGGAATCCTACCTTCGATGGCGGAGTCTATCTCGGTGGTCATTCCCTGGGGAGTCTGATATTGTTCGATCTCTTGTGTCACCAGAAACCACCGAAGAACGAGGAGGAAGACACGATCAAGGAGAAGCTTGAGGAGGAGAAGGAACCCGGCGACGAGGCGGTCGTAAGTTCGCGCGAATCACACGCTGTGTTCCATCAAAATCTGTGGCAGCCAGAGACTGTTAATTCGAATCAATTTTCAGAAGGATGACGACGTAGTCAACACGGTGAAAGAGCCGAAAGCGAAGCCTCGGAAGAGTATGCTCAGCCGGAAAATCAGCTACGTAATGGGCTCGGCTGGCACCGGTCAACCCTACATCAATTATCCTCAGCTCCATTTTCATCCCAGCGCCTTCTTCGCCCTTGGAAGTCCAATCGGGATGTTCGTAACTGTTCGTGGCATTGACACCCTCGGTGAAGACTTCGCTCTTCCCACCTGCCCCGCTTTCTTTAATATCTTTCACCCCTTCGATCCCGTCGCCTATCGAATCGAGGCTCTCATTCATCCGGACGCGAGCAAGTTTCGCCCAAAGCTCATTCCCCATCACAAAGGACGAAAGCGGATGCATCTCGGTGAGGATATTTATGTTGGAACAAATATGTGGCTCAATTTATTCTCCCGTAATTGAGCGGCAATTCCCTAATGACACAATAACGTATCATTTTCAGAATTGAAGGAAACGATGGCTCGCGTTGGGGCGGATCTGAAGCACAAGCTCCTCGACTCGGTGAGAAGTACTTGGAACTCGGTTTATCAGCTGGCCATGTTCCACAGATCGGACAACCAGGCGTTGGAGCAGGAAATTGACAAGGTGGTCGAGGAACAATTGAACAACGCGTCAAGCGAGCCCGTGAACAGCCAAGTCGAGGACTCCGGCGATGACATCAAGATCGGGAAATTGAACGGCGGTAGAAGGGTGGATTATGTTTTGCAAGAAGCCCCGTTCGAGTACATAAACGAATACATATTCGCACTCACGAGTCACGTGTGTTATTGGTTAGTAAATTCCAGCGAAGATTCTTGGAAATTATTATAATTATTCAGAGAGAGCGAGGATGATGTATTTTATTATAGTATCTCGCAATGTCGGCGATTAACAACGCAAAGCTTGTGCGTATGGTAATCATTAGACGATTCGGATGGAGAGAGGGGTTCATTTAAATAACTAAACGCAATTTTCTAGCGATTGAGAAAAATTTTAATGCAATCATAGCGTTTGACCGTGCAGAATTAGAAAATAGAAGCAGCTGCTGGCGCGTGTGAATGTTATTGAAAATGAGAAAATGAAGATAAAATGGATAAAAAGTGAAAGCAAATCCAACAAATTTCCTCTTTTCGAACGGCACGCCGTGTACCGATCTCTAAAAATTTTTAACGTCAAACTCGGTTCCGCAAAATGTTAATAACCATGTGATTTATGATTCAGGGAATCGGAGGACACGATGCTGATGATGCTGAAGGAGATATACGGCTCGATGGGAATTCAAAGCGACGCACAGCTGCCTCAGCAAACATTGACAATAGAGAGAGCACCGCTGTCGACGGTTGTTATGCCGCGAGCAAATCAGCCCGCCTACACGAGCAATCCCGGCACGTCAGCCGTCGCTGAGTCTAGTTTCGACGGTAAAAGTACACCGGTTGTAATGGGAATGGATCCGACAGCTCCGATAAGCGAGAGGCCTGTGGGACCTCCACCCACTACCGGATTCCTTCGAAAGTCGTGATCCGATACCTTTGCCGCCAAACACCGCGATCAAATACTCGCTCAACTAGTTTGACGCTCCGATTGTTTCACGAACACGTAGAACGAGAAGGCAAAGAAGGAGAAGTAGAACAAGGAGCGAAAGAAGATGACAAATGACAGTAGAATTATATGCCGAATATATACAGTATCGAAAGTTTAACGAAATGCCTTTTGCGCAATCAAAACATTATTCACAACTTTCAACGAAGGTACCTACGCGATATAATTTTCAATTTTTGCGACCAAGAACAACTCGAGGTACTTTTTGGTTTTTCTTGTCTTTTTGCCTGTACGTATTTCTCTTATTTTTTAGTTTCCTATCGCTGAGCTATTCGCCACATCGTCTTCACCATGTATAAACTTTTTATTTCTTTCAAATATGTTCTCATTCTACTAATGTTTCTTTTTTTCTCTCAAGTGGTTTCAAAATATGTATATATTGAATAACATAATCAAAAAACTATTTTTCTTCCTTTTTTTTTTTTTGTAAAATATAAATATCTAGATATACGAATAAAATACTATATTAATATTTATTAAAATCCGGATACAGATTATTTGTGTATTTTAATAAATTGATATTCTTCTAAGAATTGATTTCCACAGATTTGTCCTTTCCATGACTTGTTAACAATATTGTTTCAATTTTTAATTGGACATATGTTACAGCAACAATTCCGACTCTCGTACACGATGAAAAACGATAATTCGGGTCTATTTAGCGTTAGTCCAACGCGATGACAAATTCAGCGAGAGACGATACCGTGCTTGGTTTTTTCCTCATATCGAATATTTGCGATCAGCCGTTTCCTGTCGTTAATTCTGCTGTATAGAAAGGGTAAAATAAACCATCCTACGTCGCGGATAACCAATGATTGACAGATATCTTCGTTGCTCTTTTAGTTCCCGGATTGAAGCACCTCGTGCGGAGAATTTTACCGCGCAATTGGCAATTTAGCACGCGCGCGCAGTTCGCGCAAGCGCCGAGGAATTTTCGAGCTTTCGAAGCGGTTGAAACACGTCCGCCCTTTTCCTCCCTGTCCTCGTTTCTCTCTCCTTCTATTCCTCTTTGTATTCCTCTATTACTCTCTCTCTATTCTCTTCCTCTCCTCTCCTCTCGACCCGCTGCACCGGCTGTCGTTATATGTACCTACATGTGCACTTCGAAGAGTTCGTCGCCGCCGCCGGCGTCGTTGTCGCGGTTTCTTGGCCGCGGTGCCGCACACAAAGGTAAATTTAAATAAAATTACTTTATGTAACAGCTAGTTGAGACGCGAATGTGCGCGCATACAACGGAATTAAGCAGTAGATCGCGGTTAACGTAACACGGCCGAGATGCAGGCGGGCGAAACAACGCTGAAAACGCTGTGAGTATAATCGACGATGAGTTCTTTTTTTTTTTAATAAATTCCTGATCACCGTTACTTCTTTCGATGCTTCGACCTATCGAGCAGCTGCATGCGAGATCTTAATGCTTCTGATTATTTTTTTCAACTATAATTCGAAGCAAACAGGTTCCTTCTTTCCTTATCGCTTCACGTGCCCGTTCTAATAGGAATTTCCAGAAATTTAATCTATCTTTGAGCCGAGCATGTCGAGCTTCATTTACGACACTTGAACAGATAAAACCCAGCTAGCAGCTATCAAGCGGCGGAAGATCGCGACAAAGGATTTATCAATATTGAAAGCAAGGCATCTTTCGTTAAATTTATATTCATAATACGAAATTATATTTACTTGGGCTTACTTTATCAAAGATTGCCGTAAAAGGTTTTCTTTCTTCTGCTTACACAGCTTTTGATTAGCCGCTTGATTAAATTCAAATGTGTAAATAATTACATTCTAGATATATATATCTGTAATCGATGATATCAACGTGCGCGCACTTCATCTTTCTGCAATCTTGAACGCTGACAATCCGCCTCGAACCTGCATGTTTGTATTACTTGCAGTTTATAATTTTTTACTACTTTTGTGGGCGAATACGTTCAAAGCGTCAAGATTTATGTATAAAAAGTGAAGGACGCGATTGAAAAAGTTGCCAAAATAAACAGAGAAACAAAATTCATTTTATACATAAATTTGATGTAAGGCAATTACTTACTCGCGTTTCATATTTTTTCTCTCACAAATGAATGTAATCACTCAGTTCCTTTTTCTTTTTCATTATTATTTCGACGTCTGAATAGACGAGGCAAGAATCAAGCGCCCACCCGTGTAACAGGTTTTTATTGCGGCAGCCAGCCCCCGCACGATTTGATATTTGCGTGCTGTACCTAAACGAGCCCTGTCTCCTTTGCTTTTCGCCCACAGATACGTTGGGAATCTCGACTATTCCGTTTCGGAGGATTTGCTCTGCGCCCTATTCTCACAAATTGGGAATGTCAGGGGATGCAAAGTCATCAGAGAGGTAAGAGAATTCGAATGATCAGAAAAATTACGTCTCAGTTTGGCGAAAAATTTACCGTCCCGAATGCCTTTTAAATCACTGACGATGAACCATAATTGCAGGGCGGGGTTATAATTCGAGAAAATAAAGAACTTTGCGGTTTGATAATTCTATGGAAACAATTCTTGGATTTCTTCAACTGAGATAAGGAACCGGGAGAATAGTTTGAGTTATGGACAAAATAAAAACTTGCTCAAATTCATGGCTGCCGTATCTTTGAACGTAGGTCTTTTCAAACCGAGCCGGCAATAATACGTTTGTCCAGTGATAACGATCCCGCTATTTATTTATAAGTTATACCCGCACCGGCAATCAACGATCTTCGTTATCGAATTCGTCGCTGAGCCCGAGTTACTCATACCGTGCTAACAATAACGTCCACTTACGCGTAGCGATACTCACTCGACAAATTATTACCGGGTAAAGCACATCAATTATTATCGTACTGTACTGCATTTAGTCTATCGTGGGCTCAAGGAATACATTATTCCAACTAATTGTACGATAGCGTTGAGTAATGCGGGGCATTTGAGAAGGCGAATAACGAACGAAAATACTTAAAAAGTATGTACAAATGAAAGTTAACGAACGCGAACTGTAGTTTCTACAATTGAGAGAGTTTAAAAAATAATTCTTCTTGTACTTCCTTTTCTATTATTACTTTATACGAGTAATTGTATCTAATATTTCAGTGAAATTTATCGCGGATTTCCACGTGGAGCAAACATTCTAATTATATTCATTATTATATCCACAGGCGTTGCAACGTATTTAATTCGCGGATCACATTTGCATTCTTCTCTACTCGATTATGCAAAGTTATAAATATCGCAAATGTATATAGTAAAAATGGCCACGTAGTTGTTCGAATATCCGAACGTAACGTGGTTTAATATTTAGCTCTTATAATATCGTTGGTAACCGATTCAGAGAAATCAACGATACTTATCGGGGAAAATGTAAATTGGTGAAAAAAATTTTGGTAGAAAAATGTGAAGCAGAGGAAAACGCGCGCGCAACAAATCGCTGACTATGATATTGTATAATGTTTTTCAGAAACGCACGAGGTCGCAGAAAATCTTAGCGCAGGCGTCGGCGCGATGCGCACGAGTAGCAAAAAGTGCGCGCGCGCATCCACGCGGATCAGGTTTGTACACTTTTCTCCTTGATTCGTGTAACTGTATAATCTCTGTGGATATACAGTATACTTTTCATTTCGTTTTCTACGCCGCATGTCCTGTTTTGTACAGTACGCTGCATCGTATGTCCCGTCTTATATACTCTCGCTCGATCTCGACTCACGTTTCCTGCTTTTACGCTTTCCTCCCGCTTGAAGAAGCAGGCCTCCTCCTTCCAGGAACGTGGCAATTTAGAATTCGTACGATTTCAGGTGTTTTTTTTACTTATTTTTTGTCACCTCGCGCAAGAGCGGTTATTTTTTTACCTCCTCGATACCAGGCAAACTTTGCCTTGAAACCAGGAAATTTTGAATTTCTCAGCTCGATCTCGAAGATTCTCTGCAGCGACATCGGTCACCGAGGTGAAACCGATCGCTTCAACCGAAGAAGCAAAGGTATTTTTATCTCTGGCACGTCAATTTTTTGCACTCGACACTCTCTCACTTATTCCAACGTTTCCAGTTTTCCTCACTTCTTTCTTTCTCCCTCTTTTTATTTGTTTGTTCATTTTTTGCTGTTCGTTCGCAGCCTTTCGGTACACCAATATACACCTGAATTTCATCTGGCTCCGTTTTTCTTGACAAATCAGGAATCAAGGGTAAGAATAAGGTTCGTTTATTGCCCCCCCCCCCCCCCCCCCCCCCTCCCTCCGTTCCCTCCGCCATATGCCTCTCGCATTTTGTCCCTCGTTCGCTACCCTTATTATTACGTGTATTATATGTATGTATATACAAACTCACATTTTCCCCGTCGAGACTGAATGAAAATCCGCATCTGCTCCTGTGTCCCCTGTACTTGGTACGTAAGATAAAGTCCCGCATAATCCTCGCACAAACCCGGACCTGCTCCGGGTCAAATGCCTCGGTTTCTACAGAGAACATAAAGATACTGCGAGGTGAAAATCTTTTCATCAAATTACATTTTATACATCTTCTCATAACCGTTTACCTAAGCTTTTTCACATTATAAAATATGGTGTAAATATATCTATGTATCAAGGAGATTAGTGCACAACTAACTGTGACCAGTGCCGCATTCTCTCGGTGGCTGTGATACCTGGATGTTGTTAAGCTTATTTGCGATTCATGTGTATTTATCTTCTTCCAAAATAATGCAAAAGTCGTAAGGAAAATGAAATCTCACAGTTGTGTTCAAGACTCTTTGGACGAATTTTCCCTATACGTTAGAGGTATTACTTTTCACGGCCACCAAGAATGCCGTATCTGCTGTGTACTCGTTGCGTTTCACAATTATTCACAATGCCAACTGTACCTGCGTGATTACATATTTGCCGCTTCAACAGAGCGGGAACACAACGACATACACACGTAGGTGATGATCCTAATCTCGTGTGTAGAATTATACGGTCGGAACGTTTCACGAAGGTGGTTCCAGATCGTGACTACATCGCACAGCTATTTGGGAAATGAAACTAAACACAAAGAAGTTAACAAATACGAAGATTTTAACGAAAGATAATTCTTCCTCTGCCTGGGAACGCGTGTAACAAAACTCGCCAGACGTTACGTGAACTGTTTCAAAAAAAAAAAAAAAAAGAACTCGAGGCGCGGTACGACACGGAAATTAGGTAAGTATCGGTTTAATTTTATGCACATTGACACATTGTGAACCCGTACAAAGGTACGGTGTTAATTTCAGTACGTATAACGACGAATAATTTGCGGATTATGCAAAGCGCTTAGATCTGTAAAAAATTTCATCGTGGAATTCGAACAATGGAAATACGTGACACGATAACTGGAGTCGTGCGTCGATAAAAGTAAAATAAAATAAAATCCAAAATGACGAATGTAGTTGCAGCGTGGATTTCTCAGAGGTATGCATATGACAGAAATGCGAGATTGCAGAAACGTGAAAATGGCTCGCGTTACGCTATCGTATAATCTTTCGTCGTTTCGTCGTAGTTTGATATACCGTCCCTAGAAAGGACGCGGAGTGAGGTATAAACATAAACCTACGCGATGTACGCGTGTGTACGTAAAATGAGATGAATTACTTGAAAATAAATGAAGAAAAAGAGAAATAAAACGGAATTAAGTCGTAAAAGATTTACGGTTTTCATACCGCCGGAAACCTTTTGTTGACTAATTCACCCTACCTTTTTCCATAATCCCTCGCGAAGGTATGTCAGGCATTATAGGCAGGCGGAGGTGTACATACTACGTACGCGAATAAAATATTTATAGATGCTACAATAGCGTGTGAGTAGCGCACTGGTAATGAAGGTGGTTCATATTTTATGCACATTCAATAACAAGGGAAACGTGTTTGTTCAGGGTAAAAAGGAACGAGCAATAAAGAAAAAAGGTAGAGAAAGAAAAAAACAAAAACAGGCAATGAAGAAAGGGTTAGACCAGCCGGTACTTTGGCTTGATAGGCTATTTCCTGGCTACCTGTTTACTAGGATGTCCGACCGGTGGTGGATACTCATCGAGCTTTGATGTCCCTCGTGAAAACTACGTGGTTTACGACGAAATATGTGCTTCTCTCTATATTATTATTATTATTTATTTATTTTTTTTCTAATTCAAATTTTTGTTCCTAAATCGCAAGCAGGCAATTATTTCTTCAATCTCAAATCGCCTTACCTTTTCTATTGACGAGCGTAGTAGTGTTGGTAAAAAATTTTGCATCGACAGGCCACAATGTTTGCGTGAACGTTTTAGGTAATTGGGGAAAGACCGTTAATTGATCGTTATATTATTACGATCGCAAGACCGAGCATGTGCAGGTAAACGTAACGGTTATATTCATTCCAATGTACACGTATATACTCGAAACGACAGGTTTTAATTGGACACACTCGCATTACGGAATTGACACGGAACTCATGCGCTGTGTAGGTTTATGCATCGACACCTTAAATTTGATGTGCATTTTGTAGTTTTTTTTTTTTAGTTTGACACGATGTATGTATAATTTAGTATTAAAGTAAAAATTTTATACTTTCCTATCTCGGTGATGAAGTCTTTTCTTTGGCCAAGTTTACTCCAAGAAAGTTGAAAATTTTTTGAATTATCGTTTCGAGTATGAATTTTTCATACAGAGAAAGAGGGAGAAAAAACATAAATAAATAACGCCTCGATTATTACTTCAAAAGACACGTTGAAAACTTTTGCAACATAATTGCGACGATGCCGAATTGAAATACGCAACTCACGTGACGTCGGAAAGAAATTGTTCGAGACAATAGCGCGCGGTTTTGAGTAAGAGAAATTTTCACCGAGGACGAATTCGTCATCTGGCACGCGTACAACAAGACATTAAACGACACGAGCCGGAAGGATGAGTGCACGCGAGGAAGTGAAAACGCGGATATCAATCGGCGAATGAAATCGGCACGCATTAACACGCATCGCCCGGGAATCGGTTGGTCTAGGATTATGCAGGAGCGGCGAGTATTCTTCGTATGAACTCTTGGAATAAGGCCAGACGCCCAAGGTGAGGACGGCCGGATCGAGACCTGCGGAGTCTTTTCCCGGAATCCCGAGCCAAGCTGGTGGAAAAGAAGTCCCAGAGGAATTCCCCGTCTTATCTGGCAGATATTCAGGCGACATGTTTCGGGGGCGCCTATCTTTCCGCACACATCCGCGTATGCCTCGCAAATCAAAACCAACAATAAAATGCAACTGCTTCCTTCCGATGTATTCGCGTATGCAGAACTGATCCGAGGGCTTGCGGACGGACTTTGGTTCGCGTGCTGGGATAGCGGCGAGCCAAAATTACTCACTAAATTGGAGGGTTCGCGTTCCAAGTTTCTCGGATTGCTACCAGCGTTATCCAGATTCACCGCTCGAGCCGACGAGTCTGACCTTTTCCTCTTCCTCTTCCTCTTCCATCATTTTGTTTTGTTTTCAGTTTTGTCCAAACATTTTTCAGCAGCACGGCGAAAAAGACGGTTCTTGTTACTAAATTCAGTACGAAACAACCTAGAGTTTTCAACGATTTTTTTCTAACCAAAACCAGCTGACGCTTTGAATAATATTTGGTCTGTTTAATTTTTTAATCAAATTAAGAGGACAAGATTGATAAAACTAGGTACAGCTTCTTTCTTTTGCAGATATTATTAACCCTAATTGGTCACTTGGGGTGAATATCACCCTAAACATTTTTCAAACTCCTCGTAGAGTCCCTTAGTACCTTAACTTTGGTTAGGAAAACCGAGAAAACTCCTTCCGCGATCCTTAAACAATACCTAGATATGTTCTTTTAGATTTTTAGAACTCATCGTTGAAGCAGAATATTGCTTGTTTGGAGCTGGGTTTAATTTCACCCTGTGCGACGGTTACGCGATTCTACCGAAGCGTGACCAATTAGGGTTAACAAAGCATTGTCCTCACAATCAGTCGGGAAAATTTACAAACGTAGAGAGTCGAAGAGGTGAAATTTTACACGATTTTGTGCACAGTATGTTACACATGAAAAAAAGTAGTAAGCAAGAAGAAAAAAAAAAAAAAAAACAACCAGAAATTACGGAACTAGACAAAAAGTAAATCGCTAAATAAATATAAATGAAATTGAACCAATTTACCGGTGCCTGGGTTATAGAGTTTATACATACACTCTCGGCGTGTAGACACATACGTATAAACGTATACGCATCGCAGGGTAGCCGGTGAAGTACAGTTGGGTACATATTTGCCTATTATATTTACGTACGGGTATCGAATACCTTGTAGTTTAATCGCAGTCACGCGATACGCGAGGAAAAAAACCGAGTCACGTCGTCAAGCACCCCAAGCCAACAAAAGCAACGAACTATACTATTAGGTACTTAGAGAACTGCTCGGACTATCAGTCAGAGTTTTTGCAACCTTGTAGATGCAATCTGCAATCTCAATTACAGTTTCTATACATGATATTTGTATCGTTAATCAGATAATATCAGATAATCAGATAATTGCTGTGATACTCGACGTACGTACTCGAATTTTCTGTATCATTGACGGATCATGCGATTAGTATAACTCGTTCACTTCAAAGTTAAAATATCAATGCACAATGCCTTTATTTGAGCAAAGAAACACTTTTAGGATGATTTTTTTTAGATTTTTTTGGATATGTCTCAGAAATTGAGTTTATTTCTTTAAACTTTTCGTTTTTCTCGCTGTGTGAGAATAATTCTATAAAATAAATAGCGGCAATCGTTTTCATAGAAAAAATTATCTCTGTATCGTAAACTAGATAATTATTTAATATGCATTGAAAAACCGAATTCGAGGTATGAAAATGTTTTTGTGTACTGATCCAAGATTTCGTCTATCGTTTCAAGATTTTTCCAGACACTAATTTGTACGTTCCGTTACAACGAGCTTGCATGACCTGAGAATATAAGCCTGAATAATAATTATCGATATTGTTCAGAGAGTAAAAACGATAGAAAAAAAAAAAAACCAGTCGACGGGGGTTGAAAAATCCTTCACCGCAGTCCAGATGCAGATCATGCGGATGCACCGCGGGATCGAGCTTGCGGGCTTTGCAGGCGCATTTTCTCACTCAAGTTGAGCGCGGGCTGCGCCACGCCTTTTATTTATGAACTATTTGCGGTAACGAGATTTACGAGGTGAATCGAAAAGCCATAGGGGAGCGGAGGGAAAAAGTTGGTGGTGCAGCACGAGCCGATCTCGCGGCGTCGGCACACTGGCCTCGTTCCAAATCTGCTCCTGAACGACCTTTTTTCTGTACTTCACCCTCTTCGCTGTTTCGTTTTTCCCATTTTTTTTCCCCGTTTTATTTTCAAATTTTCTTTATTTCTGTTTCAACGTTTTTCTCGCCTCTCTCCATACCCCTCTCCCACTCTCTCTCTCTCGCTCTTCAATCCAGCAGGCAGCTTGATTTATGGCGTTGTTGTATTCCCCGGGCACCTCGCAGCCGCCTCCCTCCCACTCTCTAATCGACAACCTAATCGCGAGCAATTATAGAGCGAGAGAGAGAGAGAGAGAGAGAGAAAACCATCGTGAGCCAGAGAGACCGGGGTGCGAAATTTCCCGTTGCTGCAGAGTTTGCGTAAGAGACGCGCCGTTTCTCGGTCAATAATTTTTCCCATTGAAAAACCCACAACGATTTGCGTAGCGCAATTTCTACGCAAAAGCCTTATTGCCAGTTATTAACTGTGAGTTACGGACTAATCTATGATGCAGTACGTAATGTAATGAGCACGTAACAACCCATAGATGCGTTCTCCAGATTGCGGCGCGTCGGCTGCGTCACGTTCCTGTGACGTATCTACCGTGTCTGAAATCTGCGGGTGTACACTGAAGCGTATCTACAGGGCGATCTGAGGTGAAACCTGAGGGGATTGAAGATCCTGAAAGCTTCCAAAATAACAACGTTCTTTCATGTATAAGTTAATATGTGCGCGCGCATAAATATTACATAAGACATTCTTTGCTGATTTGGAAAAGTGAGGCGGGGTTGAAGTTTCGAATTTGAAAAGTTCCGAAGGCGCCTAATTCCGAATTATTTCGTGGCGAAACTTGAAATAAAGAAATCAAACATTGAAGAAACCACAAAGTTTCGAATGGTCGGAAAGCCGACGGCTTCAAGTTCCGAAATGCAAGATTCCGAATATTCAAGTTACGATAGAGCAAAGTTCCGACGGAGCAAAATTGTGAAAAATAAAGTTTCGATCGATTAATATTCCAAAAGTTAAAATATACTCAGACAGCGTAGTTTACTCAACGAGTGGGTGTAAAACATTGGAAAATCCGAAGATCAGAATTGTCAGGATTCCGAAAGCAAAAATATCGAAAATCCCAAACGAAGAAAGATCAAGGTGGTGAAATTGCATCTAGCCAGAAATTCATAGAACTGAAAATCTTCGATCGTTCGGAATTTCAATATTTCAGATTCGTAAATTTTTTCATTCTTACACTTTCGAATCTTTCACTTGTCGGAGTTATGCCCTTTCGTAATTTTGCATTGACTTGACCTTTGAGCGGACTTTGACCATTCAAAACTTTGATACTTCGTCAAAGTTTTGTTTCTTTAGTTCACATTTTGCCACCAAAAAATTGGCAATTCGGAGCTGTCGGAACTTTTAAAATTCGGAATTTCAACCCCGCCCCGGAAAAGTACGTGTCTGTCGCATCTGAATCACTCTATAGGTAGGTACAGTTCGACCCTGACGGCACGTCGCATCCGCGAGCTTGACAGGCTGATTGGAAGAGGGACCGGCGTGGGTTTCGTTAAATATGCAAATTGGCACGTTGTTACACTTTTTTTCTCTCCAAATTTCTTTACGCGCGTCGATTTATCGCCGCTGTGTCACGGTTATTAGTATTATTTTCGTTCGCCCCCACGTCGCGGCCCAAACCTTCGTTCCAAGGTAAAGTGAATTTTCCAACCCTGTTTCAGCACCGCGTCGAAAGCTGTCGATATCTCGGAGGAATATTAATTAGCGACTTTGTACGCCGGTGAGTCAATTATGATTTCCCCATCCCAGCTCTCGTTCTCTGCTCGGGGAAACGGATTTCAGTTTCTGTAGAGAGTAACAAATAAAAGTTCCAATTTAGTCGGTGGATGATCGATTTTAAACTCTTGGAAGCAATCAGACCCGGGCTAAGCTGATTTTTTACGACAGCACTCTTTATGCTGCGGGAAATTATTCATGCGTCATTTTCGTCATCGATGTAGTTTCTTAGATATGGAGAGCTTTGAGTGTTTTGATTGATCCGTTAATTCTCAATCCGAGATACGATTGAATAAACGCTGATGGATGATCGACTTTTATCTCTTGGAAGCGATTAAGCCCGGGCTGAGACTGTTTTTTTACAGGCACTGTTTGAGCTGCGGGAAATATTCACGCGTCATTTTCGTCATCGATGTAATTTCGTAGATATGGCAACTCCGAGTGTTTTTAACGATTCGTTGATTCTTGATCCGAGATATGATTGAAAAAACGGTTTATCCGTGCAGAGCTTATTTGTCTGAACGACATTGGCCCGATATGGAACTCTCAAGTATATTTAGTCGAAAAACCGAAGTTGTAACGGTCACTTGAAATCGTATCGAACATTTTTATCGCCCCAAACTCAACCTGTGTCTGATACACTCGACAATAAACAAGATCCATCCGAGATGGTATCGAAGAATTGGGGTATTCCAGAGTAAGGCCTTATTCAATTTCATGCAAAACTCGGATAAGGGGCGTTCTCGAAATCTTATCTTCTAATTCCGCGAAGATAAAACGACATTAAGCATTTCCATGTTCTTAATTCCTTCACGCAGTGAGTCACTCGAGCGAATTGCAAAATTATTCTGCGATTTGACAAAGGAGCTTAATTCCGATTATAAGGATCTTATCACACTCCGAGTTTCTTGAGAGAGTTCTAGAATCGACGAATACTTGGCTTCTGGGATGAAATCGTCGACGCGAATATATAACGTATAACGGAATATATCTCCCACATTATTATACAGCCGTTTTTCCTTTCGCTTGTAATCCCCGAATAATCCTCAGCCTTTCAATTGGCGAATGATGGCATTACACGAGTCGCGTAACAACAGTCGTGTTACGTTAATTAGAGAGTAAATCCAAGAGCATTAAAATCGTAACGTTAATCACCCGGACACTGCATTATATACGTATAATCGAAAACGAGTTGACTTAATTTCCGCGGGGAATGTAACAGATGCACGACGTTATTTTCACCTCTATACCGGGATAAAGAACCGGGTTTTGAACAGCCGGTGTTACGGAAATAATTGCGACGTCTCTTACGTACGAATTTCAAATTTTGCCTAAACCAAATTTTTATTTTACTCCTCTCAACGAAAATTTCACACCGTTCATTAGCGAAAATATCCGTGTGCAGGCACAAATTCAAATTGCCGTCATAATTGGCCGATCCAAGTTTTCCGGCTGATCGAACGTTAAAATCAGATTCTCTCTAGTAGCCGGTATTCGCACGCTGTACATTATATCTGCGCATAATCGCCGGTCAGTCTCACAGCTCCCAATTATAGCCGGTGCCGGGGTTGCAGAACGGGCGTAAGCTGGCAACGCGTGTGTGCGAACCCGGAGAGGAGTGCAGGTGTAATAAAATTTTGTCCCGCTGCATGTACACCCGGCAACCTCGCGGCAATATCTGGAATCAAATGAGGCGCCTAAGCCAGCAATCACAGCTTATCGCGGATGAAGATAACTCTCGTCGATCGGTTTTACCATTCGTACATACACGTTGCGCGCATACGCCGACCGGAAATCCCTCTATCAACCTACGGGGATATACCTTGTCACCAGTTACAGGTTACAGCCCCGGGGCCTGATAATACCCAGTCTGGAATATTATGCAGGTGGCAGGTGTGATAATGCCCCTACACGCCGGTATTCGCCCCTTATTAAGCGGCCAGGGTGTATGCCAGAATCGTAATGACGTATGTCCGCGGGGCGGGTCGAGAGTTTCGTTTGAAATTCCCGAAGGAGAAAATACTTTCTCGCTTTTGTGTCGACCGTGTAATTTGCTGCAGCTGATTTCCATGCGAAGAGAAATTTCAAAGAAGCTTAAGAACCTGATAATTTTCACGTTTCACGATAAACATTCACCGTGTAAATAATTTCAATGATCTTTGACTCGACTCGTCGTTTGCTTACAGTTCCTAGACATCGCAATTTTCCACAGCCACTCGACGGATCCAAAGTGCAAAATTGCTGAGCCGATGTTTAGCCGTCTACGGACCGCGATCTTGGAGTCTGATTACCTCGACGCGATCATGAAGGGATCTCCTTTTCTCGCCCGGCGTTAACGATTTGATGACATGCTCGGCGCAGAGTCGAGAGGCGGCGAGCGAGGCACTTGTATAAGGCAGCGCCAATTATCACGGCCATGCAAATGCCTCCATTGACACAGATTTTTGCCCCAGTCCGCGGCATTCCTTCCACCAGCGTGTGAATACGAGTAAATACGAGTATACGGTATAGTACCGCAGGTTTCGCTGTGCCGTACATACAAGGTGTGCACCTCGTGTTTGAACATCACGCGGTCTCGACCAATGTACAAAACGAACGCACGCGTGCACGCACGCGAAGAGTAAGAAGCGTGTAACCCGCACCTACGAAATTTGACTAAAACAAATAGCTCACAATCAGACGAATACGCAAAGTGCCGACTTTGTCGACTTTCTTTTTTTATACCTCTGCAGCTCTGTGGGGTACGCGTGTATCCAATGCTTAAGAAGACCGTGCACACACGTAATTCGGCGTGCTATACACACGCGTAAACCGACGAACGGAGTTCTGCCTAGCCTTGACCTAGCCGACTCCATCCAGCCAGGAGCCCAGCTCCGTGGCTTTCGCATCGACGTTTCCTCGGCGTGGCTCATATTCGCGATCTGCATACTTTCCTCGGTTATGGCTCCCCGCCGGCGACACGCCTTTTACCTACCTGTTTGTATTGTATGGGTTTGTCGAGTGTAGGTATGCGTGTACCCGCGATCAGCGGAGCAGCCAGTTTCCTAGATTCTAAACCCGGCACGCGTTTGTCTGTAAAATTGATCAAGTTTAATGCCGCGGAGGTCAACTTTTCCCTCGGTCTCCGCGTTTCGAATCAACGAAATTATAACGGTGCGGTGACTCGTTTCAACTTAATCCTGTGATTTCCGGTCGAAGAGAAAGATACTACGATAATTTAGTCCGCGAGTGAAATTTCTATTATACCAAAAGTATGCTACAGTCAAAATTCTTTTCCAATTTTGCCAAATAATCAGAAAACAACGAGAAAAAATATAAATTGAGAAGAATTCTTTCGCGAAACTCTCGCCGTTTACACGCGGAAAATTCAATCTATCGTGCCAGAAGCGAGGCGGAAGTTTCGATGTTGGGGGGTATAAATAGCCGTCCGAAAAGTCTCCTTGGATGGTAGAAGGATCACTCGATTAAGTCGCCGGGCGGAAATTTGAAAATCGCGACTATACGACCATAGATAGGATTAATTTTGGCAAGACGGATCAGCAGCTGTCGAGTGTTGAGTGAAAGACGTTAAACCTCATAATTTAGTGATTCTCCGATGTTGATCGATCGGTGCGTTAAGGATGTGAAAAATTCGGCGATTAAATTAGGGAAAAACTGAGAGAGCGAAACCGTGACGGAATTCCGCGGGGTTTTCGCTGGTGAATTGGGGCTTCTATTGGCTTACGTTTTCCTCCCCGGCGGAGTTAGATGGAAGATAGGTTGACTGGCGTTAGCTAGCTGCAGGGTGGGTTGAGAGGCAGGGAGGTCGGCTTCAGGTTGGCGGAACTTGCGAGGTGAGTTAGGGGTGGAGAGACAGGGCGAGATGGTTGAACTTTTCAAGTCTGTCACTGCAGCGAGATTTCCTTTGCAATCTTCGGAGGAATCTTTGGTATCCAGACTGCACGTCTCTTCTACTTCGCTCTTTGTTTTCCCCTCCAGCTCGTTCCTGGGTTCTCCCTCAGGTCCTTCCTCCGCTCCATTTCTCCCTCTTCTTCTTCTTCGGCGGGTTGCCCCGTAGCGACAAGACCAGAGACGAGAGACGAGACCCGTCTTCTGATAAAGCAATAGTCTTATTTTCCTGCCGGCAGCTGCACGGTGTTCCACAGCGATCCCGCCGAAGGCTGTGCAGCTGAATCGAGTTCTCTACAAGTATAATATGTACGCTGTAGCAGATCCTCCGACTCGGGAAATATCTCGCAATTAGTTATTCCAGTAATTGCTTCGCTCCGTTCAATTAAAATATTATAATGCAAAATACACATCTCGTGAACACCGGTTGGGCTTTGGTAACCCGTTGCACCTGCACCCTGTCTCCCTCCCTGTTGCTGCCTCTTTGCAATCTCTTCACCGTCACGCGCTTCACTTTCTCCACGCGGCGCTGCGGCAGAAAAAAAGACTCGCAAAAATACCTCGCTGATGGAGCACACCTCTGTTCGCCCCTCGAACTTTCAAACCTATCCGATACCTCTTTGTTCGAATGCTGCTGATCGAGCTACATTGTAAATGTCACCCGGCAGATCTAAATCTCCCTACATTTTAAGATCGTGGATCAATTTCACCGTCGTAGGTCCGACTTTCGAGTTTCCGAATAGAGGCAAGTGGCTCCCCTTGATAGAAGAAAAGTGGGTGATGGGTGCGAAAAGCTTATTGCCAATACGTACGATTAGTTTAATTAGGAGCCCAGTCTCCGTTCTCATTCACATGTCTAAGTAATGCTCGAGGAGTGGTGATGCCGAGTTCAAAATCTTTGACGATGTTCGGTTCGCAATCGTTTGTTTGATGAGTTTGTTTTTACGGCTGAGCAAAACGTTTAGTGAGAGAAAAGAAGAGGCGAACAAACAAACAAAAACATCGTATTTAAGTGGAAATGACCGGAGCTTGAGCCAGTGTCGAGTATGGGAGACCCGGTCCTGATGTCCGTGTCGCATCGTGCGTATGAAATTCATCGAATATTTGGGCCAGTCCGTATCTGGGCCGCCAAGGGCCCCGGGCAGTGTGTCAGAAACCGTAAACGCGGGGTCGGTCTGCCCCTACCTGCACACCGCGTTTCGCTAGCGTATGCAAGAAAGTGGTCCACGCTGCTAGGAAGTAACATTAACGATCAGGGTTATCGAGGTTCAGATAGAAACGGAGAAAAAGAGAGATGAGAAAAAAAAAAGGAAATTTTTATATGAAGAAAGAAAAGAAGAAAAACGGATGGAAAAAACAAACAAATAGAAGTGGACTGAGCCAGGTGACGAGGTCGAAGATCCCATCCTCGGCTCGCCTAGCCTGTAATCCACTTGCCGCATCACTGGCAGTCGAGAAATGTACTCGTAATATCCTTCCTCTGCGTTTGTGTTTGCAAAATAAAAGAAATAAATAAAGTGAAGGTAACGGTTAAAGCGTTTCATTGGATGAAATAGAGTATTGCACATTTTGCCGGGTTCAAAACCTGCAAAGTATATCTTGTTCGGCAATAACTGTTGTTCGGTGAACGATTCTCAATGAATTTTTTTCACAGCTTCTGTACCCACGACATTTGTACGTACATGCATACATATAACGCGTGTATTTATAATCCGTGAATACAAAATCTGCGCAAAGATTGTCGTTCAAAGAACAAAAAAAAAAAAAAAACTTTTCTCTTTTTATCCCGAGATAATTTTTTTTCCCCCTCCCTGGAGGGAGAGTTTTCAACAGCTGGTTGTCGTTGGGGCCGATTACAAATTGTAATTCATACTGTCGGTCCTGAATATGCATGCGTAACGCGGGTAAACGTATTACGCGTCAGCGGGCAATGTACACGGAGTAACGTACGCGGAGCGTCGCCTGGTACTCACCTGGAATTTATTGCGTGGGCGGGAGGGTGATCTCGGGCAGATACGTCACGCGGGGATTGATCGACCGCCGTCCACCGGGCGAGCAGGAATTCCTGAGCTTCCGGTTTCCCCGGGACCGGTAGGGACGTCGGAGCGACGGACATGCGGGAAAACGCGTGTGACGAGTGAATTGCTGAAGACACTCGGAACGAAGGCGGAACGGGTTCCGATAGAAAGTGCAACTCGGCCCAGGCGACAAGGTCGCTTTCTCGAGATGATCGCGGTCGTCCCGGTACTCGACTACTCACATTCGAACACACGCCCGTACCTCTCGAACAATTTACCTATCCAAAGGTGAATAATTTATTCGCTTTAAAACAAGTTTCGAACGACGGTCGAACCAGACTTTCACCTTGATAACTTATCCAATGTTGTGGGAGAAAAATTATTTAAGAAAAGCCGGATTCGTCGTCCACACCCCTTCGATTTCGATGATTTTTTGGGGGGATGTTACCCTCAAAATATTAAGTCCCGAAAAAATTTATTGGCTGAGGAAAAACCATTTTTCGTTTTGCGCCAAAGCTCGATTACTTTCCGCAGTCGGGGCTGTCGGCCAGGAAATGACCGTATGCCCAGTTAGAGAGAAGATGGTTAGATATGGACGAGTATTGTGTTCAATATCTTCTTGCGTATCGCTAACTTAGCGACGCTGGTGAATAAGGTAAGTGTACCAGTTATTGACCCTGTCCCTTTTTGGTTGTATCTGTTTGATCCTTAGTTTTAGAATTACCAAATACCAAATTTGCGGTGTCTAAGCCTCTAACCTCTTATTGGCCTTAGTCATCGAGAAGTTCACAATTTGTGCCGTTGATTTATAATTTTGGAAAATGAAAGGGTCAATAATTGAGTCTAAACGTGACAATAACTGGTACACCTACCTTGGAAGAGGCTTTTCGGGAACCTTTGTGACTTGCAATTATTAGATTAGTGCGTAGTCGACAGTGATCGATGCAGTAGCGCGATAAGAAAAAAGTATTGGCGCACAATTTGGGATCGAATAAGTAATTAAATTATCACAGCATCGTTCGTAAGCAATTAGCGATTTAACATGTAATTTATTGCTCGGTTGAAAACCTTTAATTGCAAACAAGCGATGCTGTGATAAATCGGCTACCGATCAATCAATCAATCTAATCACTAATGTTCAGTGTGCTACTGTGATGACTGTGGCAGTTATTTATGAGTCTGTCTAATAAAAATCATTACGCAAGAAAGTTTTAGTTCTGTTGTAAAAGCGCCGCTTTTTTCTACTCACACTAACTATCGTTACTATTAGCATATATCAACAGATCTGATACAATCGATTCAAATACGATGGAAAACACTTGTTTTCTCGAAAATTATCACCAGTATAAATTAGTAATAATCGTAGAGCCTTTACCGTAGAGGAAGGAGGAAGATTGTCGGTAAAAAAGGAAGAAGGGGAGAGGGAAGGAAAGGAAAGAAACGAAAAGAAAAGTTACGTTACGCTAGGATAAGATTTATGCCCCCGGCTGCAACGTCGCAACGCTCAGCTTATATTATACCCCGAGATCATACGCCTCCATTGTTGTTATTCAGGGTGCTCCATGCACTGCATGCTCCATGGTGAATCGCCTCGTTCTATACGTGACACACGGGGTTATATTGTCACCGTCTCCACCGTTTTAAGGCGTTTATCACGAGTGGTCGTTTGGAGATTAAGTTGGGTGTGTGTCTTGATTTTATCCATACGATTTTGAAATGAGTTATGTAAGTTGAGATTATTGCTATCACTTGTCAGCCACGTTTTAAGATCGTTTCATCGCTTCCCCAGACTGGTCTTGACAATTTGTCTGATTGGATTGGAATTTTTAAAGATTTCATCAGGATTTAAAACAACTGCAGAAATTCTTTGGCAAAGTTTAGAAAAATTTCACGGAATACTAATATAATCAGTCGACGAAAATTGGTACGCATACATAACGTTGCAGGTGATTTCAAGATTCGTTTACTTCTCGAATTTATGAGCAGCGAAATTTGGCTCCAGCAATTTATAACCCTTCGTATGAACCCCAACCCTAGTTTTTTAATTTTCAACAATAATTTACAAGAACTCGGGAAACTCACTCACCCCAAAAACGATGTTCCCGTTGAATCGCAAAGACTCGGCGTACATCCGTCAAACCATCAACCCATCAAGCCAGCCGGAAATCGGTGCGGTGACCTCAGGCCGGAAGGGTGGCCAGTCGAAGGGGATGGTAGGGTAGGTACGGTCTGGTTTCCGTGCCGTGAGTTGCACAGACGAGTACGCGGTTCCGCTGGTGTGGTGGGACACATTGCTGTCGGGGATGCCGGAATATACGAGGAGGAAGACCCTCGACGTCGGCCTGGGTATCGACTCCGCGTGAACGACTCTTCGGGCTTCCGGCTAGCAGCCGCGTGATAAAATGGAAAGAAAAATCCGGGAGTCGCGATGCCGCCACCCGATCCTAACCCTCGACCTCCCGCCATTTTTCTTTATCTTTCTTCTCTTATTTACATTTTTTCAGACCTCACCCCTCGACGGAGAATTATTCTCCCGTCTCTCGAATATCCCGTCGCATATTGTGTTTCCATGTAGGTATGTTTGCCCGAGAGTTAGTATAGCCTATGGAGAAATAACTTGGATCGGTGGTGGATCCGCTTCGAACCATCCATCCCTGGCTGACCTCACACGGCTCTTATTTCTCACCTTACAAATTTCAACATCAAGTTTGTTCCGTCGGGGAATAAGAAAAAAAAAAAAAACAAGAATTTTACTTATCTATAAAGAATATAAAAAAAAAATACCCGTTTCGAAAATAAGACTATCGTATTACATGTTTACTTTCGAAATGTATGTTGATAATTTGGAGAATCCCGTACAACTCGATTTGCCTCGTTTTCTATTTTCGAAAGGTGAATATTAAAACGAGAACGAAGTGCGAAAGAGGAAGGAAGCACTTCTCTTCATTAAAAAAGGTCATCCCACGTTGCGCTCAGTTCTTATCCCGAGGGAATAAAACAATTTTTCATACATGGAATTTTCCCCGTATTCTCATCTCGAGTTTTAGCTGTACAAGATGCGGCTAACCAGATGATACCGTGCCACTGCGGTTATACCCGTAGAAAAATTATACATTGACATATACATAAAAAAAAAAAAAATAATAATGATCGAATGAATGATTGCATCGCAAAAACTGGCCAAACGACTGGCCTTTAGCGTTTCAAAAAAAAAAAAGAATCCTTCCCTCATTTGACTTCAGATCCGCGCACATTGGTATTGAGAAATTCGAAGAGCGATCTACCGATTGACACCGATCCTCGCTCGTCGTCTGGATCGTCGGATCACTGGCAGTGTAAGGAGCATGAGAAAGGTGCCAACGAAAGTCGACTGGCCAAAATCGCGGCTAAATTTTGACCAGATGGTACGAGCAGGCAGCCCGATAGCAAATTTGCCCGTTTAAAGTCAACCGCGTCTCTGCTGAACGTGGGCCAAGGTCACGAGTACGTTCGTAAGAGGGTCATGAATAAGTCGGGGCCCGTCTCCCACGCCGGACATTCTGGGACCGAGAAGGAGTCCATCCGCGATCCGGCAGGAGAAAGTAGCCGAGTGTCATCCGAGAAGGAATTCATGGTAATCATCGGTTCTGCGGTGGGTCATTTCCTTTGTTTAATTAGGATGCTGATGCACCGAGGCGAAACGCCTTCGCGCGGTGAGAGAGTGAGAGTCCCGCTGCTGCTGGGCCCTCAATTGGGTGGGGCCTCTTAGATGTAACATCGAATCGGGGTCGCCGAACTCTCCGGCATTTCGAGCTGCACCTGATCGTCGCCGACCTCTGAACCGCCGAAAAGAGGCATCGAAAGTGACATGGAAAGACACTTGACGACGATTGGCCAGTTTCTTCTATTCCAGGGTAAAAAGTAATTCGCTGAAGCAGTAAATTTTAATGACGTTGCAGTTTTAGCAAGATTTTAGCAGGAGAAGAAAATGTTTTTACTACTACAGCAAAGGTAGAGTTTTGATGTAGGAAACTCGTTAGCTAATTTACTTGCAAAATTCTATCTGTTGCGAAAAAATTTTCTTTCTGTGACTGTATATTAAGATTAAAATTTACTGCTCCAGCAAATTATCTTGTTCACCGGATTTGCGAAAGAACTTTGCAAAGTTGTGTTTGTCATGAACTGACGCAGTGACCCGGACGAATTAGGAGAGTAAAAAATAAATTGATAGCACTTAGTGAAAACGCGGAGATCGGGCAGCGGAAATTTGATTTGTTTAATTGGAATGCAATAATCAGGCGCGGTATAACGTGTAACAAAATCAATTGTTTTTCTTTCTTCGTGGAGTGATTAAAAAAAGAGAAAAAGAAATTCACGCCCTTGATGGAACCGATTAAAAATCCATCAATCGAACTGCTTCTCATGCGGGAGTCAAAACCTCGCGCATCGCTAATCTCCGCGTAATTTCATCCGATTTTTAGCTCCAGGCGCTGAATTTTTTTCCGTCTTTTCAAACAGGCTGGGTTTCGCGATGTATCTCGCCCGGGCTAGAGATACGACCATGGTGGATGCCATAACCGAAGATCGATCACTCCAAGGTTCGTTTGAATAAAAATGAACCGCGTCGAGGGATAGATTTTTTTTCTTCTCCCCCGCGTAGCCGATTTTGGCACTAACGGTTTGCTTTGCGGATACAAAACGCATCCTCTTCGCTCACATGTCAGACGTTATGCAATCTCCTCACAGTCCGCGACTTCAGGGCCCCGGGCAGTTTGACGATTAACGATTTAAACTTTGACGTGGAGGTGATACCCGTATACCTAATTACACGGAGGCCGACGTAACTCGCGATGCTCGATAGGTTCGGTCCATTAGCGTGTGGCTGCTATGCCGGGAATGAGAAGAAGAAAAAAAAAGCAATCAAAAAATACGAAGGCAGAATCGTCACGCGAACTTTCGCGCTTCCGGGATCTCAACACTCCGCGTTCTGATACCTGCCTTACACCCGCGAATTCGGCGGCTCTGGGTCGAAATCGTTGCGTGACCGTAACTCTTAGAACACAATTGCCGAGTGGATCATTGTCCTTGGAATTTTTCACTTTTAAAATTCGCAGAATACGCGATACGTGAATCACGATGCCGCACGCCCTCGGGCTGTTAATTTTTCATAACGCGATGTCCGATCGGCGGATAAGGAATCTCACATGCATATACGTACGTTTTTTCCGGTTCACCTTAATGTCTGCATTCGATGACGGACAATTTACTATATATATTTTTTTTTCACCCGATCGTCTGCGGTTTGTTGATTCACAAAATTTGCATAGCGAGCGTGAAGAATTACGACGTGCACAGCAATGCCAACGTAAATATCAATACTCGACGCAATTAATCATACAATGGGCAAAGGATCGTCTGAGCTCGCTGATATGGCATGACGAGCGGTTTTATTTTGTCCGAAAATGGGTGAAAATAATTACGATTCGTTAAAAAAAAAAAAACGATGCTAGTTAAGTGTAACGCTATTTATATTTGATTTGAGTGTAGAAAAAATACTTGGGAGTGTCGTATGCTGATAATAAATATGCAAATATTCCCCTACAGTGAGAAATTGCATTTTTCTGTCGAAGGCTGAAATTGTCGAAAGTTTGATCAACGCACTTCCTTCTTTACCTACAGACACGCGTGCAGTGATATACGCGTGTGTTAAAACTTAACGGCGAAAAAAAAAAATAAAATCTCACCGACGATCGTCTGCAACAGCGGCAGCCAAGCCGGTCATCGAGGAGGATTATCGATTTAATAAATTGGGTTAAGCTGTGTGCTGTTGTACGTTTTCAACGATAGTATTTAAAGCCTCTTGCATGTACACACACCGACGGCATTGTATGTACAGCACACGCTGCAACCTGTGCGCGCAATCCGATTTAAATCGCCAATTATTACAGCCGGGGTCGATACGGCTGGTGCATTTTTAAAACTCGTAAAAACTGTAATTGCTTAACGGTGGTTCAATAATTCATCATTTAGCATTACCGTTGTTATTACTATTGTTATTATGGTTATTTTTCTCGACATGCAGTGGCTATTCAAAAAAGTTTATAACAAGTGCACATCGCCAACAGCCTGAATTTTTCTCACGTACAATTTTATTGTTCGTGCTTGACTTTTTTTCATTTATTTCGTTCGTTATACCTTCCAGCAGACTTGTTTGTTCACCTTCAACAAAAGGAGAAATATAAGCGACATTAAAAAACGTAAGACACTTTTCAAACGGCATCGCGTGCTGCAGCGTCGTGAAAAGGGTCGTCTGGGCGATGTAATAGATTGCAAAAAATCAAGAATACAGAGAACATCAGCGCGTGCAGCAGTCCTGTTATTCAGTCAAGTAAAACGGAATATTGATGTTTCGTAATGGGGCGTTGATTACCTGCTGCCTGGGAACGGGGCTCTCTGAAAGAGGAGGAAACGACTTTGGTCCAGGGACGAGAAACCTGATCGAAATCCGATCGAGAGCAGAAAAGGCCGCGACGACGATCGACGTTATTCCGGCATCGCGATTTCCCTTTCTTGCCGTTGGTCTCGTTATGTCGCATCCTCGCAGCATCTGTCCCTCACGCGCGAGATCGAGGGCTTTGGATTACTCTTATTGAAACAGGTTTCAGAAGCGCAGTGGCAGGCAGGATGCGGCATCGAGGCTCGATATGTCGAATATTTCTTCGCTTCGCCGAGAAAAAGGAGCAAGCTGGAAAAAGAAAAAAAAAAAAAAAAAAAAACCCCGGTCCATCTCTCCTTCGGCGTCAACGTGGTCCACTTATGGTCCCCCTTTCGGTTTCGAGACAAGCGAGCGCAACGAAGCGGAACCGAGTTCAGCGAGCGGATCCGATAAAATCTCAGCTGCATTTCGCAACAAGATTTTATACCGTAACACACTCGTGAGTTCGCACTTCCGATATGCGGATGCGGGCAGTGAATTAGTTAGTCATCACCGGGAGACGGATGTCCGGATAAATAATACACACGATTGCGTTGTACAAAATTCCGAGGCTGACACGTCGCCGAGTTACGAAGGTTTCACTGCCGGTTGTAAGACAAACGTTAGGTATACCTGTACGGTGCAAATCGTGCAGGTTCGGTGAAATCTTGAACTCGATACATCCTGATCGTCGCGTGCAACGATCAGCGCAAGTTCTTCCGGAAAGCGGCTTCTTCACGTCTAAAGATGACCGAAGAAAAATGGATGATGAACAAAAATTATAAAACACCGTTAGCACATTATTGCGTACATTATTGTATTACGTGTGTAACAATTTTCGTCGAAAAGATATAATGTATAAATTGCTTTGCCGCGATGTCTGCATACCCAACGTTCACTTGAGGTGCTTCGTATTCAGCGTTGAAAAAGGACACAATTGAGTTGGCGAGTTGTGTGGAAAGAGGAAGAAATAATAAAGTAGGGAAAAAAAAAGAAATAAACAAAATGAAAAAAATAACACGGCTCTTTCTCACCGTCAGAATTCAATTCACTCGCTCCGTATCGCAATGCAATAGGTAATGGGGATCAGCACGTTTCCCATGTGTTAATAAGACGGCCTCTTAACACCCCGCGTATTTTTCTTCATTATTTATATTCAGCTTAATTACCGTGTATTTGATATCGCCGTTCGCGAGCGCATTAAGAGCCAGATGTTTGTAATAAAGAAATGAATAAAATTGACCGTAAAATTGACCGGTTCGACTTAAAACGTGTACCTACATCGTCCTCTATACATATATGTATGTGCATATTTTTATACGGTCATTATAATAAATATGCGAAGAATAATTCTTAATCTGGTGATCGTATTAAGTCCGCTCGCGACCCAGTAAACTCGCGTAGAATTACCTTATCCGGCTCGTTGAATTTCACCGAAAAAATCGTGCTGCCCGTATATTTTCGGCTGCAAATTAACGGATTAAGACCAGCACCGATTTAGCTTCTAGGCAAAGAGCAACAGAGGGAAAAAAACGAATGAATAATCTCGCAGACGCAGTTTTTCCCATTGACGAAACACTCGCTGCATCTATGGTGGCTAATTCGTATAATCAGTCGACGAGAGGAGCCGTTGCGTGTCTTGATAATCCCTCGCATGAAAGGAGCTAAGGTAACTTTTCGTAACTTCGGTAAGCGGTATTCGGTAATAAACAAACTAGCTGTTGGCCAACGCGTCGAGGGAAGAGGCAATGGCGTCGGTGAGAATTACGCCCCCCTAGGATACGTCGAATTCGCGAGGACACGAGCGAGTTAACGAATGGATTCGAGGAGCCGCAAGAGCGACTCGCGATTTTGTGAAAAATTCGGAAGTCGGATGGGACTTTCATTTTTTTTCACTTGTGACCGAAAGACCCGAAGTCGCTCTTTCGGCTCTCTCGGCGCTCCCAGTTAAATTAACAACCTAGCGTCGCATCAGCTGATGGAATTGGGAACGCGGAGAGAATTGATTGTTCTTTCGCCGAGTATGAGAGGCTTCGGCTTTTCAAACGGAATGGAGTTGGTACCCATAGCGCTGCATGAAGCGGAGTCGGAAGAAGGGTGGTGGTGGGGGGGTTTATTTCAGAATGAAATTAAGCTAAATAATTCATGGGCAAAACGGTGGAAAGTCTATCCCGTAAGTAGCGATAGCTGCCACTGCCTGGGGAAGGCAATTGAGTGAAACTTTGTTGGTATTGTTTGATCGTATCAGAACCATCAGCTGCCTCGCCGCTTTGTTATATCCTCTTCTCCGCTCCTCGGCGTATTATCCCTTACGTTTCGCAATTATTCCTCCTCTTTTGCACATTTTATACACACGCTTTAAACTTTTCTCGATCGATTGCTCGCTTTGTTCGTATCGTTTGCCCCCTCCTTCCCTCCGTCCATTGACTCATCCAACCTCTATCCAAGCACTTGTACACACTCTTCGACACGATCTGGTTCGATGTGCAGCCTGCGAGTCACGTACAACGCGTAGCCTGCATTGAACGTAATGACTGCGTTCGATCGGGTAATTCTTACCTATATACAGGTTCGACGAGAAAATGAGAGACTTTAAACAGGATTTTCACATGTATGGAGGAGAGTCGGAATTTCTCCGTATTACAACTACAAATGCCGCCACTTTACTTTTACCTTTTTACCCATCAGGTTGTCACTACGTTCGCGCGATTTCAGATTCCTCATGAAGTTTCCGGCTTCATAATTCTCTTCTAGTCTGACATTTATACGTACAAGCGTATGAACTCTTAGGCAATTTCTATATTTAATCATTCGGTCATTCCGTCAATTATACCTATATGAAATCAGAAATATGCATACGTTGCAACTTCCCGCAATCTGACGTCAATATTCGCACTGTCTTATATAATTCGTCGAATATCCTTTCCAGGTTTTTAATTTCGATAATAATTTATACCTTACAGGTAGAAATCATCGAAATTCGAAAATTTTTTTTCTCCACTAATTTTTTACGTAAGACTGGTTTGGTTTCGTACGTTTTTTTTACCAAACCAAGATTCACACGAGTCGTCGATGTACGAAATAACAGCAGAAAGGAGCAAATAATTTTGGAAGAAAAAGGTAGGTGAAAGAAGTGAATTAAATATTCGATGGTTATCATAGTCAGTGCATTTCTTCAGCCCCGTTGGCCTGTGGCGTTGTGACGTCATCAAGGTCAGCCAATCGCGATCACTGTTAGTTTGAAAGCTTCTCTGTATTTCTCTTCGATTTCTTCTTTTGCTCCATTTTGCCCCATATAATGAACGAAGAAATGGGACCTGATGAAATATTTATATCAAAGCGAGCACTGAAAAAAAGAAGAAGAAAGAAACAGGAACCAATTGTACCTACGGGTATGAGTAGGCGCCAAGTGGGAAGGCAGGCAGCGAGCGCTGTTTGAGAGAATCGAGCTGAACGGGCTGTTCGGTCGGTCATAGCCGGTTTCGATGACTGGTGCGCTCATCTTCAGTTTCGAGCTGCCTCGCGTACCCTACTTTCTCCGCAAACAGAATTCAAAACCCATGTACGACGAGGATGACTCGAGGTGGGTACCGGCCTCTCTTCCTCTCCCTCTCCCTCTCCCTCTTTCTCTCTCCGTCGCTGCATCTCCCCCGTCTCTCCCATTCCCGGCCCCTCCAGCCTCACCGCGAAAGAACGAGAGGTTATAGGCCGCGGAGGGGGCGACGCGGGACCAGGGCCCCGGAGTCTATATAAGCGGGGCCCACCGATGGGGCTGAGCATTTTTTGAGTAACTTTTCAAAGGCGAGCCGGTCCCATTGATCCTCAAATGGTAATACGGGGCGCGCGGAGAGGTGAAACACTATTTCGAGTTTGAGGTGAGAAGCGCGAGCGACCGAGAGAAAAAAGGAGAGAGAGAAACAGAGAGACAAAAGCGTCTTTTCCGTTTTAAAAGTGCTTCACATTGTGCTCAGAGTTTTTTAAGTGCGCGACGGCCTGCCATGGCTGGATTCAAGGTAAGTGGAGTGTTCCTCTGCACCTGTACCTGCAACTACCGTTCCCCGGACTTCCGTGTTAATTGCGTCAAAGCCCAGCTGCGGGCCGACATTCGGCCGATTGATTGCCCGCCTATTCAGACTCCCGCAGCGCCAAGTGCCGGACACTGATAATAAACTGGGTATTGACCATCGCGTTATGTCCACGGTATATGTGCAACCTATAGGGCTTACAATCGTACAGCCGCCGCGCCGTTTCAATGCAGTGCATCAACGGAAATAAACTCATACGGGTTGTGTGCATAGCCGCCCTATGCCGTTAATGTGTATAACAGAACGGAAAAAGGTGCATGAATTTTTATAAAAGCCAATCAACTTTTATATCGCATTACTGTCTGACACGCGACCCTCATGCCGACCCCTAGGCCGGTTCTACTTCCGAGAATGTGAATATCGACCTCTGTAGCGTGTTGCGAATTAAAGAAAAAGAATATTCAGAGAAGTAATAATCGCAGTATTAAAGTTCGTCACCGAAATCAGTATGAAACAGAGGTAATTATCCCGGTACAAGAATAATCCTCGAGGCCGAATGACAAACGGTTGTATTTCTTTGATCCCCACGGGTAACTTCCGTCTCTCGATTCTACGTGGCCTCGTTGGCACTCGACGTCGGAATTGCTGCAGGATGCGACGCGACGCGACGCGACGCTTTCAGAGTCTCGTGTCCAGCAGCGAATCAGGCCACCTCGGACTGTGTCGTGAAAATTGTTAACATTTTTCATCGTAATTATACCGAGTATAACTGGATAAACGGTTCGTGGAGATTCACCCTACTTGTTAACATCGCATTCCGTTTAATTAGGAACTCACGCCGCACTTCAATGATGTACAGTTTTAGGAAGCATCTTTGACGGCACGTCACACTTTCCAAGACGAACCGCGGGACTCACATCGTTGCAATGGTTTGCCACGGAATGTTTATACCGACGAGCTTTCTCGTATTAAAACGTGAAAAAGTGATTGATTTTTGTGATTTTCGGAATAGAAACAGTGGCCTCGTAAATTCTTTCAACCATCGTGTTGCCTGGATTTATTTGCGCGCCAGACACCTTCGTTTTAAAAATTATCGTAGACGATTTCGACACCTGAAAGATCAGTCTCGTTGTCATCGGTCAGAGTTATTCGTTACCGAGACTCTGTTGAAACGTTTTTGAAATAGATGGATACGAAAGAGAAACTGTTAAATTTCATCAGCGCATGAAATCCCGCGACAGAAAATTCTTCAAAGACTCGCAACGCGGCGTTTAGAAAATTTTGATGGTCAGGACTCATTGAAGTAAATGGAAATTGAGTTGGGGTGAGTTTGAGGTTCGGCGCCTCTCGCAGGTCCTTGAAAATTAAAACCGGCTGTAGGTGACCGAACGTAGCCGAAGGCTAGGCCTACAGGTCGAAGTGGTGCTGCCAGGATTAATTACAATAATCAAACTGATTACGGGACGAGCGATAGCTGAGGATAGATTAAGGAGTTAATTGCGGGCGGGTTTTATCGGCAGGTTCGCGTTTCTTTTAACACCGTTATTCCTGCAATTTGTAACGAACCCCCAACGGGATATAATAAATACAATACACGAGACTAGAGCCGGGTCGGCTCGAAGAGCGAGAACCCCGCAATCGCGTTCCTTTATCCTCAGTCCACCGTAGAGCCGTGAGGCTGGCCGGATCCCGAGCAAGGTGCGATCGCGTCGAGTCACGCGACTTGAACGCGTAGCATTATCGGGTAAAATTATTGGCCGTTTACCCGAGAGTCTTGAGAGGCTCTCCCCGAGATTTTCCGGGGCCCAAACGTGCGATGGGGAAAGTGAAAGGAGGAGAATTGGGCCGGGTCTCAATTATCTCGGCAAGTATATTAGGCCGCCGGTGATCCTGGATCGCTGATAAAGAGGGCTCGGTTAGCTTCTTACGACTTACTTCACTCGGTGCGCTTATCTCCGTACCAAATAACCACCAGCGAGGCGTTCCATCTCTACTCAACGTGCGCTCGGCGTTCGTCACCCAGTGTATTCGACCAAGAGCTAACTTGCGGTGACCAGAATTACCGGATCCCAAAATCCGGGAGGCCAGAGTATTTTACGATCTTGATGAGAACAGGTTTCGAATTTATTTTCGACAATCTCGATGCGCTTATTTACATACTCGATACGGCGAGATCCTACTCTCTTTGATAGTAATACGGGCGAAAGAGAGAAAGAGAAAGAGGTAAAAAACGGAGATGCGGTGAGTGGTAGGGAGAGAGGAGCACGATGGGAGAAAGTAGCTATAGTTCATCGCGTTGTAGCTAGTTAGCCTTGCATCGCGGCCGTTGTCCTACTTACCTCAGTCACGGGTCTTTTGAACCTGAACGGGTATACGACCGCGGGAGAATGGGCGCGCTCACACTCGGGATGATGATTCTCCGATCCGTGTCGACCTTGGGGAAGAGCGAGCCTCGCTTAACAGACCCGGAAGTGGACTCGACCGGGTGAAATCCACGATTGATAGCGACGAGCCTCGATGTCGGGCACTGATCGGAGCGTTTGTCTTGTACCGTGAACCGGAAGCCGTTTCATTACTGACTCCATTACTTCCCCCCATCCCATTCAACTCAGCAACTTTCCAAGCCTAGCTCCTCTCGACAATCGCCGCTTTTTTCTCAATCAATTTCTGTTTCACAGATGGCGACTACGGCGTTCTGCCTGCTTCTGGCTGTCTACCAGGTCCAGCAGATCAACGCGGTCGTGAATAAGGGATCGGTCTCGTCGCAGCCGTCGAAAGACGGCGCTATTGCGTCTGGCGAGAACGACAGGATTAGCAACTCGTACGGACCACCGCAACTCAACGACCTTTACGGCCCACCACCAGGTCCACCGAGGTTCCACGGACCCGCACCAGCCTACGGACCTCCACCCTCCGCCCCAGTTTACGGTCCACCACCGCCTCGGAAACCGAAGCCAAGCTACGGTCCCCCGAAGCCACAGTATGGGCCACCAAAACCGCAGTATGGGCCTCCGAAGCAGCAGTACGGCCCTCCCAAGCAGCAGTATGGGCCCCCGGCCCCAGGCTACGAGGGCCCGCCGCCTCCACCGCCTTCAATAAAGTACGGACCACCGCCTAAGATACGGAATCAGTACGGGCCCCCGAAGTCCGGCCACGGCCCACCGATACCGATTTCCGTTGAGACGTACGGGCCGCCCAAGAAGGAGGTTTCGATTTCGTTCAACTCCGGACCTCCTCAAGATAACTATGGTCCGCCACCACCCCCACCCCCATCGGTACAGATTCCGCTGCGACAGGCGCATCCCCCTCAACAGCAGTACGGACCGCCACCCGGTGTCCCGGCCCCGCCAACACCTCCGGACATAAAGTACGATGGGTGGCAGCCGATCGCTGGATTGGTTGGAACCCCGTCGGAAGGTGGACATGCTGGTTACGGTTCGTCGTCGTCGTACTCGTCGTCGAGTTCGAGCTCATCGTCATCATCCTACTCTCACTCGCACTCGCACTCGCACTCCTCATCGAGCTCGGCGGACGGTGAATTTCAGTCGGATATTCTCACCGGAGCGAGGTACCCGGCCGGAAACGTGCCGAGCGATTCTTACGGTCAACCAATCCACAGTGCCGAAGCTCAGGACTTGAAATCATCCGTACAGCAGTCCTCAGCGGCCTCTGATAGCCACGGATTGCCACCCCCACCTCTGCCGAGATACGAGGAACACTCGTCGAAGGACTACGCCCACGGCTCAAGCGCCAATTCCGAATCACTCAAGCTCGATCAGTATCATCAGCACCTTGAACAAGAGCAGCAGCTACAACTCCAGGAGCAACCGCTGCCACAGCCTCAGTACGGGGCTCCGAGCTTGTCCATCGAACCCAGTGTTCAGTACGGCATACCCAACCCCGAGCCGATTTCCATTGTGAAAACTGTAGCCTTCGAGCTGCTCCCGACGACTGAAACGCACCAGGGTGGCTCTGTGTCGTCGTTCGGCGGCGGCAGTTCCATCGACGCATTCTCAACCGGCGGCGCTAGCATCTCTCTGCCACCGTCCGGTAGCTACGGCCTCCCAGTCAGCTCTGTAGACGGTGGTCTCGGTGTTGATTTCAACGTTCATTCTCTCGGCAGCAGCATAGGCAGTAGCAGCATAGGTAGCAGCAGTAGTTTTGGCGTTGAATCATCCCACGGACTGTCCATCGGTGGGGAATTAGTTCAACCTCCGCCTCTGACGTCCTCGCTTCCGATTTCGGACACCTACGGCGCACCCCCGTTGTCGTCATACTCGGTGAACGGACCGTACCCAGCGTCACAAGGGACAAGAAGCTCCGCCGGATCGTTCCACAGCTCGTTCGGTTCCAACTTCCACAAACAGAATTCGGGTGGACATAACAGACACAGTCACAGAAACCATGGACCCCCGCCATTCCGTCATGGACCCGCGTTTCCACCACCTAGCTCATTTATCCCCCCGAGGAACCGTCCGCCGATTAAATTCCGTAACCAGATACCGCCTGAGGTGGTGAACGCTATCAGGCATTACGATGTCCCACCTCAAGGTGGAGCAAACCAGCCCTTCAAGATTCACGGGCTTCCCTCCCTGCACGGCGGATCTCACGGTGGCGATCAGCAGTTGCATCTAACTTCGAACAGCCAGTTCTCGTCGGGCGGTGGATACTTCGGCGGATCCGGCGGCTCCTCATTTGGCTCGAACTCGGCCTTTGCCGCTCCAAACGTCAATTACGGCACGCCTCTGACCTTTAACTCTTTCAACACCCCAGCCCCTGTACTCACCTACGGCGCACCAAACTTCGGACCGACTCCCTCCTTCGTTTCAACTTCGACATCGTCTGACGCGGGTAGCAGTTTGTACAGCAGCCTCGGCGGTAGTGCCCTGACCACCACCTACGGCACCCCCATTCTACAGCAGCAAGTCCCCCACGACTGTCCTAGTCTCCAGAGAGGGAACCAAAACATCGGAAACCAGATTTCCCTCGATACGAGTGGAGCGCAACACTCGTTCGGGTCATCGACTTCGGGATCCTCGGCGTCGAGCTTCGCGAATTCCATAGCGAGCTCGGTGTCTGGGTTGTCATTCGGGTCACTCACCGGTGGCAGCGGGGTGGCACATGTCGGTTCCGGAAGCGCCGCCAACTTTTACGACGCTCCAGCGGTGAACGAGCTCAGTTTGCAGGTTCACCAGCAGCCAAACACCGACCTCAAAGACAGCTACGGAAACCCGATCGGCGTACGATACGGCGTAGCTGACCAGAGCGCGGCAGCTCTGACCTCTAATGATATCCACGTGTCGTCAAGCTTATCCTCCGCGTCGTCCTCGTCTAATCTGCTCACCAACCAGGTGCAGGTCAATTCCATACCCTACACCGGAAACTACCTCGGCGACGCCACATCGGCGGAAGCTTTGACGGCCGCATTGACGGCGCAAGGATTCGGCCAGTCCAAGCATGCGGAGCACGCTGTCGATGCCAGTCGGTACCTTGAGACCCACGAGGGTAGCGAGGCTCTCGCCTTGGCCCAGGGCCTCACAGCAACCGGAACAGACGGATTCCAGATCCAGGGAACGAAGGGGACTTACTCGCTTCAGATCCAGCCTGCTGACGGCGGACTTGGCACCGAGAATTCCGACGGGAGCATCCGGCATGAACAGGTCCTTTCCAACGGCCTACTTCAGGACATTCTCGCAGCGATAGAGCAGCCCCAGAACGGACACGTCGAGGTCCAGGGTCCCCCGCAGGTTCAGCATCTCGAGGAGGTCTACGGTGATCTGGCACACGCTGCCAGTGGCAACATATACGGCGACGAGTCTCAGGCCATCGTTGAGGATCTGCTGAAGAGGACGGGGAACGCGGATAATCAGGCGAAGCACATCGAGGTCGGGAATGACGCGGAAAATCGCGCTGACCAGAAGGCTGAGGCTTCGTCTGCGGACTCCGAGACCAGCGCAAGCGAGGACAGCAAGATCGCTTTATTCTTCAAGAGCAATAACAGCGAGTCGAACAATTCCAAGTCGACGTCTTCCTCGGAGGGTAATAAATCCTCCGAGTAGACGCGCCACCAGGGATTAACCTCAAGTTCGTTTCACTTTGCCATAAATTAGTCGATGATCCACTTTCGCTACCGGCTGGGTAGTGACGATGGTCCCTAAGACTATTTCGGGGTGGGAACACCTCGATTTTTCATACAATTCTCACTAGGGGTTAAGTTGTAAGTTATTCTCTAACCTGACTAACCAGCGAACTGCAGTACGACGTACTATCGCTGATCCGAGCACGGGATTGATCCAGGCCGCGAGAGAAAAAGGACGTTATTTCGAGTACCTAAGGCAAAAAGGATCGTCTAGACGAGTAATCGGTTCTTGCTGAGTTGCGTGACGCAGGGTGTGCCCCTAGAAGAATCATTGTCCGCAATTTTCTTCGTCGGAAAATGACGCGTATCTCTCACGACTGCCGCTGTGCTTTATATTTCGTAAATCAAACCATGCCACGCCATAAATATGCGTTCATTGATCGTGCGATCGATTCATTCTCTCTTATATATACATACCCATTAATTTATTACTCCACAATAAGCCATAGGAATTTATTTTTATACTATTACTCATACTTCTACTTGTACCACTACTATTACTTCGTATCCAATAAGCGATCGACGAATTTGAACCGCGTCAATTCGGTGCTTCGTCATTTCTCGTTGGATCCAAACTTTCATGTCTCCGAAGATCACCCGCGAGTCTTGGTTGAAGGATTCGCGTGTGATATGCTAGTTATATCTACGTCTGTTCAACGTGTCAATGTACATACTTGAATATAAATATATATAAATACATTTTGTAAATAAATACCTGGGTTGATCGTTACATCCTTATTACCCTCTTTTTCAAGCCGCATGCGTGACGACGATGGCTGCGTTCATTCTATCTCCATCCTCGGGTCAACGTCCGTATCCGATGTCTGAAATAAAGTGCAGATTAATTAGAAAATATGAATAATAACATTCGCATAAATGTGGGCTAAGGTTTCTCCCCCGGGAATCACTTCGCAAAGGTACCGGATAACGGGGGAAAAATAGGGCTAAGAAAAGGGAACAAGAAGGGGGAAAGAAGAGAAAGGAAAAGAAGATAAAATACCG
Source organism: Neodiprion fabricii (assembly GCF_021155785.1). NCBI lineage: Eukaryota > Metazoa > Arthropoda > Insecta > Hymenoptera > Diprionidae > Neodiprion > Neodiprion fabricii. Next base: position 29,647,916 of record NC_060244.1, on the reverse strand, counting down.
AGGGAATTAGGTCCCCGCCTCTAACGAGGATTACGATTATGTAAATGCAATGCTCTCGGAATTGCTCCCGGCTATCCGAACCAAGCATCTATGCGGGGACAGACGACCCAAGGATCGCTCTCTGCTGTCTCTTCAAGATCGTTCTAAGATTGCTCCAAGACGACCACTGGGGTTCTATCCATATTCACGCATTACCCGGGGCACAACCCTGCCGTAACTTTTTATGAATTAAGGAAAATCATTCGTCTTGAGAACAGTCGGACAAAAATTACGCGTAATTTTGTTCCGTATAATTAAACCATATCGGCGTCTCGCGTAGTTAGAACAAGAACTGGACTATAACCGTATGATTTCCCAGACGATTCTCCCTAATTCTGGAGCGTCCATCTATTGTCCTCGTGTGAATTCGCGGGGCAAATTTATACCAAGGACATTCAAGGCTTGCGTGACGGCGTCTACATCAATTTGGTGCAATTTGTGAAACGTGGGCACGAGCCCATCTGCTACGATCCCATTGTTCCTAGTCGTCCAACCCAACGCTGCCGCCGGGATCGTTCGTAATTGTATACACAGGTACAAGTACGTCGGTAATTCGTTGCTACGCGGTTGAATCTACGGCACCGGAGGTAAGCGGGTGGAAGTTATGGGTCAGTATAAGTCAGGTGAAGGGTAAAGAATCGAGGAGAAGTTGCATCCTGGAGAGAATTCAAGGGGCTCAATCGAACGTCTCCCGGAGCCCCACTTGAGGTGGGTCCGATCCTCGAGGCTGATCCTGCTTTTCCGTTCCATCGCCTCGCGACATCATGCAGCTCCTCGTTCGCGTACCACTTCGATATTCATGCACTGTAATCTCGAGAAGCGGGCTGGAACCGGTGCCCAAGGCGTTCCGCATCGTCCGCAAGCCCATGGGCTCTCGCTGTGGTATTCATAGGTACGTAAGTACGCGCATACATATGCGCGTGCCCGTGCTCTTCACGTCTATGTGGGCCAAGGCACGCGGGCACGACCGTGCTTGAGGGTAAGCACCGTTTACGCTATCCACCTCCACTCCTCTTGGCCGAGAATTTATGTGATGCACGGTCGTGGCCGAGCTCCGCGGTCAAGAATCTGCCCGTGTGAAAGGTCGCCCTACTCGCTCCGCTGCCGCGATTTCTGATTCCATACATTTCCGGTACTCCCGACCGTTCGCCGCGCACAAGCCGGAACAGAATAAAATGGCAAACGGGAAAATTATTGCTAATGAAGAAACTTTGTGCAGAGAGGCCAATGAAAATGAAAACTCGTATTCGTTCGTAGAATCGGGTAACGGTTAGAGATGAAATTGCAACTGCGCTTGGATAACTAATTTGGAGAGAAAATATGGTAGTTAGTGTAAAATATGTATACTTGTTAGCATGTGCCACGAGTAGATTCGAAATTCGTGCTTCGAGTTCATCCCTGCATTATGTACTCCCATTTTGCCGCTCGAGTGGAGGCTTTAGTGCCGGGTTGGTGCTTTTCCTTGTTTCGTTAAACTCGATGGGTTCAACTCCTCCTTAATCGGTGGGTAAGAGTCGTCTAAACAGCCCTTTCAATACTGCGAGAGTTCGACCTGGTTCAAGGACTGCGACAACGGTGCAAAACTTTCAATAACGCCGGGTCTCTTCGCCTTCCTTCCCTCCGCTCCAACAACCCCTCGGGACATTCGGTGAGCGCCTTGCGTCGTCTTGATCCGAAATTAATTCGACAGCTGTGCCATCGCGCTAATAGTAGTCGGATAAAAGGACACGAGGTAGACAATTCGCTTCCTGCAGCGCTGCTGGAGAAAATTCTTCCCTCTTTGTTAAAGCTGATTACCACCGAGCGAGAATTGGCGGCGTTAAACAGTCAGGGGGCAACTTCCAGAGGTTGATTCCCACGGGGCCACATTTTGCACCTACTTCTTCAGTCATTGAAGCTGCTCTCGAACAAAGCGTATTCTTGATCGCGGATGCTCTGGAACAGTCGATTAAAAAGTAGGAAAGACTGCACCTTCCTCCGGCCATAGTCTGCGGCATAAAACTGCGGAATTTTACGTCGCTTTGTTATAACATCGGGTGAATTTGGACGGCGAGAAAATTTTATCTACAGTTATTCCTTGACATTGGTTTACGCAGAGTGAAAAGTTGAAGGCAAATAAGAAGCAGGAAAATGAAGAGAAAAAAAAACCCCGGGGTCGTCGCGTATCCGAATCTACTTGGCAACGACCTTGCTGGCTCGGAAACGCGCTTAGACGGGCGAGTGACTCGAGGCGGCTTCCGGCTTCCGCCGCCCCGCCGCCCCTCGTCCATCCCACGCACTCCAGCCGAGCTAAGGCTCCCGAGCCATCCCTGTCTGGAGATTTGGCAAGAATTTGTCGCACGTCGGATCAACTCCCTGGGGAGAGAGAAACGGGATCGAGTGACGTCCTGACGCGTGCACATACTCACACTCTCGCGTTCTCTCACCTGCATCTTCGGGTCGGAGTGAAACCGCGTGCTGGCAAAGAGAAGCCCAAGAATGAAGCACTGGTAATGCTCGCGCCGTCTGGACCCGGAATCCAGTCGTTGAAATATTCAGGGTAAAATATAAGAGGTAAATCTTAGCTGTTGGGCCGCGCGCAGAGGTGAATCGTTTCCGGAATAAGTCAGCGCTACCTTAGCCGACGTTCCGGAGTCTGGAGCGAAGGTACGCAGCGTCGAAGATCCCGCGGGAGGCGGGTAAAATTCACCGAGAGATGCGGGAACATTCTTAAAATTTCGATTTCTCGAGGACCAGAATTTCATTTACTACAGCATAGACTGCAAGGAACTGTAAACCTGTTTCCTTCGAAATCGTCGTACCGGCGTCGTACCTGAGAAAACAAACGGCTACGAGTATCCCATAGACAAATTTTTGCAGCGACATTCCTCCCGATAACCTGAATAGTTTCGCCGGTGGATTCCGCGTAGCATATTAAACGAGGAGAATGGAAACAGAAGGACTGGACAAAAAAACGGGACAGCTAGGCGTCGCGACGGCGTCGACTTCTGGCTTGCGAAAGGGAGACGGTGACCGGTGGACTTCGAAACCCAACGATCAGTCATCCCCACGGACACTTAGTGGACGTCATTTGTCTCCTGTCCGTCAGTCCGTTTGACCCTTCGCGTTTCCAGCGTCCCCGGGGACCCGGCTATCCTCCGCGTCGAGGTGTTCCAAAATCTTGTACCTCCATCTTCCACCTATTCGTTTTTTTTGTTCCTCCTCTGCTTCCCTTTCCTTGGCGTGAGTCCGACGATGAGCGATACGATTCGATACGCGGAAACTATCAATCCGCGCCCCTTGGACGTCGGCTTTCTTCAACTTCTCGGACACGTGTCGACCGCGCATCCCCTACCGCAAAACAAAAACCGACCGTTCGGGAGGTGTTTCCACAATCACCAATATGTCCAGGGCTCTGAACCGTCCCGGTGACTTGTCCCTTGGACACCACGGGTCACCGAGTATCTCAGCATCACTGGTCGAACCGTTCTACAGGGATATTACTCCCGAGGAGTCGAGCTCGGAGCGGGGGAATTTAATAAAAGAGGAAATGAAATTTTCATTTCATCCTCCTCCGTCGGTGGATTATTGCTGGATAATGCGCAACGTCCCTTCTGTTTGTTTCGCTCCTTCGATAAACTGTACTGCAGCGAGGTGCATTCGCGAAGAATCAGTAGGAGGGGAATTCTCTCTGAGCTCAGGAAGAGCAAAGTTTGAACAAACGTATACCTCGCTGATACGTTTATATTATAGAATAATGCGAAAATCTGTGTTATTTAGCCTCTTATACATTCGATAGATGGCGCCACTAGTTCCTGAAGAATTTTATCATTTTGATTTCCTTTTGCTTAGCAGTATTTCAATTATTCTTTAGTAATGTGAAAATCTACTGTAAATAACTCGACAATTTGTCTTTTACGAATTCTTTCTCATTGGAAAAGAATAATTGATTGCTTCTTTCCGTGCAGATAGTTCAACAATAAAATTGAAAAAGTTTCGACCGATGGTAAAACGAGGATCTTTGAAAGTTCGTCTTTCTCCAGAGCTTATTTTCGAAAACTTTTCGTTCCTGTTGTGCTCAATGGAACCGTGTTTTCCAAAAAGTGCCTCTCAACACTTGACACAGTTCGTGACCGAACTCTTTCACATCACCGGTGAATTCGGTATTTCATGGAGTAAAACAGAGTCCTCGTCGTGTAAGAGTGAGTCTGTAGTAAGAGAAATTTTTCATTTCAACCCCTCATATCTTCGGGCCACGGGTCAACGCGGGGTAGTTACGAGATGCAGGTGGGTAGCGTGGAACGAGAGGTATTACGTATATCATCGGAGGTCTTCTAGGTAGGCACATTATTGTCTGAGCAGGGGTTTGCGTGGCGCGGGTACGGGTCGGCGTAGCTGAGGGTAATTCCGCGGTGGTACGGCGGGGTGGCGTGGCAGGGTACAGGTTTCGGCGTAAGGAGAGGAGAGGGTAGGAGAGGAGAGGAAAGTTCCGCCCTCGTAATTAAGTCGGTGCTGGTTTTTGATGGCCACTAAAAATGTCGCGGAGGGTTTCCCAAGTGGTTAAGGAGACTTGGCAATGCCCCCGGTCCCTCGCCCCATCGCCCCTCTCCTTCTTCCGGTCTCTCTGATATTAGCAATACTCCGACTCGTAAAGTCGACTCCGCGGCAATTCAAGTCACTTTGCGAACCCTTTATATACACTCCATGTCGCCCCCGCCCGCAAATTCCCCACCCCACCCCGGATTGCAGTCCCGTCTGTTCTCATGGCTCCGTGGCTCTTCGGGTATCGTCGGGAAAATGGAGAGAGCACCACACCTCATCTCCCTTTTATTCGCCGCCACCACCACCATCGCCATCGTCGCCGCCGCCGCCGCCGCCACCGTCATAGCAGTGATTTTAATGTGCCTCGAGGTTCTCGGAAGATCCTCAATTTTATACCGCAGGACCGAAAACACGGGGGATAAAAGGATTTAAGACTTGGTAAGCTTTCGTCAACCGCTTTGTCTTCCGCTCGGGATCTCGGCGGGGCTTTTCCTGCCCGATATAAGCACCCGGGGTGGCGGCGAAACGCCTTCAAGATTTTGGTGACAGCGGTGGGACGAGTTACGTCCGCGGCGGCGTGGCTTCAGTTATCCAAACATAATGCACGTGTGCCGTATATAGGACCTGCATGACTGGTATTAAAAGCAGTTACTTAGGTAATGGTTCGAGCGTTATTATTCTCAATTACAATAATTAACCTTTTCAGTGGGTAATTAAGCGAAGGGCAGGCGGCGGGAGTCGCTGCTGTAGGTGGCGGGAGTCAGCGGCATGCGCGACGGCGCACCTCTCTCTGATTTAATAAGTTCATTACCTAATGAACAGACGTAGAAGCCCGCTTTTGCCTCCGGTTGGTGCCCGATAATCAATACTTTTAATTACCAAATTTTTCACCAATAATTCGAGTAGCATGGACCCACACATATGTCGGTTCTAATTGAATAACGTTGAGCCAACTTCCCTCCCTTCCCTCCCCCCCCCCCCCCCCCCCCATCCCGCAATCTCTTACGATATCTAACAGCAGCGCGCAGTTTCGACGAAGATTAGTCGAGACATCTAGCCTCCGTTTTAAATTTAGTACTTATTTAAATATCCTGTTTCGTTATTCCGTCGGCGGGCTGTTTTGCACCGCTGTGTTTATGCACGGTGACCACACCGTGGAGGAGTCGGACTATGCACAAAGAAAGAGAAAAAGAGAGTCGAATATGTACCCATGAGGGGGCAGCGGGCTGTGGTTTTGCTCATAAGCCTTTAATCTTTTGAGTCTCTGAGACAAAGGCGGGGAAAAATGTCGGTCGCTGCCATCGCCTCACCGACGCGGCTTTCCTGTACCGTGAATTAGCGCCCAAGAGATAACAAAGAAAGAATTAAGACTTGGTTTAATGTATGTGCGGGTAAGACTTTTTCCTTTTTAAATCACCGGCTTAACACCACTACCGCCACCCGCTACTCCTCCGGGGTTCGAACGCCTGCCTGACGCCTGCGTTACCTTACGCGCTTGCTCCTTAATACCACGGCGTTACCTTCTAGCTCCAGAAAACCTATAATGCCTTTGTAATACCCTGTAAAAGAAGTTAAAATTCAACGGTGGGGTTGTAAGCCATTTTGAAAAAGGAAACGAAACGTTTTTCCCCACCTACCCGCGTCTACTTCAATAGAATTAGGAGTGTTTTTTTTTCCAAAAGTTCCACCGTTTAAAGTTCAGGCAATAATCCGCGGGGGTTCAATCTTTTCGATTGACCGGTGATGCCGAAATTCAAGAACAAAAAAAAAAAACCCGTTCTCATCTTCAACGACAATAAGTCGCTTGGAGAATTCGCCGTAGACATTTCAAGGTGAGGTAGTTGACTGTTGGGAAAAGAATATTAGAGAATCCGATAAAGGAACTTCGAGCCGATCAAACGGTGCGTGATCGAAAGCGATCCACGTAAATGTCTTTTCACGATTGTCAGAAACTTGATCAGGGTGCGGTGGTAATTACGTTTGGTAATTGGGTGCCGTAGTAGGCGGGATGTTGGGGCCTATTTTTGTCGTGTGAGTTTTGGCGCAGTACATGTTAATTAACCTGGTTCAATAAATTCCGGTTACCCCATGATAGTCGGGCGGCTCGTCGAGGAGGGAAACTGGCGAGAATTCGCAAATCCGAGACGGCTGCCGGTGTCAACTGACGAAAAATGCGTCCCGTCGCCGTCGTCGTCGTCTTCATCGTCGCAGTTCTCGCAGTCGCATCCTCCCGCCACTACCGGCTCCTCCTAATTAGAGAAATTTAAATTCATAGCCACCCGACGACCGTGGCCGCGATGCCGGTGAGCTTGGCTCCCTTTATCCCGTATAGCTACCATCCCTTAACTAAAGCAATTACGAACTGGGCTACCGTCTAGTCGACTTACTCCGAAAAGATAACCCGGGTTTCGTTTCGTTTCGTTTCGTTCGTTACGGCTTCCGGAGGCTGTCTTTTAGCGTTCAAAAATCACGTCCCGAAACCCTCGGAATTGATCAGAAAGTATAATTCCGCGCTCTTTCGTTGTTTTTTCTTTAAAGTTCGGAAACATTAGTACTTATAGTCCTCGTTTCCACGCCGTAAAAAAGTTGGCCTTTTTGAAAAAATTTCCGATACTCTTCGCAATGACGATTATTCTAAAGTGTAGGCAGTTTCTTTGGTCACGTTTCGGGAATAATTTTTTCAAACTGACAAAATCGTGGCAAGGACGATCAACCCAAGGCCGGACGTCATACGTGAAACGTATTACATAGGGGGTTAAATTGATAGGCAAAGAAAAGTACATGCACCGCATTCTTTTTCCTCTTTTTTCGAATCGATCCACGCGTACTATACGTATACAACTGAACAAATGTCCATGTAGATTTATGTTTGTATGAATATACAGGCGGCGGGTTACACGTACACTTCCAACGCGTATAGCGAGGCGGAGAGTTTGAATTCGAGAACCGTAGGAAATCACTGCCGTCCATTCACGTTTTCTGATTTATAGGGCTTTTAGCTGGCAGACGGCGACGGAACTACGTACATATGTACAGGGAATGTCTGGAGTCGAGGGGCTTGCGCGAGATGACGTATCATTCTCATACACTCCATATATATAGCGGGGAATTATCTGTTTGCCGTTATATTTGTCAATGGAGTAGGAGAATCGATTTCGGTTCTGTCCCAGATGGAGCGAAAAAAAAAATCACGATTCCATTAGCGGGCGTGAATGAGCGAGTCTGACGTGGGAGGTCGAACGGCGTTGATATTATCATATTGGAAATAGTGAGAAACATGAAGACATTCTTCAATAACGCGAATGAAATTGCACCATCAATAAACTATCGTTCGTTCCATTCTCTTTCGAAACTTTGGCCATTCCTTGACTAGCGTTACGATGTCAGTTTTGATACGTCTGGCCCGCGGCGTTGCCCGCGTTCGAAGAAAATACACCAAAAATTGGAAAAGTTGTATGGAAATGGCTGGAAAAGTGGGCGATTCGTTCGAGGGGCAAGGTACAGAGCGAGACGGAGAAAGAAAGCGGGAGAGAAAGAGAGAGAGAGAGAGGTCGACAGGGAGAAAACGACAAAGCGAGAAGTAGTGAAAAAGAGAAAAAGAATAGGTTGACAAAACGGAGGGGGGAGCCGAGTTGGATGGTGAAACAAAGAAAGAACCAAGGAGTAGGAAAAAAAAGAGAGAAAGGAAAGCTTGAAGAAAGGAGAGAAAGGAAAGGAGGAAAGTAAAGTTGTAACGTTTGCGTAGAGTTTGACGCGAGCTCCTAAAAGAATTATACCGCGGCTCGTTTGAAGGGGGAGAAATGTCCCGGGTCCTACTATTCCTTGGGCACTGTTGGGAGCCTAGGAGGGGGTGACTGGAGCCTCGAGGGTGGTTCTAGAACTTAGAAATAACAAGGTCGAATGACAAGAAAACAGAGAAGGGTGATTCCGGCGGTGCGGGGGGCGTTCGGCGCGAGAAAGAGGGAGGGGAGGGTGCGCGAAGATAAGGGCGCGACGTGAGGGACTCGTTAAGGGATGCAAATTAACCGGTATAAGCAGTAGGCATGTACGCGTGTACACGCCGCCTGCTGCACCCTTTTTCACCCTCGACTTGTAGGGGAAGTTGCCCCCTTGTCCTTCCGCGGACGTTTTAGATTCCTCGAGTTCCTCGCACTTCGACAGTGAAATACTCGATTAGGTGCTATTGGCACTCGGCGAACGAGGGGCGCTGACGTGAAAACCTCCCTCACCGAACCTCTGCGTCGACGAGTCATAACGAATTTAATTGATTAAGGAGTTTAGAAATTTATTCACACTCGGCTGGTCGACCATTTTCTTCGCGTTTTTTCTTCCCCGCTTCGACGATTGCTCGTAAACCCGGGACGATTGAGGTCTAATGAATTTTCACATAATTTCAGGCGGCCTCTTGGTTGAAGGGTGGATCTTTTCTGCCGTATTCAAAATTCTGCGATATTTACCGTAATTACGACACGTCGAAGGGTTGATTATTATGCTTCATATCAGATCCCAGTTTGCTCAGAAATTTTCAAAGTCTTTCCGAGTTATCCTAAATTTTCACTCAATAGATGATTGCCTGCAACGCATCAGCTTCATTCGATGCAAAAATAGAATAGTGTTATTTTTGGATCGACAGAGAAAAGTGCCGCAGGGGCAGGTTTACGGAAACGAGCGGCAGGCGAGCCCGGTTTTCGGTTACTCTTGGTCGGGTGATTCGGAATGCGGTGCGGCATCTGTTGCCAAATTATTTTGCCCATAGGGCCGTGAAAAATTGTCTACCGTCGTGACGAAATTATATTGTTCCGGTTTTAAAAACGCAAACACTATAGTCACGAGCCTATGCGAAGGGTCGATAATTTCCATCCGAAATCGTACCGTCGAAATTAACCGTCCAAAGATCCATTACACGTTCGTAAACCTCCGGAAAACAGTAGCTGCGTCTACCGATCTCAACGCGATTGACCGTTATCGCGAACGTTCTTTCATTCCCGGCAAGTCCAATTAGCCGGATTTCAAGTCACGATCAGCGAGCACTCTTTCCGTGTTGCGCGTACAAATCCATATTTGCAAAAGCGCGGATCGGCGGGCGTGCGTTTGTGTATGTGCGCCCCAATTGACGATCGTTACGCACTCGAGATTTCAACCGTGCGAAAAGAGAACGGTTCAACGCGGAGAAGAGGAGCGTTGCAGGTATTCGTCGAGCACCGAAACGGCTGGAAAACTGAGCATAATTTTGCAATCTCCCAAAGCGCAATGTGAATAACAAGATTTTGCAGGGGCGGCTTAAGCTCCCGGCTCTGCGCACCTCGCTCCCCGAGACAGAGTAATTAAACCGAATTATTCAACCTCGCGGATGGGATCACCGCGTTTCTCGTCCTCCGCTGCAGCCTCTTTACTCTTATAATAACTCTCCGCTACGGTGCTGCAGCGGAGCAAAGCCGGCGAACGTGAAGTGGGTGTCGCGTGGCGAGGCGTACTTATGGTGCCAACTACCGCATCGAGGGCTCCGCTCTCAAGATACTCTTTGAAATTCAACCGGCGATCCGATTACCGATCGACGCCCCGTCGGGTGTAAAATTTTTTCATCCAGTGAAAGATTTCAGCTATCTATGAGGCGTCATTCGACGTCCAGGAAATTTCTTCAACTTCGCTGCGATTAAATTTCAGCTCGACGAATATCTTCAGCAAGATCCTGCACGGAAAGGTCCAGTCTTTTTCTTTTCCATGTAAAACTCACGCACAAAAGTAAATAAGATCTGAATTGTTTGAGCTTTTAGACATATCCGAAGAGAATTGTATCCTCGAAGTGGTACCGTGATCCGATAAATTATAAAAGTTGGCGAAGAAATCGAAGTGACGGGCAGATCAGCCTACGAACAAATAACGCGATATGATTTTGTTTCCGATAGAAGGTAAAACCGCTCCGGAACCGCTTCCAATTTCGTTTACGGAACAAGGGGACTGTGTCTGAACACCGGTCGGTCAATATGTGCGATGGCGCAAGGGTCTGGACACTAAGGAAAACGTTTTGTCGCCCCGGGTCGACTGTGAGAATAAAAGAGAAAGAGGGACCGGGAATGTTTCTGCGTTCCGTTGTTGGTCGATAAGGAGCAACAGTTGTTGGCTGCTTGTTTGCTTGGACGCGAAGCGAGGGTTTGAGGGAGAGACGCGGGAAGGATGAGGATGCGAAGGAACGGGAGGTGGCGGCTGCGGTGTTGAAGTTGAAGGAAACTTGTCTGGGAGTATGACGGGAATGGGCACCATCCGGGAAATAAGTGGCACGTGAATCAAATTTCACGTACAACGCGATAGTTGCAAATAACACGATCCAATCGATTACTTTATCTTTAACAACCGATAATTAATTATCACCGTCTACGCCCCCCGTGATTGCCGCTGAGAACAAAGAAGATAGTGGTCCTAAGTTGGTATATAAGTCGTCCAAATTCGCAAATCAATCAGCAGAGTTCAACTCGAATATTCGGCAACATGAAGGGTAAGTCGGATTTCAATACTGACGCACTGCTTTTCAAATTTTGGCAAGACATTCACGGGCCACGTGTTTCCATTTTGCCATAGCTACGTAATTATTTCACATTTTACTAGTCTATCGATTTTTCTTCTCTCCTCGATTGCACAAGTTTTATTGTCCTCTTGGACCGTTTTTGATAAAACTTTGGACTGTTTCTTTCAGTATACGCTTTCTCGTTCCTCATCCTGGCTCTTTTGGCGGTCGGCTTCGGTCGCGCCACTAGGTGCCCGAAGGTAGATGGAGAATATGCAGTCAGCATACCGAACTATCTTAACTGCAGCACATTCTACAAATGTAACAACGGTGAAGCGGTTCTGTTCGAGTGCTCCGCAGGCTTACATTACAATGCTGAAAAGGGAGTATGCGACTGGCCTCAGAGTGCTGGATGCCCTGATCCTCCCACCGAACCCACTACCGAATCATCCACCGAATCAACTACCGAATCATCTACCGAATCAACTACCGAATCATCTACCGAATCCGCAGACGTGGATGATGTCGAATAGAAGATAGTCGATCCGAAGTTTACGTGATACTGGCACAACGACTCGGCGTATCAATCCAACTTGCAATTACTTGAATATCTATGTCCGTTATTCGATATAGTATAAATAAAGGCATGTGTCGAAGCTCTTAAACCATGGTTCATTGACTCGTTCCCAATTATCACTTTGCATCATTGACTCTTATTTACACTAATCTCATGGCTTCGGGTTACTGCAGCGTCTGTTACACCATGTTCCTGTATTCCTAGTTGCCTGGTTCACACTTCAAATTGAGAAAGATTTTAGCTCCACCACTGGTTTTCGGAAAATGGTCCTGATCTGACTGAACATCGATGTTTTTTCTCTATTTCTCACATGGTGCTATCCTACTTCAGCTCGCCACCTGAAGCCCCGATCATCTGAAACGTTTTTTTCAACTTCTGCGAGACCTTTTCACAATTAGTCAGCTAAAATCCGCTGTTGTCTTAAAGTTGTGTTTATTTTTATCCTTTTTAAATAACTGGCCAAAGCTAACAATAAGTATAGTATACAATACATAAAATATTAGATGGTTGAAAGTACAGTGTCTGTAAAAGATCGTAGAAAAATCTGTGGGGTTTTAGTTCTGATGATTGCGGTTCAAGAAATAATGCAAATAAAGAAGAAAAGTATTTCAAGTCAACTATTTTTCTCGATAACGTTACCTTTGCTTAGGGGCCATTCCACAAATACATTCACTTTTTTGGATGATTTTAGACGCTTCCCCTTTGACCCCATTTTTGGTCTATTCACTGATAATTCAATCTATTTCCAAGGCTGTTCGTAATGAAACATATTCGAGGTGTTCAAAATGCAAAATTTGAATAATAAAGAGGATTTTGTGGCTTGGGATTGAAAAGAGGCAGAGCCAGCCCTTCATTTCATTCTCTACGGAATTTTCGTGCCGAAACATGAATTCTATACACAAAAACCGAACGTTACATTTTGCCGACCCCTCTCCTCCGCCCCCACCCCTCTCCGTGGCTCGCACCGTCGCACCTCGACCCCCTTTTAAAAGTGAACACATTTATTAAACGGTCGCTTTATGAATTTCCTACTTGAAACTCATTATAAAACAGCCTGTCTTCTATTAATACTTGACCTGAAAATTTAATTACCAAACAGTCCGAGTCGACTAATTCACGAGTCGAGTGATTTCATGGAAAGTTTTTCGAATCACAAAGGTTTTCTCATAGACCTATGATTCTATGACAACGCACGATTTGCTGAAAAAGTGCGACGCAACGATTAATTTCGGAGTTTGAAAGAATTCGTTTGGTAACTTCCTGGCTTATTACCAGAATCAACTAAATTAGAAAAAATGTTGAAAAGATGACGTGAAAAGTGATGCAACCGACTGAGAAAACCTTTGACATCATTTTCTATGCTAAAGAACATGAAACCGTGTCAGAATGCTGCCAATTTCAATTTACGTCGTGTACGTAGCATACGTAGAAAAAAGAGATGGCTGGACACTTAATAACGGCGATGGGATAACCCTGAGAACAAAGAAAAACGTATTGTCATTCTGTCTTCAGGGAGTGAGAGAGACAGAGAGAGACTCGCACCGCGTGTTGTTTGACAATAATCACCAGTTGTTGTGTGTTTGTTTTCTTGAAGCGAAGGTGAAAAGGATAGCGAGTATCACAAAAAAGCGGCTGGCGGTAATCGCAATGGAATCACGTAACGGCGTCAAAGTAGAAGAAAACTTGTTTCCCAGTGCTGATGTGAATAGAAATGAACCGATAAATGATTGACACGCTACTGCAAATTTCAGATAAAATTAGGGAGCTCTGCCGCACAATACGATTTAATCTTGTATATTATCGCTAAAACCTCTGTCAAAATAGATAATTACACATAGTCATGTACACTCCCACCATTATCGTAGATCAGCTGAAAGAAGATATTGGCACCGTTTTCAGTATATAAGCCTCCGATCCATCAAGCCACATCACAGTCAGCACATCGAATATTCGGCAACATGAAGGGTAAGTTTTGCAAAACGTGAAGAAATTCCTTTAATATTTCATTAAACTTTGTCGTGTTCGTTGACCATCAATTTTAATTACGTGGGTGATTTTCCTCAGCATACGTTTACTCAATTCTTGCCCTGGCTTTCCTGGCGGTGGCCTACGCCGTCGAATGCCCTGAAGAAGACGGTGAATATGTCTTTTTATTCGAAAACCCGTTCAACTGCAGCACCTTCTATAAATGCAGCCAGGGCGTAGCAAATCTTATGAGCTGCTCCTCTGGTTTGGAATTCAATGCAGAACTGGAAGTCTGTGACTGGCCAGAGAACGCCAATTGCAGCGTAGCAAGTGTTGGTGAAGACGATGAGAACGATGATGAAGTTGTCGATGATGCGGAGGCAGATGAGGAGGACGAAGATGAGGAGGACGAAGACGACGAGGAGATTGGGCAGAGGAAGAAGGGAGATAAAGGAGAGAACAAGTGGATAGGTCTTATCCGCAGATGTCCCAAGGTCAATGGTGTATACGCCGTCAGTATTCCCAACTACCGTGATTGCAGAAAATTCTACAAATGCGACCACGGTAAAGCCGTTCCGTTCTCCTGCCCCTCTGGATTGTTGTACAACAGGAATCTTCAAGTATGTGACTGGCCTCAGAACGTCATCTGCAGATCCTTCATCAAATCCACAGACGTGGTGGAAAATTAATAGAAGATGCTGGAGTTAACTTTTTACTTGCGCAATTACCACTTCGCTGATTAATTCAACTAAATGTAATAAGTATCTTGTATTTTGATATGCTATCAATAAATATGTGCAGCGAATCCACAAAATATCGTATAGTTGACTCATACTAATTTTCAATTTCTATAACCATTATTGCAATTCTTAGCATTGTCATACTAGAATAAGAAATAACGATGGACGAGAATACAAGGTTGAGACGGTTGACGTAGATTTGTTTTATTTATTTGCAATTTACTTTCAATCTAATATAGAATGGGCATAAGTCTCGGTATCGATGGAAGTACGAGAACCTGCGATCCCAAAATTGTGAAACCGTAAAATTTGACGCAGTCTTATTTTTGGTGCACTTTTGCGGTAAATTATTTTTACGGACTGGATAAAATTACAGTAGAAATGAAACCGTGATGAATTTTGAGCTGCGGCCGCGCTTCTAATTCAGTCAAAGAGTATGCACGGCAGTGTTACTCCTTACAGGAATGCTGGCATCGTTTTTGGGCTCTGCGATTGATAAGGAGCAACAGCTGCTTACTGGTGATTTTCTCGGGTAATTGGTATGATCAAAGAATGGAATTCCCAAACGGGTTGAAGTTCAAGACAAATTGTTGAAAAGTATGACGCGAATGTCAAACACACGTAAATGATTGGTAGTCAAAGTGCAAAGTTTTCATGTCAGATCCAACCGATAATTTTGTCAGTAAACCGATAACCGTTCATGAACTGATCTCACAGTCATCGTCGATCGGGATCTATCGAGTCGTTGGTCTAAGTTCCAGTACGTGAACTAGGCTATCGGAATGTTCAATTCGACTAACGGGTAGTATGAAAGTTAGGACTGTTTTCACTATAAAATCACGACTGTTTTTTCCCTGACTAGACTTCTTCTTTCATTACATTTTAACATTAGCAATAATTTGCACGCGAACTAAATATGTAATTTTGAGTAGTCAGTTTCCGGTATCTCGTTGTCTCGTATGACAAGTAAGGTGAAGGAAAATATTGCGGAACGTCAAGAAAAATAAGCAGATGAAGAGTGATGAAACGAATATCACCAGATAGCGTTGAAGATTGAAGAAATTTGTTTGGGAATGTAGCGTGAATCGAAGTCAACTGACAAATGATTGGCCGTCAAATTCAGATTTCAGATATGACTAGGATGTAGCTGCACATAGCGTGATTCCATCAATTATTTTATCGCTGAACCCGATAGTCACTTATCTCTGAGTACTTGAAAAAGATATCGTCGATCGAGTGAATAAAACTTTCAGTATATAAAGTATATAAACAACAAGCCTTCCGTATATAATGCGTCCTCATTCACCTCCTTATCTAATAGTTTTATTTTGAATGCTGAGGAACATGAAAGGTGAGTTCGTTTTCATGATCCATGCGAGACGTTGAAAAGTCTAATTATATTTCTCTTCTGTGGCAGTCGAAGAATGTCATTTCTTCGTTCGAACAAAATGGTCTGTCTTGTGAATTCGCAACATAACAAACTAGACCAACGGATCATTGAGATTGATCCCGCACTTTTCTGGTTGTTCAAGGTGCACGTATTTCTGGCTCAGTTTATTCGAATTACCTTCAATTAATTCGAATTTTTCACCTCTCCGCAGCATTTGTCCACTTGTTTTTTGCCCTGGCTATTTTGGCAGTGGCCTACGCCTTCGATCAGTGTCCGAAAGTCAACGGTGAATACGTCGAGCGTCTCGCTAATCCAGTCGACTGCAGGACCTTCTTTAAATGCGAAACCGGTGTTCCCATTCTACAAGAATGTCCCAAAGGTCTGGAATACAATGCTCAATTGGAAGTTTGTGACTGGCCCGAAAGTGCCAACTGCCTAACAGCGGAATATTTCGGAAAATACTGATTGCGAGATGATAAAATTGACGAAGGTGATGAAAAGGAGGGGGAAACGAAAAAGAAAACCCGAGACCAAGTGTTCACGCCGCAATATCGGTTCGATCTCCGTGCTGGTTAATCAAACTCAATAAAATATGTAATTGTCCTTATCGGAAAATTGCAAAAATAAATACATTCATTGATTTAGATTACAGTCTGTTTATCTCATTCAAATTCCATTTCGTTATTTTCTTTTGATACTACAATCCCAACTCTTCGCAAAAATAAAAAGAAGAAGAAACACCCAAAATCAAGCCTATATTTCATATCATATTCATAGAAAAAAAAAAAGAAAATACATAAAATTAAAGGCAGGATTGAACAGTCGCTGCTCGGTTGTTTTCTCGGGCGCCAAATGCAGGCTTGCAGGGGGTGAAAGATGGAGCCAGGGAAGAGGGTAGAAAGGGGGAGATCGGCGATAGCGTAGATCACAAAGGCCACGTCTCGCGTCGCTAGCCGTTTTATTGCTAAACGGTGGTGGCGGCGAGTACGTTGCTGAGATTGAAAAGTTCCAGAGCCCGTGTCGTCGATTTTTGTGCTACAGGGGGTGGCGGAGCATTTACAGCTGGCCGAGGGAGAATATTTTCCTTTATAAAATAATAACTCCCCCCCCCGCCCCTCTTCCCCTTCTCACATGCACGCGCTTCTCGAGCGTCTCCCAGTCGAGGCTTCTCTCTCTCCGTTCCCGTTTTCCGTTCGTTCGCCGATCCGCCCCCGTTTCCACCGATGCAAATTTCAAGAGCCGCTGCAACGCCATCGGGCTCTGCCACTGACGTTTTTAATTATTCAATAAAAATCCCGGGTCTTCGTGCACGCGTAGAGCACACATACACTTATGACGCGTACGCGGGGCGAAACCCGGAGCTGCGGAACGCTAACCGCGCTGCAATTCCGCCTGAATCTCGAGTGCTTACCCGGTGGTTTCAAGAGTTCCCGGCGTTACCCGATAACTCGATCGCCGTCGAGCCATTCGGCCTGAGCCGCGGGGCGATAACTCGGTTGGTGCAATTTTTAATCCACGCCGCATCAGCGGGCGATAAATAAACTCGTAATACCGCGAGCTTTCTCCCTCGGCTGTATTTAAACGTTACAGCTTTGGGAAAGTGGGAGATGAGAAAAATGCCGCGTCGATAAAACGCGATCAGTGCATTTTCTAAAGCGAAAATATTTTCCCCGCAAGCATTTCCGAGCCTTTGACAAGACGAGCCGGTCGCGTTCTTGCGACCCGATGTCCATCGGAGGTGCGGAAAGAGGAAGAAAACGGGCTCTCCGTGAATTTTTTCGTAATCATATTAGGGAATCACTTTGATGTCTGGATATGGCCGCGGCTCCGAGCCGAAGAGGCACTTGTGAAGAGAGCCGAGTTCCGAAATTACTTTTGCAAAATTTATAACTCGATTCGCTCGTACCTCGGCGTTCTTGTCAGCTTGGAACGAGCCGCGAGTATGAGGGATACGGAAGGATCGCTCGCGATTAGTCAATTTCCTCTAACGCCTGGAAAAGCGTACAACTTTATACGTTTGTATATTTTGAGCTTTGATTTTCGAACAGCGAGCCGGCCCGCCGCGGTTTCCGCACCACTCTTCCGATTCCTCGGTTTCGCCTAAGCTCGGTTTCCGGGTTATCCTGACCGCAGCACACGCCGGTCTTGTATTCAGGCATCAGGTATTTATGAACCGCTGTTCGCCGCCCTGCACCGAGTCTATTACCCTCAAACCTTGCTCTCCGAAGCTCGTTTTCTAAGCTCTAAGACCTGAGCTGTGATATCGGAAAAATCTCCAACATCTTGAGTATATTTTGCTTACATTATGCCACTTGCAAGCTTTTAATATCGAATAGAGTTTGCGGATCGATTCTATTCAGAAGCGTTTAAAGATTGTGAGACTCGGGGCGAGATCGCAAAATCCTTTCAAGAATTCTCATCATTCCGTGAAAAACAGAAAGCCTCGACAGACACTTCTTTCCTCCGAATCATGACACATGTATTCACTTAAGGGGCCAAACACCCCCGAGCAGCATAAGCGGTCGTTTCGGCGTCAATCAGCTCGCCGGTATTATTTTATACGCTTTCGACGCATCGTGCGCCAAAGTTATTATCCTCAGCAGACGTTGCAGCTCGGGGCGAAAGGGGAAGGGAGAAAGAATATACAGTACGGGGTACGTTTTGAATTATCAGCGCAGCCCCCAGGGCAGAGAAGAAAGTGGCCCGCAACTCGGAGAGCCGAGGTACAGAGAGCGCTTTGAGACTCAGGTTACCGAGTTAAGACGAGAACCGGCGCTTCACAAGGGTATCAAACTCGGCAGGTACGCTGCTGGCACGCAGGCGAGTGCAGCTGCAGGAATGAAAGCTCCAGACAATCGCCCAACTGTATTCCCGTCGTTTGATGCCCGCTCGCTTTGTACCACAGTATACATCGGTTGTAGTCCAGAGGCGGTCTCTCTGCATCGCAAATCATCAAGAAATGCAAATTTATCAAATGAAACGAATAGCATAAAGTAAGCTTGAAGCCGCAAAGTGCTAACTTCAAGAAACTGTGCAACGTACAGAAATAATATACGTAGTAATTTCTTATTGAACAAAAGTTTCAAACACACAGTTTCATTCGGTTCAATTTCATGGGTGATTTAATAAAAACTAGAATCTAGCTGAAAATATTCACCCGTACGAAATCCGCTAAATTGTCCTAAAAAAAAAAAAAACCCGCTCCTATCTTGGTCTCTCAAAAATCCCCTAAATCTGGAAGAAATCGTGAAACCGGGACTACCGGGTGCTGTTCCCGGCGAAGAAGCATTAGTTTACAATTCCAGGGTAGAGGCGGGGGTGCTAAGGCTTTTGATACGGCGACACGGCCCGGCCACAATGCGAAACGGCGCAACAGTCTCGGGGTTTGCTGAGAAGGGGGTGGATGAGGGAGGGGGACGAGGGGGGAGAGAAGGGCGGTAAATTCGTAAGCTCGCAGGAAAACTTTGGCAAAGAAAAATTATGAATATTTTAGCGAGCGAGCGAGCGAGTCGAGTCGAGGCGAGTCGGGTCGGGTCGGTGGAAGGAAGGAGCCTCGCGAATAATTAGCGCTCAAATTCAAATTTTGGATATTATAAAAAAGTTTTTTTTAAGAGACGAGAGGAGAGCCTTCCCTCCTCTTACCCCCATCCCACCCTCCTCAACCACCCGAAACGTTCATCGAGGTTTGTATTGTTCGCTCCTTCTTACAAAAGCGAACTTTCTCTGTTATTACTTCGAAACTTGTTACAGCCTCGTTTCGGATGCCAGAGTATAATCCTTCGCGCTGCGGGGGTGCCACCCGCTCGGCGATGTTCATTTCGATGTTAAATTCTTTGTCCACTGTTTCTTTTTTTTTTTCTTTCTTTCTTTCTTTCGTTTTCACCTCACTTCCGCACTCCGTATTCCAACTGTGCAACACGGTGAACGACTCGCTTCAAGGAGATCTCAATTTCCCGATAACCTTCTTCTTCTTCTTCTTCTTCGTCCGACGTCTAGGAACAGCTTTTCGCTATTGCCGCATCGGCACGCGCCGTATGCGTTTTACGGGCGAATTCAGCACTTTTGCATATTGGAGCCCTACACGGTGATTCTGGGCGCCACCCGCTTTCACCGCTCAACCGCTCCCGATCTCTCAATTCGTTCTTTCTTCGGCTGCACAATCACTCGCGGAATCAAAAAGCGAAAATACTTCCCTCTGTTGTGTTCCCTTATCGGCAGCTATAACAGATTTAATGGCCGATGCAACAGACACAAGAATCCGGAGCAATGTATACAGTGGTCCTTGCCAAGCCACGTTTCTTTTATACTGTGCTCCTTTAACATAATATTATCCACAAGTTATTTTTAAGATTGTACAGACCTAAACTAAGTTATCGTCAAACCTGGGAGTCTTACGCTATGACTGTTATCTTGGGTTTGCCATTAGCCATTCTAGACATTAACCAGATCGACTTTTAAGATCCTTCAAGAGTTCGACTGGCGATGCAGGACTCGTGGGAACGTGATGGTCGCGAAAAAAAAATTCGAGATTTTACATTCATTGAACTTCTTGTCCATGAACGGTCTTGGCGGGCAGGAAAGGGGAATTGCAAATCCAAACTAGACACCCCGAACATACAGTCTTGCGAATCGGCCGTGATCTTGAAGGAGGTGTTGAAGCACATCGCAACAGAGTGCCGGTGTGTAGTTAGTTCTTTATTCCAACAGAAATGGTAATATCCGTTATCCGTTGGGAGCACACCGACGTATTCGTCATGTACTTGCTGCCGATAGAGACTGCGAAAGGGAGAGAGAGAGAGAGAGAGAGAGAGAGAGAGAGAGAGAGAGAGAGAGAGAGAGAGAGAGAGAGAGAGAGAGAGAGAGAGCGAAGGAGAGAGAAGGAGGGAAGGAGTAATACTCCATGGCACGTGGGTGGCTCTACGTTGTTCCGGGTATTCCTACGTCCCGGTCGACGAGACACAATGGGCATTGTGTTCCCGCCACGCGCAGCAACCGACCTCGACGTCGTCGCCCTGGAGGTCCGCCTCCTCCGTAGGTACGCATTGTCTGCAAGTGCCGGGACCCCGTGTTTCCCGATCCCCAGGGACGCGCTGCCCACTCCCGAATCGAAGGTTCAAAGTTGACTTCTCAGCCTGACCTGCACTCTTCAGTTGACACCGATCGTCGACCCGGAAGAACCTGCGCGTTCCATCGATTCCTGCACAGGGCAAGGTCGTCGTCGTAGTAAGACCGGCGCGATGATTTTTAGAGAAAACCAAGACTATCGCAGTGGCACTGCCAATGCACACAGCCAATGGCTGCGTCGCTCTTCCCGGCGTGCTACTTCATCTAGCCCTCGATTTTCAACTATTTTCTCATTTCAACGAGGAAACGCATCGCCGAGTTGCGGTTCCAGTCTGATAAACTACCGATTCGGGTCTTTCTTGTGCAGCAGGAATGATCTGATCCGTATTGCTGATTTTGTTGGATGGATCGTACGATTCTAATGCCTAGAGAAAAACGGAGATGAAACGTCCAGCTTCGTACGAATCCCTCATAGTGTTGCACTTGCTTTCTACGTTTATACTCACAGAGTGTTCCAGTGGTACGGTACGAAATGCAGATGAACAAATGAATGCAACATTGCCTGATCGTTGAAGGAAACGCAGGCGGGGTGACGTTGAGGAAGAAAAAGTAGATTTTTCGGAACAGAGGTCATGGATACAACGCTGTTGTTCAATATATGGACAATATATAATTGTTCAGCGTGCGGGTAATTTTGGGATATTGAACATAATATATTCCAAGAGAAAGTGAATCTGTTCGAGTTTTATATCTCAATATTGAAAACGCTATTTTCATTCACCGTTAATCGATCATTTCAATGTTTCATCTATCACAGAATAAATTGATTTGTGATTAGATATATACGTACATTAAAAACGTCACGTTTTTTACCGTTTATACACACATGAGTGAGAGCCTTGCCTCTATAATCTTGAGATAATTGACACTCTGAGATTCCGATAACGTATCTTGAAATCTGAATTATGATTGCACGCGTGCAGTCAACGCGTGAAGCTAATCGTATCTTGTTGATTATGGAAATTGTTCGAGTGGCGATGCATGATTCGTCTTTACTTCAATTCGATACAGCCAAACGACGAACAATGATGAAGAAACGAACAAAGCAGGTACTCAAAAATTTCAGAAGAAGGTAAATGAACGAGAAATAGTCTTGCTCGTCAGTTCGAAACAAGGAAAGAGTTTCCCGAAAGAGGTTGAATAACGAGTCTCGCGTTGTCCGAGGTAAAATTAATTATTGAAACTTTTTCTTCCCTGGAACTCGGGCACTACGTTGTGGCAGCGTTAGCTCGCTTTCGCGTTCGTGCACAAGCTGCCGCTAAGATATACTACCCACCCCGACCCCCACCTCCACCCCCATCCCCACCCCCTGCCCACGTCCCCCTCGCTCCAACAACAACGCGTGCTTCGTACCCTTTTATATGTTTGTACCTACCCCGGGTTCGTTCGTGTTTGGCATAGAGCTTTCCACCCCCGGTACTCTACGTCTATTCTACAACAAACATATTCTTTACTTGGCAAACGGTTTTTCACAGTTCTTCTTCTTTTCAGAAACGATAAGACGAGATTAAACCTGCATTCACAGAGGCGCTTTTATTCGCGCTACTAATTCGATTTGTTTTCAAGTGTGCATTCAGGGTACAAGTGTACCTATAGTAACAAATGTGGTTTGAGTAAATTGAATGTAACAGTCGCGTGATGCGTTTGACAGTGCAGGGCGGACTGTAATAGGTAAGTACAGTTGATAGACGTACTGCAGGAAGGCTAATGATCGGCCGTCAGAAAATATCGCAGGATGACGGAGGTCGAGGGGATGGGAGGACGGAAAACATTGCCGAGTAGAAAACCGATCGAAACAATTAAAATCGCATCAACGTGACGAGGAGGTGGAGGAGGAGGAAGAGGGTGAGGAGGGGAAGATACTCGCGAAATTTAAAAGTGAAATACGCCAAGGTACGGCGGAGTGGCGATTCGAGGGTGGAGGGCAACAACACCCTACACCCTTAACAGGCCGAGTCAAGTGTGAGACGTGAATTAAAGTGAAAGAGCTGGAATTCGGTGTAGGTGCCTACTATTCGGTGGGTTGCCGATGGAGAAAGTGACTCCCGCCAACAAAAAGACAGGCATCAGCTCAGGAAGAGGGGGAGAGTCGGAAGAATAAGAAGAATAAGAAGAAGGATGGTAAGAGGGGCAATGTTGGGTGATAGGCCGACGCGACGGGGTGTCTTTCAAGTCGTTGAGATCTCGTTTGATCGTGCAGCATTTACCTCTCTCGACTGTGAAAGCGCGGCGCTGGCGACTCTTTTTGGGAGGACGGATATTAAGAGGGCGCAATACTCGGTGTATCCGGGGTTCGTCGTTTCGTCTCGTCGAGGGGCGGATCTCTCATTCAAGTTCGTTCGCCTATTTCTTTAGCCGTACATAGAGAGCTTTGCGTCGCCTATACGACGGCCGCGTCTCTCTTTTCGGATTTTTTTTTCCGGGCATTTAATCCGGCTTACACAGTGCCATCGACTCGGCCGCGACCGAGTTAGGACGTCTTTTCAACACCCGAATAAAAGCTCACCGAGAGAGAGAGAGAGAGGGAGAGAGAGAGAGAGAGAAAGAGAGGGGGAGAGAGAGAGAAGCGATTTTTCCGCTCTCACTGAGCAGGTGCGTGAGCGAAAAAACGTCAACGGGATGTAGGAATAAACACGTCGACCGGAATAACAAGCTCGCAGCGACCGGTAACGATCATCTCGTTATCTGCGCTAGCTGAAGGCTGCAAGCTCTGCGTTTCATCTAATCTCGAGCTTGCGTCGAAACCTAGTCCACTCTATCTCGGCGTGACGTTCGGAAGTGAATGTAGTTGCACCGACGGTTGATCGAGTAAACAAGCTTTTCCGGCTTATCAAAGCAAACAAATGAATCGAGACCGAGTGGCGCGATATCGCGTCGCATCGGGAATCGCTTGAATTTTTATTTATTCACTTTTCCGAATTCAATTAACTCTCCGGAGCGGAAAGGTAACACGGGGAAATTTTACATGGAGTTTCACGCGCGCAGAGAAAATGTTTTCGGTCAAACGGAACATTTATAATCCGTAAAACTTGGGCAAGTTCGGCCTCGGAGTTGAACGATCCGGGGCGTTAAAGTTTTACGGTCTTGGGCCCGAAACGCCTGCCGCGCTTCGCGACGTCGCGTCGTTTCGTCCATCTCGGTTGGACGAGGGCGTGCATTACATCTGCCTGCCAGTCTTTAAGAGCACCTTTAGGGAGCTGCCCTGCCGAGTGCCGTACCGCCACACCGAGGCGCTCGTAAATTAATTTCGCATTTCGCGTTTTCTTTATTTTTCTTTCTTTTCACCCTGCTTAACCTGAAACACACTTTCGAGCTTTATTTCTGGACGATGCGACGCGGTCCTGAACAGCAACAGAGAAATGCTTTCTCTCAGAAGATTGCGAAACGAACAAGCGGGGAAATTGACTGAACTTATCGCTACCGTCGTTATGTTTGGAAATAAGAATTTTTTATAAATGAACTTTTATCGATGCAAAAGCTCGTGTACAGACTGGCCGATTTTGCTCCGAATCTAATGATTGAGCGAAGCCGAACCAGAGTTAAAATTATACCTGAATCTTTTGTGTTAGATGAAACAATTTGTATGCCATCAAATAGTTCGGCAGCAGATGAGTTGCTTTGTTTTCAAACCCAAACAGTTTCAAGTTAGAACGAAAGGTATTGATTTAGAACAGCACGATCAAAATCCTTTAATTGCTTCTCGCGATGTCATTGGATAAAAAATTTATTGGATAGGTAGACGCCCGTGTGAAAATGTACGAATGTAATTTGTTAGAGATCGAAACGTGGACGTTAAGTGAAAGTTCAACTTTCCCGCTTCTTTAAGTATACATGAAATAGAGAGGCGGTAAGATACAAAAAGAAATTGAAGACGTGGAACAAACGTGATCATTAAATGTGAAATGCTGACTTCGTTCCGCAACAAAATCTACGGTGCAATCAACTCATCACAGTTTGGTAATCATTTCGAAATTTTCCTTTTCAAAATCGTCTATTATGATTAAAATTCAAACGGTTGAAGTCATTCGGCCAATAGATGTTTAACTAGACGCTTTTCCCGGTATTTAATTGATTTTTCCCCGCCCCAACAGCGGCTTCTCACCTCTATTGAACTCAAACTCACCCGGTTAAGGTATCCGTATAATTAGGAGAACGCGTGCTGGTGTTGAAAAGCGTGCGAGGTTCAGACCGAGTGCGAAGGTCCTCGAGGTAAAAGAGGCACGACCCACATTTCCGACTTTCGGCTGCTGATTTTCCGCCCCAAGACGATTGAAACGTTGCCTGGGAGTCGAAGGGTCGTAGAGGTTTAGTGAAATATTTACGGGAACCCGCAAGTGGCGTCGTGGCGGTCAAAACGTACATCCGTGTCACGTCGGCTGACCTTTCAAGGAGAGAATTTGAATCGGGATCAGAAATTGACATTGCTCCGTATAAATTGTCGCAACGTTGACCGTGATGATTATTTATACCTTACAAAATTCTACTCCTTGTACCACACGCTGGTAACACGGGATATGGTTACCACCAGCTGACTCGCTAGCTGGGTAAACAAGCGTAATTTATGTACTCGAAGATAACGGTGAGATATAAATGAGATTTTAAGTACCTTATACCTCAGCCGCGTGGATTTTTTCGTTTTAAAAATCGCCGTTCCCCAGCTCTCAGCGACTCGCGTTGTGCCGGTACGCCACGCCAGCCATAAATCTTATCCATAAATTCAAAGATCCCGATGCATTCGACTATTTAATGGGCTCGACTCTCGTCGGATCGAGCGTTCCGTTTTCACCCCCGCCCGCATCGAGGGCTGACGGGATATCGGAAGGCTGGTCTGTTTGTGCTTGACACGATACACACACACCCTCGATCGGAAGTTGACACGCTGACAGTCCCGACCCGTTTCACCGGCGCGGATCAATTTAGTGAAAGCATTTATAGAATTCAATACAGCCGGCTATCTATCGCGGGTTTTATGCCGTACCACTCGGGGTGTCGTTTGAATTAATTATCAACCGCTAGCGTTTGCCGCCCCCGCCTAGACGAAGGAAGGAAGTCACCCACACCCCGTATATTCATCGTACACACAAGTGTTCTCTATTCAATTCGAGACCCATGGGTATACAAGCCAAAATTAATTGACGCTGTTTATAGCTCGGAAGCTGTAACAGACTGGTTCTCAATGGTTACATGGATATCAGTTTTTCATTCAATACTAAACACTGTTTATAAAACAGCCCATCAAACAATTTCTGGTCTTTCATCCCTTCGTCAATTCAATCCGTTCAAATTGCGCAACGATTTTCTACACACAGTTCAGAAGACGCTGAATGCGACACTTTAAATTGATCAGGATCGAGGGTTTATTGAAGCTAAAATCAAAGTGGGTATAATGAAATGAAGCACGGAAGATAAGTATTAGACGGTGAGTATGACGAACAAATATCCCGTGGTTAAAATCGACAACATTGTGACATGAGTTGAGGATTAGTGAACGGCGAGCGGCGTATTCGGCGTAAGGCGATTAATCATAAGACAACGGTGCAAGTCTGGGTCGAACCGCGGGTGTTGCGGTCACTGGTTGGAACAGGGTCGTATAAGTCTGAAGTCAGAAGTTCCGAGTAGTCGCTAGTTTTAGTTCGAGTCGCGGTATAAGGGGTCGCGGGTCGTGAGACCGGAGGGCGAGAGCTGCAAGCAGCGACTCAAGTGTGCCGTCTGCAGTTGAATAGAGAGGTAATGAATCCTGGCGGACACCGCGGACACCGGACACCGGACACGGAAGAGGCGAGACCCACCGGAGTTTGGCCTATTTATGCCTCGTAGCGCCGTTCGCACGCTGCGACGTCGTCCCTGGACGGCGATGAAAAAGAAGCACAAGTGAAATGCAGAGGCGGGGGGAGGAAAAAACGGAAAATCAAAAACGCGAGGTGGAAAAAACGGCCAAATAAATCTTACCCCCGTGTATAAACCTGCGGCACCGATCGCCGACCGGACTCGGACATAAGGGGCACGAAACGGCGGATGGGGAAAGGGTGGGCATAGACGTACCTACGTGGGGCCGCCGGCCGTCATAAGCCGGACAACCGGAAGAAAAACTGCTAAACGAAAACGCCGCGTTGAAAATCACCTCGAGAGATCTAATGGCGGATCGTAGGGCCGGCGGGGGAGGGGGGGGAGGGGATGAGGAAAAATAATGGATTTCACGCAGTAAAGATCGCACCCCGAGATCAGGGCTACGACGGATCGCCGCCTTGCTCTTAGCCTTCTTCTCAGATATTGCTACCCAATATCCATCCGCTAGCCCAACGGACGGTATAATTTCGATCTGTCTCGTCATTTCACGCGTATTGAGTGGACTGTAATCGGATACAAAAGTCGCCTGGAAAGTGATCATCTTTGTAACTAAATTATAGGATTAATTATGTTTAAATTGATCGGCGACCATGGATCGACGGCTGAGTTGACGGGATTGCGTGGGGTTGATGAAAATCGGGCGAAAAATCTGTATCCCAGTTCTTTCGAAAATCGATGTCCACAAACTTCTCCCTGTCCAGCTGATAGCGAATTCACCACAACCCACCCCTGCCTCTTCAACCCTTCCGCCGAACATTGTTGTAGTTTGAAATTCGGAGGGATAGGGGTCACGGGGTTCGCGTCGTATCGACGACGAGGAGGGAGGGTGGCACGGTCCGATTCCGCACTCGCAGCCGCATCGAACCGTCCCTGTTCCAGGGTCCGGAGACTGCGGAGGGAACACCAGCGGACGTTGTAATTAGGGAGGACACATCACGCTCCAGGGACACAGCAGCCGGCTGCCCCGGGGACGGCGGTACTTCATTTCGGCTGATTATGCCCGGTTCCCGTTGGTGCAACGGGGTTCCGGGAGGTACCTGCGAGGTGCAGCGATCCTGGGTCTGCCGGACAAACGGGGGCGACGGTCGATGCTCAATTGAGCGTTGGTCCGCCGGCAGCATCGCCGTTCGGAGAGCGGGGGTGAAATCACCCCTTAATGGACCCTCTAATGGACCGGTCCGCTAATCTTTGCGTCCCGTCGCCCCCCCAGATCGATTCTTTTTCGCCCGACGCGATGCGGCGCGACGCCGGACTCGGAACTTTCACGACGGCCGGACCGTGACGCTCGAATCGATCAATTAAGGATCCGCAACGGGGTTCGCGTCGTCACGCCGCTTACTCGCGTCCCTTTATTCGTTATCGCTGTGAAGAAAGTTGATGCTCTTGAAATTATTATCCAGTTCCACCCTGCGAGTCAAAGTGGGCCGGATGCAGAGCGGTCAAAGTTCGACGGAACCGAAGACTTGGAAGTGAAAGAAGGGTGGTCAAAGGCCTGGGACTCTGAGACAGTCGAAATTTCTGTTACAAAACGATCGTCAAAATCCTAAGCGCTGCTTTTGATCCATTGAAAATTTTTCCATAACGCTGCTCAATTCGTGAAAATACTTACGCATAGGATTAAAAGGATATTGAAATTCCAAATAACGGAGGCAAAGTGGCGACATATTTTTAAAAAAAATTTTACCCGATATTGGAAAATATATAATCCCCGATGTATTTGAGGTTCAAACTCATCTTTTTATACGTGACAATAATAAATTGTTCCGAAAAAATATTACGCCGCAAATTTTTTTCTTTTCAGATTATTGAATTACTGCAAAAATAAACGTTAATCAAATAGAGTTGGTCAGCCGCGCATGAGTGAAAAATGAATCTCAAACGCACATATCGAAACCGGGCAAGCTTTTTAACCCGTTTAGAGCTGCCGGTGTAAACACAAAATTTCAATTTTCAGCTCCAGCTGCAACATTTCGGATCCCGATCGAATATCCAACGACCTGATCCACTGCGAAGGGTCAGATTTTGTACGTAACATATAATTGTATGTGTACACGGAAACGGAAAAGCATGCGGCCGCACGCAGTTCTCGAACGACAACTGCGGATGGCGGAGGGCAGAGGGGAGCCAATTACTACAGGGCACAATTAACGCGTTCACTAATTGCTAATTAAAGTTACAATAAGTAATTAGTGACCTTCGTCGGTATACCCGTTTCGATACTTATCTCTCTCGTACATACGTATTTGTCAGAGGTTTCCACCCCTCCCATCATTCGAAACTTTTTTTCATCCAACTGTAAACTCCAACGCGGCATTTGCACCACAAGTATGCACGAGTATGAGCAGCAAAGAGATGGCCGGTCCGTTTTGTACCGGACGTCTATGCGGCTTGGCTCTGTTTGACGCTGACTAATCGGATTATCCACCCAATTCCAGTATCCAAAATCTGATAGGCCCTCGAACAAATAGCACGGAGCAATGTATGCCGAAGTGGTTCACATGCCACGGCTTACCGAAAAACGGTAGCGGAATGATCGTTCAGGTAGAAGAGATATTCATTCACCTCTCGCAGGTCTTGAATATCAATCGAACGCCTTTTCTGGTTGGCTTCCAAATATCCAGATATGTAGGTGCACGGCATCGACCAACGATAGTTGATCAGTTCGCTGGCTATTTCAATATCTGCTCGAGATGCATTCGAGCTTGCGTACATATTCGGAACGTCGACACCCGAAGTGGAGGGGGACGATTTCTGAGGGTGGAAAAGGAAGGTGGATGGTTTACTCGCTGGCTGCGGGGATGTGTTACGGTTATTGTATCAGGGTGGATATTTCGCTCCTCGAATCACGACGTGTATCGCCGTTGCAAGGAGAAAATATTCTCACGGTTATGTTACGGCTCTCGATGGTTTTTCTACCACGTCGCTGCACTCAGCCACTATCCTACCAAAGCCGTGCATTACCGTACTTCCGCATGCGGCAGGTATGGTAACGTGAGTGGAAGATGATTGGTTGTTCGCGTCATGTGCCATGGTAACGGGCTTCCCGGCTTTCTAGATTTTCCTCCGTCTTATCCTTCGCCCGAGGATGTGAATGCTCGCTCACCTGACTCTCATCCTCTCTGTTTCAGCCCGGCAACGACCCCTACGCCTTTGTAGAGTTTGCTGACCACCTCGGAGCGGCCGCAGCTCTCGCCGCCCTCAACCAGCGGCTCTTCTTGGACAAGGTGAGTGTGCTCAGTTTCTCCGTTGAGGTGGTTTATCCGCCCTCGAAATAAAGAAGATTTCGTCAGACCGAGGAACGTCGGCGAAACCGGCAGGAAATATAATCCGGAAGACAAGGGCTGATCCTGAATTGAAAAATTCAAGTCGGATGTCCGGGCGGCTTCGCGAAAGATCGATGATCGAATTGGCACGGGCGGTGAGCCGCGGAGTCGGGAATTTGCCTTGTTGGGATATAGAGTTTCGCCCACCGAGTAGAAGTTTATTCAGCAACAGCGGTCAAAGTTTAGGACCAGCAGCCGGTTGCCAGGCGACAGGTGAGGAGTAACGTTCTCGCTCAAACGGGCAATGCCGCAGGAATATGTCATTCCCGGTTTCGCGGGATGCAGTTGGAATCCCAAGCCAAGAGGAGGAACACGAGCGTCTGCGCCGCAGGGTCTGACTCGAACCCCCGCAATCCCCACCTGGCCTCGTGTCGGACCTGAGCCGAGTAGTTTCAGCCCCGGTAATGCAGATTCATACGCCGAGAAGTTTTGACGGTTCCAAATGGGAGTGCCAAGGATTCTCTTGTTGATAATTGATGCAGAAACAAGCGGGTGCTCGGTGCATTCGAGCTTTTCAGGTATCGTTAGACCCCGTAGCGAGGATCCCCAGGTGAATGCGATTCGCTTACCGTAGGTATCGTTGAGGCTAATGAATTTGATTAGCTCGTGACACTCGTCGATCGATCGAAGCATCAATGGGGTGTACGATAACGGGGTCCGGGGGGGAGGGGGCGGGGGGCGACAAGCGTGCACGGACCTAATACGACGATCAATGCTCGGCTGGCTGGCGGGTGTAAGGTTGCTCTGTTTCCAGGACGCTCTCTGGCTCTCCTGCGGGGTATTTCCGTGAGAATATGCGAGGATGCGAATGCGATTGGAAGCGAAAAGCTTAGCCAATGGAACGCGGTGCAATTTCAAGTAACGACCGGGAATATAGCCCCGACCAAAGGGATTGGGCCCGGGTGGTAGGAGCGGTAAGTACACTCGCCTCGGCCTTCGCGCCTGTGTGACGCTCCAGACTTCACCCACACGTTCCACCGTCTCTACCCGTACGCAACGTGGACTGTTGTATCGCGTTAAACTTGGAGGTTAATTCCCCTCGTTACAGAGGTTCCCGTAGCCACTTTTGAACGTGGACGACCGTGTTAGTCGACCGCGAGACTGCATTGCGGAACTTAGAAGTCTAGGCTAGGCTCAAGAGACTCCTTAGCCTCGCCAGGCCGCGGCGAACGGCCACTGCAGCCGCAAATTACTGCCATGCCTACGTGTATTATCCTCGATTCTTCCCTCCGGAGGGATCGAAAAGCTCTACAGGGTATATCGCGCCAATCGCAATCGATGGTTCTGCTGGATGTTGGACAAACAGAATCCAGCGCGGGTTGCGCAAGACCAAAGCCGATTTCGCGGGGCTGGGGGTGGAAGGAAAAGGGGCCGCAGGGCTTTCCGCAAATCGCAGATGTAGGTAATTTCACGGTGTTGCCTCGCATTAACGTGAGATCAAGTCTGCTCCGACGACACCGTGTGTAGTACGTACCGCCTTCCACGTGCCGCTGCATCGAGACGACGAAGAATACCCGCGGTATCGTGCAGGGACGCAGCGGGACGGGGAGAGGTCTACACGGTGCAATTACTGTATCCGTTTGTAATTCAGCTGCACCGGGGACCGAGGCATAATACCGTACTAATCGTAATCCGTGATTAGAAGTGGGCGTGTAGGGGGACGTTTCGCCCCGCTTCTCGTTGATAGAGATTGAATTCCCCCTTTGGCCTCTTCCGTCTCCTCGCCACCCCGACATTTTGACCCTCGCTCATTTCTGCAACACGGTGTAAGGTAACCGTCGGATTTCTCGCCGTACCTTCTCAGATTGTTTTCCTCTTTTTCCCTCCTCGTCTCATCTATACAGACACACAGCTGCTCCGCGTTCTGAGCCTTCCTTTTCGCCTTCATTCCGCCGCGAATCGGTCCGGTCCTTCTTTCTCCGCCCGTCTGTGCAGCGGCTTTGCTTTCCTTTTTCTCTGTTTCCTCAACGGGTCGGATCTGGTTCCCCGATTTGCCGAGAGGAAATCATTAACAACCTCCTTTCAATTCGCGCCCTCCCTTCAAAGAACCTCACGGTGAAACGTTCCGTTTCGTTTCGTTTCGTTCCGTTCAGTTCAGTTTCGCAGTAACGGGCTGCCGTCTACCTTTCACCCTGCCACATCGCCAGGTATTACCAACCACGGCCGCATCGAAGTGTAGGTACACCGACCCGCCCTCCACATGTACATGCACATCTAAAACCGCCTCCCAATGTAGCTTTTACTCACTAAGTCGCCGCCCGCGTCTTTCGGAAATTCAATCGTCGATCCGGGGCCTCAGATATCTGGTTATACGCGACTATGAGGGGTGGTTCCGTTCATCGTCACAACCAAGGTTCGCTCGATGGCAGATGTGAGACTGGGTCAGACAAATTTTCGAGTTGTGGATATTTCGCGTCCATTAATTTATTTCGCTCACGTCTTCGACCGATCGTTGATTAATCCAGGAGTAGAGCGTCCGCAGCCGGTAAAACGCGAGGATTTCGAAATAGTGGAGCGATTCCAAGGCACGAAGGAATAGGTGTGTTGGCGTGAAATGAAGAGACGCGCGGGAGGGTTTTTCGAGATTAAAATTTCCATCGACGTCTGTGCAGGTGGAAAGATCCGCTAGCCGAGGTGAGGCGAGACGGCATGCTCGTGATTAATACCAGGGAAGCGACGAGTGACGGTTGGAGGGGTGTGGAGGGATGATTGTGGGCAGAAGAACGGCTGCTGCTCAAGGGTTGAGTCCCTGGGGAAATCTGGAGGCAGTGGGCCACGCGGGATAAACCGCGGGGCCGGCCAAAGTAGCTTGTCAATAACTTAAATCTCAATTCTAAGTTCCGTCCCAAATGGTTTTGACGACTCCTCGTCCCCGTTATCCATTTCCATTCTCTCACCCCGGCCGTCAACGATCCTCTCGGCTCCCTTCGTCTTGGGGGCAAATAGTTCACTCGGTGCACCGGGTCTCGTTGTGTCGGTCGGCAAGAGTCAGCCCGAGTCCCATGAGACGCCCGCCCTGGGCCTACTCGGGGCTTCCCTCGCAGGGTCGACTCGGGCCCCAGCTGATAAGACAAAAGTTGTTGCTCGACTTCGATAGTTATGACCGAGCAGCACGCAACCGAGTCCCTTCGTAAATACTGGATTATACCTTCCGAACTGGTGAGAAAACCATCAGCCACTCGGTCAGCTCGCAACGAGAGTGATTGCCAATCGCCTTCGCAACGGCTTAGCTAAGCCCAACGCATGTCTCCGGCTCGTAACGAACCCGGCAATTCGTGCAAATCAGTCTCGAGTAAGTGACATCGCGCACGGTGCGGTAATCGTGGCGAAGAACGCTTTCCGGAATTGCGTTCGAGCGTTACTGGAACCGCTGCAATTGCCCGTGTCTCTGACGGTGATGAGAAATGGTGGAAACGACTTTGCCTCAAAGAAATTGCGTTGGTTTCACCAAAAAGTGTCGTGTGTTCCAGCTTTATCTTTCAACAACAGCGTCAAAATAAGCGATTCACGGGGCTTTCATTTCTCTCGTCACTTTGGCACGTGTCCTTCCTGATTTAGCGCTGTCACTTAGGCCAGTGATCGTTTCCCCAGGCGAAAGATTATATCGCCTGAAAGATGAGTGACAGAGTATACATTGAGCAACTCTATCCCTTGCCGTTCAAAATGTAATTTTCGATTGATACGAGAGGTTTTCTTTTCCGCATGATTTGATATCCAGGCGATATCGGCTGTCGTTGACGCACACAAACTCGCTGCGGCATAATCACGAGCATCCGATGGAACCCAAGATGAAAACAAACGTTCCGGTACACGGGAGATAAAAGTAATCCAAAAAACGGCCCAGCGCGTATAATCGTCACAGCTCGGCGCAGATACGCCCGCGATGAGAATCGCAATTCGCACCGTCACAACGGGTGTTTTAATTCGACGATCTCTCTTCGCTCGCGTTCGGTATCCCAAATCGCAAGCTCATATTTTCCAGGAAAACGGTGCCTGTGGCGATAATAAGCGAGGGATGCGACGTAGAATGACGGATACACGGTCGTTTAGATTTTTTATTTCGTCATTTTCACTCTTCAATTTATATATCAGCGTCGAGTTCGTGCGCGGCTATATCGACGGGCTACGCAAGCTTCGCCGTTCGTTTATTTTTTCTCCACCAAAAATTCCCTTCTTCCTCAAATTTTCTCCTGCACTCCCGTTCAAACTTGTCGTCAGGCTCACTTTTCTTTGCTTTTCTTTTATTTTCGTGTTACTCCCGGAGTCGGTAATTCTTCGAGATGTGCGGATACGTCTGCGGCAATACAGTACAAGCAATCAGGAGAAGGGAAAGGAAGGCGACGCGGGGTTGCCGGGGCGATTGGTTCAAGGTTAATAGTATTTACCCGGGCTGTTTGATCGACCTCAGCGACCCTCCGGCCGTGCGTTTTCACCGCTTTACCCGCGCGGCCTTCACGCAGCGGATTCTTCTCGTAGCTATCGCGGTTCCGGAGATTAATAACCGATAATATGCATTGTGCAGAGCTATCCAGCTCTGTCTTTACACTGACCGTACACCAGGGACCGCTCGCGTGCGACCCTCACCCTCGTATAGCCCCGGATTAAATATCGGCTGCGATTCTGATTTATAGTAATTGCCAAAACGGATAGGTCGACCTCGTCTACCTGATCGGGAAATTTTCTATTTTGGGACAAGTGATAGCCGATGCATATTATTTGCGGGGACAGGGCAAACAAAAAACAAAGGATCAAAGTTCGATTACTCCAATTCAATTTTTTTTTCTTTGTTCTTTTTTCATGTCCGAGGATACGCTCTTGCGACAAAATTTGACCGCGTAACTTTAGTTTCGCTTTTTGAATTTATAACTTTTTAATTCTTTGACCGATCCGTGCCCGGCGGTCAGGCTGACATTGGTGAAATTTTTATGAGAAAATGTTTTGCACATCAACCCCTGAGTCTATGAAGAAAGTTTTTCAAGAATAGGTGTTACGGCAAACTTTGCTCTCTTCTCTTGAAGACCGTCGTTCGTTTGACACGTGTCTGAACGGCGTTGAATTTGCAGCGGTACCTGTCTCGTCAAGGGATGAAGTCGAAGAATAAAATGAAGATAAATAAATTGCGGCAAAGATTCGTCGCGACGAAGATGATCGTGCGATATTTCAGTTTCCCCGAGTCTCGTCAGGACGGCCTGCAGCCTCAGCCGACAAAGCGTTCCAATTTCGAGCGAAAATTAATAGAGCAATTACCCCTGAGAAATTGGGGGGACCGGTACATGAAGAGCACCGGCGTACAAAGGGATTCTCCGCTACACAACACACGTGCGCTCTTCATGCGCCGTTTATAAACCGGGGTCACCGCCAGGCTCGTACATGGTGGGTAAAATTTTCCTTTTAAAATAATTACACGCTGCAGAACGAAACCAGCGGCCGTTGTCACAGAGGTTGTTGCGTACGCCGCGTAATCAATTACATTGTTAATTGCCGCTAATTAGGGATAAATAACGAGAGAGATCGTGGAGGTCAGGGGTGATTTAGCAGTGGCCGGGTAACAGCCGGTCGACGATTATTATTTTTCGTTTTGGTCCAGCTGATCACGGGGGAAAAAATATCCGGGGAAAAGAAGGAGACGAAGAAGTATCGGAAGAAGCGGACGTGGAATGGGGAAAAAGAGAAGAGGATGGAAAGGAGTGAGGAAAAGTATCGATAGGAGAATGATGAAGGCGGAAACAACGGGAGGAAATAAAGCAACGAACAACGGGGAATAAGGAAGGTGGACGTTACGACGGCGCTGCAGGGCCAATAGTCCCCAATCACGGGCAATCAGGGGCCAATCAGAACCAATCTGTCGATCTTTGACTGGGGCGATAGCCGCGTGATCCGAGTTCCCTTTGACCTCTGCACGCTCTCCCGAGGAGGAGAAGGAAAGAAGAATTTGCCAGAGGGCGAGGAGGCGCGAGGGAAAGTTAATGAAACGCGTCGCTGACGAATAGAACAACTAATTGTATCCGAGAGAAATTAATAAAAACGTCTTGCGCCGTGGCGCTCGATCAGCGGGAGGGACTCTCGCTTCCCTTCCAGGGTTAAAGGTGCGGGGCATATCTCGTTTGGCAGCACCTGCGTGCCACCCTCGTTTACGCCGTTACCGTAATCACCCGTCAAACTCGTTCCCGCACTATTAGCACTCCGGTATCTTGAAGAACCTGCAGTGACTGCCTCTAGCCTGATGGCGCGATGCCTACGCGTGCAGCGAGGGGTAAAGTTCATCGGGTTTATGGGAAATGCTGTTACAAGCCTTGTGGATAGATTGCTTTCCACGTACATCGGTTGCGTAGTGCGACTGCGGTGCGAAAGCTGCGGAACTTTTGTCGAACGTACGTGCCAAGTTATTTCGCGTTTATGCGAACAACGTACCGATATGAAGATAATACAAACTGTAACGATAGTTTGGGTTAATTTTTCGCATTGTCGATATAGGTAATCGATTTTAAGACGCAATGTGTAGAAAAATTTTTCGAGAGGACGCGATGCTTCGTTTAAAATACTAAAATTAATCAAGTACCTAATTGCTCGGATATTGAAAAAAATACATTCGAATAAAATTTATTTACTTGTATGCACAGGGAACTTCGATACTGATTTAGCGCACGTAACGAAGTAACACTTATTTTATGACATTTTAAATTCATTCGTACAGTTCACTAATTGTTAAGTTTATACGGTCGTTGAAGTGCGGTCAAATTTGCCAAATCATCTGAGTCACCAATTGGTCACCGCGATAAAATAATATTTAACATCTTCGATTCACAAAAAATTTCGCGTTTATTGAGTTGTATACAATCACAAAATTTACTTGTAACTGGATAAAAATTTTTGCTCATCAAAATTAAACATTTTATGATATCGGTGTGTCAAATGCGGATCAAACTGATCCAGATTCAGCGCAGTGCATGGATGGATGACAAAGCGAGGGAAAGATAACTCGGAGACAACGATCTAGCGCCTGATTTTACAACGTGCAGCTTGTTCGCGTCCTCGCGTCATTTTCCAGTGTTTGCCCGAATCTTGAGAAAATAAAATACCGCAGTCGATCACAGCGTGGTTATACAGAGTGAAAAATGCGCGGTCTGAACGGCCTGATAAAACAAGCCGGTCCACGAGGGGCGGAGCTCAATTGCCGCGGGGGTTCAATTGTGAGCCCCCATCAGCCGGATCCCACGGAGTCGGAGAAGCGCGAGTCTAGCCTTCGGGGAAGTTTCAACCCGCCTATATAGACGTACACACACCGGGTATCCGACTTCTCGTTTCCCCCCCGGTTTCGCGGTAATCGATCAATTGAAAATCGCTCAAACGACAATCGATTTAAAATCAATTGGAGCAGCGGCGGTGGCGGCGGTGTAAAACTAACTGGATACGTATTTCTCCCCGACTCCGTCGGGCGGGGGTGAAAGGCGGGTTGAATTCGTCGCGGTTCTCGCTCTGCGCCCCGCGGCATGAACAGTCCTTTGTCTTCGGGCGGCACAGCGGGGGGTTGAATTTTGGTTACAGTTCATCCCCGACTTTTTCTCCCGCGCCATTTTCTTCTCTATTTAATTTCAGGGTCCATCCCCCGAAAGTCGAGATCCGTTTTTTATTCGTTCCTTCGTCCATCTTTCATCCCCGCTGAGGCTGACCGACGATCGTCCCGGATCGCGGCACGTCGTAAAGCTTGCCGGCTCGGCTCATTCCGTAATTGAATATCCAGTTCGCACTTTCTCCTCTCAGCCATGGCACGAGAGTTTCCGCCTCGGATGAAACCCCTTCCTGTGACCGAGGCTGTCACATGCCATGCACAGTTCAGAGGATCGGCATCAGCGGTTACCCGCACGTCAACGCGGCATCGCTTGCGGCCACTGTTTGTCCGTCTGGTTTCACTCTCCGGCAGCATTTCTGACTGCTCCTTTATTTATTGCATCCTCTATTTCCGCCCGCTGTGCTCTACCTGCCGTTTTATCCTCACCGCCGCCCACCATCTTGTTCTCTCAGTCCCCCTGCCGCCGGTGTAACGAAATAAAAAGTAACGTATAACCAAGATCCACCCGCTATCTCGCGTGACGGTGTGTTTACTTTTTCTTCTGCCTTCTGTTATACAAGGTGGCAATTCCTTCCTGAGATTTCGCCGTACGAAAATACCTTTGGATTGAAATCGTAGGAGGGTTGAATATCAATTTGTTTTTCTACTGGGAATGAAATCGAGGACCAAAGAAAACAGAACTAAACGAGAGTAAGAAGGGAGGAGAGGAGACGAGAGGAGAAAAGAAAAAACATCGCGAATCGAGAAACGGGGGTTGTAACATGGCGCAAAAAGCCGGACCTCAAGCCAATGAGGCGGAACAATTAATTGATCCGCATCCCATAATAGCCCGTAGGTAAGGATCCTTCGACGATCAAGGTTCGTTCCCCGCGTCCTTTGTCAGTCCGCTGAGAAAAGTGTCGAGGCCGAGGGTGGAAGCGGAGCGAAGGCATCGACAAAGGACAAAGAGAGCCGGCCGGCCGGCGGCGCTAATTTGTTCAGTCGGCGCTTGCGAAGTAGGAGACAGAAACGCGATCCTAATCCTGGATAAACACCCTCTCGTTATTCCTCCGTCCCCGCGGGATGTGGCTCGCCCGGAATTGCGTCGCGACGCGCTGCGTCCTCTTCGCGCGCGTGCCGAAAAGTTCTCACCGATCTTCTGGTTTCGGGGGTGAAAATCGTTCTCCGGGGTGTTTGTTTTTCACTGCGGAGAAAGTCTCGGAGCTTCGGTACATCTTGTATTATACCTACCCAGGTTCGTAGGGATGGCAGCCCCGGGGCTTCGGGGCCTCTGCCTTTGCCGCTGCTGCAGCAGCGAGCGGGTTAGGCGACTGTACGTTTACTCGGAAACTTAGAGCGTCTAAATATCCGAGGGCGATACCATGGCGGAGGACGCGCGCCATCTGCGCCCTCGAGCCGCGTCTCTCCTTCTCCTCCGCAGGTTTCTTCTCTTCACTCCCTCTCTCGCTCTCTCTCTCGCTCTTTCGGCGCGGGCGTCGGGATGCCCCGGCGCCTCGTCCCCGGCTGGTTAACGCCGCAACTGATCCGGACACTAAATAACGAAGGAGCTTGCGAAAGATTTAGTCGGCAGGGTCTCGATCGAGTGAATTGATAGTTAATTACTGCGACTTGGTGCTTGGGGATCCCGGAAACTGGGAAAAAGGGAACGCGGAGGGAGGTCACCGGCCCTGGACCATATAATGGATGGGACGCTGCCGCGAATAATTCAGGGCGTTTGCCGCACCCGCTCGCCGCACGGATTTTCATGTCCCCAAAACGGGATGGAAAACCAAAGGGGACTCAACCAGTGAGCTCCGACACCCAACATCGCCAGGGATCGTTGTTCGTCTCGCTACGGACGACTTCTTTCTCTCTTCGAAACCCCCGTCGGATTTCACTCCGAAATATAAACTCGATACCACAGCTGTAAATGCACCTCAGACTACGCCGGAGCTTCCGGTTCAAAGTGCTGGGGTAGACGGTAGAAGAAATACGAGTTGACGAAGAAGGGATAGCTTCTGGTTTACGTTTACAAGTACCGAAATTTAGTTCATAATTAAACACATCGAACTGTCCTTTGTTTTTGAAGCTGAACAATTAACTAGAAATGAAAGTGAGTTTACCTATCGATTGGAACAAGACTTTCACAAAGCCCCAAATTCAAATTCAAATCGACGTCCAAGTTAAAGCTAAAGGTAGCAAGGTCGAAATCAGATCCACAAACGAACACCGATCGCAATGACGAGTCTGTGAAAACTTTGGCAATTTACACGCCATTTGTTTCCCCAACGTAACGATTGCGTGAAATAATCCTGACAGAGAGAGGGTGAGAGAGTGACGGAGAGAAGATGTACGCGACACGGTTGAAACACTAGCTGCATAACGTATGAGAGGTGCAGCAAAGTCTGAGTAGACGTCCGGCGATAGCGGCAAGGGAGATGAATAGAAGTATAGTAAGAGAGTGGGAGTTTTTCCGTCGTTCATCACACGGGGGTCATTCGAGTTGCACAACTACAATTAATTTTCTTTTAATACTCGTGATTAATGGCTCGTTCGTTCGTCGAGGTTCAGGCGTCGGGTAGACACAAGGCTGGTTGTACTATTGTTTAAAAATTTGTTGAGCGTATACATGTATCGGGCTCTTCGTCGGGCATCTTCGAGACGATCAATCGTCGGGCCGGGTTCAGAGTCAAGTAGATTCTTTTTCTTATTTTTATTTCGTCAAAAAATTTCCTCTCTTTCGCCATATCGTGGAACGATCCTCCCCCCTCCCCCCACCAACCTTCCGACTCCTCCCGCGATCGCATCACTTTACACCATTTGTTTCGCTCACCGTTTCTCCGGCTTTGTTGTTTATTCTTCCATCTCCCCCGCATCCAACACACCGGCACGGCAGCATTAAGCGTTCGCGTTACAACCAGGATGGGTATATGGATCTGGCCGTCGAGCTTCACGTACGCGTTAAGCAGCGCCGCTTGAATATTCTCTCAGAGTATCTCCGAGGAGCCGTTCGCCGCTCCTCTTCGTTCCTTATTCAGAGTACACCTACATATTTCATTCATTCATGTATATATATTCAGTCGCCCCCTCGCGCAAGACCGGCGTTACCGTCTCTCTCGGCGCCCTGGGGCCGTTCTTTCACCCTCTTTCCACCCCCTCCTCGTCCTCATCGTCTTCTTCCACAGGGCACACTGGAAAAATCTCGATGATTTGTGCGTCTTATCTGCATTTTAATTACTTTGAATAATTTTCTGAATAATCATTGTTCTAGCGGAGAGCGCGAGCGACTCGTTCGCGAGAATCCTGCGGCTCTGCGGCACCCGGACTTTTCCATCGTCTGTGAATTTTCGGTGAAATTATTGGCTCGATGATACGTGATTAACGCGATCGGTTTCGGGTAAATACACTCGTCTGTGCCTTGCTTGTAATAACGGAAGGCCGAGGCTGCGGGGAAAGAGTGACTGGGCGTAATTCGAGGAGTCAAAAGGGTGCTGGAGCCGATTTCTGGCCGATACACGGGCGGGTAGGTGTGCGTACAAACGATTCCTCGTCGTAGTAAATCTTGGCATTTATCAAAGTCTCGAACGAGTCAAAACTAGATCGCTCAAGCTGACGTCGACGCGAACGGTGGGCTAACGGAGAGAAAGAGAGACGCGGCGCGTGCAGGACCAACACGGAGAGTTATTTTTCTTTCAGGATGAGAGGCGAAGGGTTGCTCGCCGCCTACTGCTGCAGGGTTCGTTCGAACGGAAAGAAGGGTGCAGCCGCTTATTAAAAACCCTTTGGTTTCACGGCTTTCCAGCTATTCGCTTCCCCCTCCGTCCTGCAGCTAAGGCCGCGATCTACAATAGAGGTCATTAAGATTCTGCACGTTATAAATGGCGCGAAACGGATATTATATTCGCATCACCACCGACGCCGGGGAAAAATCCAGCACCATCCCCCTCCCCTGCCGCCTCCCGCTGCCGACATCTGTCGGCTACTTCGCTGACTATTCTCGACCCGCAGGTCAATAATTACCTGCCTCCAAGTGAGACTGTTTCAATGCTCTGCCCTGATTTTTTCCAGCCCAAGGCTAACCGAGAATTCGGAGAACGGGCGAAAAGCGATGAGCGCGGATGGGCCGAGTTGAGTGCATCTTGGAAGCGACGCATGGCGGTCTTTTTCCAAAATTTCAGCAGGCTCTTTTGCTCATTCTCCAAAACGAGGCTCAAGTTTTGACGAAAATTCTTGCCAAGGTAGAAACGTTTCGACTCAGCGAATATTTCAACAAATTTACAGCCGCTTTGCCAACTCTCCAGGGTAAAAATATTGGGTTAAAAGATTTCGTTCAAGTCTGTACTTTCTGAAACGGCATACGTATGTTGGGCTTGGGTGAATATATAAATTGCACCGCAGCTAGCTGCTCAAGGCGCTAATCTTCACTTTGCACGCGATGTTCATACGTGTAGGTACAAGTATAAAACGATTTCGCCGTTGCTGGGAATCCACTACGGGATTCTCGAGACTCTTTGTGGTGTAAATTTGGCGGTAGGTACTCACGATTCTCGAAACGATATGAGCGAGTGTGAAAAGTAATGGGAGAATTTTTAATCTTCCGATAAACTTATCGATGAAACACTTGCGGTACATCGTGCCTGTAAAATTAAAGATGAAAAGAAAAAGAGAAAAAGGAGAAAAACCACATCAACGCTTATAACGCGTCCACCTAAAGGGATTACCTACTAATTCACCGCCAGCGATAACGAGCAAGTTGTTCGAAGTGGATGAATTCCGGTTTAGAGCGATAAGTATTAAACAAATCTGGCTTACGGAAGGCTTACGAGAAAGGTAATGCTCGAAAGAGAGAGAAAAAGTAACCGGGTTTCGAGCATCCTCGGGCAAGTTAATCCACTTTTGTTTGAAACGGAATCCTTTGTGTGTAAGTCCTGACGATAACTGCCTGCTGGTTTAAGCCCTCATTGTTTGTCGGATGACAAGCATCGATTGTGTAACAGCGGTATAACGTGAACGACGGTGGAAAGCACGCGGTTCGTAATGATCCGGGACCGAGATGATGAAACTCGACGAATAACCAGACACGCCGATTCCATAATCCGATACCATAAGTACCAATTCCCTCCACCCTTTGATCTCAACCCTAAAATCTCCGAGTCAGCCTCCTTCTCTCTGTTCAAGACATCTCGGCGAAATTTGAACCGTTCATAAATAGTCGGATAGAGGAGGAGGAGGAGGAGGAGGAGGAGGAGGCTGCGGGTCAGATTCGTCCTCGATTCTCCCCGCGTCCCCTGATTAAAATAAGTTTTTCTTTCCATTCTACTCAACTATTGTCCCGCAGACTGGTCGAAAGTCGAGCGTAAGACACGGCGAAGATAGAGATTCGATTAAAAGACGTGCGGAGCAGCGAGGCAAGAGCCTGGCTGGCTGGTTTGGTATGCCGGACCTGAGTCGAGTCGGACATAGTTGGACAGAGTTGTACCGCCGAGTTGCTCGGCGAAGTTCACCGGTGCCGTTTGGGGGAGGGCGATTCGGGGGTTGGACCGCAGCCTAATTTCAGACGCTGGAACGAAAGAAATGTTTGCCGAAATCAAGCAATCAAGCCCGAAAACGGGGCCGTATTATTCCTGGCAGGCGTGTTTCCCCGCAACCCTAAACCCTCATCCCTCATCCCTGATCCCTCATCCCTGATGCCTCGGACCGCGCGCAGCTTGCAGAGTTTAAGGATATAACAGCCGGGCACCGGGCTTCTCGTTAGGGATGCAACGTCGCCTCGTTCGGCCGAAGATGCGGCGCTGAATTTCTTCCATTTTATTCCTCCCGCTGCAGGGTAATTAATATTTATGCCGCGACCCGCGGCATGCAAACGTCGCCGAATGGGACCGGAGAAGGTACGTGCCGAGTGTGTTTTGCACTCCGGGACTCGGCGACACGTGTGCTTTCTGCCTCCTCCCTCCCTCCGTCCCTCACCCACCTCTTTACTCTTCTCCGGGGCAGCTGTTTCCGCATCCGCGAGCTACAGTCGCGCGATTTGCCTGGCCTGCGGGCTTCGTAAAAGGCTTCAGAAAGGAAACCCCCACGTAGCTCTCGCCCGGTTTTTCTCTCCGATGCACGAGAGTGCAGAACGTTTACGCGACTTCCGTACTTTGCTCGTGAACCTCGTACGTATGGGACCGGAGGATCCGTAAACGGGATGGGGCCGTAAATAGTTGAGCTGTGACACGGGCAGTATTAAAACTCCTCTCGTATCCTTGGGATGTCACGCTGGCCCCTCGCATCCTGCATTAGGATCTGGAAATTTATGCTACGCTTATCTTCATCCCCGATGCGCGGTCCCTGAAAAATCATCTCGCTACGGGGTCGTAGATTTTTATAATATTTTCAAAGATAGATCATTCGAAAAACGTTGCCGAGAAATTCATCTTTTCGTTACAGATGTAAACGCCTCGTTTGACATCGAGTAATAACGGCAATAATAATAACATTAATATCAATA
Source organism: Neodiprion fabricii (assembly GCF_021155785.1). NCBI lineage: Eukaryota > Metazoa > Arthropoda > Insecta > Hymenoptera > Diprionidae > Neodiprion > Neodiprion fabricii. The sequence continues at coordinate 29,603,846 of NC_060244.1, read as the reverse complement.
CCGATGCGCCGTTGCTCGGGATTACGGGACAAATGGCATCGAAGCACTCGAAAAGCATTAACAATGTGTTCCTGAGAAAACTGTAATACGGACAGATTGGCGATACGTACGTGGATTCATAAAAATACAAGCTAGTTTTCTCGGTACGAATTGAAACAAACGGAGCAGCTCGGGTGCCGAGGAGAAGTTTTAATGAAAACAGGAGCCTGTAAGTAATTTGTAAGTCTGACCGCGAGGGCTGCAGGTGAGTCGGCAGGTCAGGTTTAAGGGTTGAGCGCTAGGGTTAAGGCTGAGGAGCGAAAAGGGGTGGGGGTGGGGGTGGGTCTCTTGCGGGTGAGTTTAGGTTCCGGCTCGTTGTCTTCGGGCGTTAAAAGTAAAGAGAAAGTGTATAAGAAGTCCGCGTCGCAGTTAACTTGATTAATTGCATATTTATGTATCAGCCCACTTAGCCAAGTCTTCTTAAGCCCGCCTCCTCCCTCGGTTTGCGCTCTGCTCGCCTCCACTTTAACGGTGAAATAATGCAGGAGAAATAAGGTCGGTTAAAATGTTTAGAGAATTAAGCCGGCACAAGCCCTAAATCACGCTACCGCTCCTCGCCCTGCCCTCGCCTCGACGCCGCGACGCGTCCCAACCCAACCCAACCCGACCCGACCCGACCCGACCAAGGAGACGAAGAGAAACACGATGAAAGCTGCGAACTTTAAAAAGCCCCGCAAATCTTAAATAAGCCGGGGCGAGGAAATTAGCGCGCTACCGCCGCAAAATTAAAAGCCCACCCACTGCACCGAGCATAACGCACCTAGATGTGTATATACATACAAATGTAAACGTATATGTTGCATCAATGTATATAATACATGCAGATCTACGTGCAGGCGCCATTGTACACATATATAATTATGTCCAAGCTTACTACCTATACCAGGTTAAGCTGAACAGTACGTTACTTCGGTATACGCTGAACAATACACCAACTAGAACTTGAGCAAACTGGTATGCGAGTATGTAATACAGGTGTGAATGCAAACGAACGTCGCGGAGTTATACGGGTGATACAGTGCACCTCGCGTCTGGCGTCGAGACCTGTATGCCTTATACAGGGTGCTCGATATTTCAAACTTGTCGTATACATGGTCCGAAAACTCCCGGTTTAGCCAAAATTATTACAGCTTGTTCATTGTTCTCGGAGATGTTTACTCCATCAAAACACTGTACAGGTTTTTTTTCTTCTTAACATTTGCACGTTGAATTACTAGCGATACAGGAAGGAGGAAATCTCAATCGTGTGTTCGAAATAAATAAACATACACATTTGTAATCAGTGGAACCATAGCAAGCAGCTGCGAGAAATTTTTTTTCTTTTTTATGAAAACTCAAATTTTATATCCTAATTCGTATGTTTTACTTCGAATCTGAAAAGTGAGATCTCCGAGTACAACAAAGTACAATTTTACCTTGCGTCCGGTAGAAAAAGGTTTACAGTATCCTCACTTTTAAGGACTGTTTTGATGGCCGAAGTATTCGGTTTAATTGTTTAACAACGAGCGACCCGGTAGAAACCCTGGGGTGATTATACACGGAGCGTATACACGTGGTACGGTATGGGATGTTAATAACAGGCGGCAGCGAGGCTTAACCGGCATTAACTGGGTGGGCCAGGTCCCGCTTCGTTCGACTCCCGTATTCCTTGGAGGAAAACAAAACTCCGGAACGGACGTAAGGGTTGCAAAGGGCGCGAATCGCAGGGTTTGCGGCGCGAGTTTTCTCAATGAACAGTCGACTCCCTCCCTCCCCCCTCCCGCCCCAACCCCCGGGTAAATAACAGCACCGTGTGGCGCGGCGGCGCTCTGCGGGCTTGCATAAATACAAAGCGAGGGGATCAGCGGTACTGAGAACAGGATTACGGGTATAACTCACCGAGATGAACGAGTGCCTCTCTCTCCTCGCCGTCTGCTCCTCCGGCCAGAATCCAGAGATCGGGATCTCGGATATCCTCCGTCTTTCCGCAGCCCAGCCGCGGCCGATCCTGATCTCCATTTTCGCGCAAAAAAGCTCTTCACCAATCCCCCCCCCCGCGCTGCAGCCGTCACGAATCTCGCAGCTTTGCATTGTTCTCAAATCGCGAGCACCCACCTTCACCTCGAGCACTAATTTGTTTATTCATGCCACACACTCCTCCCACTCGAAACGGCGCGGCGTCTTTGGGATTGAACGGGCTTATCGTCATCCTCGTTCAGTCCTACCTATCACCGGAGCTTTCGCTCATTCCGCAAGCTTCTTGAACAAAGCGAACCCCCCCGAGGGGAATGGAACTTGGTTTACGTCCGTCTTCGTTGGTGGCTCGATCGGCACTGCGTTGCGTAAACACGTTGCGTGCTTGACCTCCACACCTTACTCAATACCGCGGAATCCGAGAACCCTGACAAACGATCACTGTTATTCTACCAGCTCGTGCACGGGGCTCTTCGTTCACCGAACAATGCGCCTTGCGGCTGCTTTTGTGATTGGAGAACTTCTCCACACGGTTTGGAAACTCGATGTGCCAATTCACCGCGGTGATTCTGATTGATTGCTGAAACTTTGCGTCGTAAACCAGAGAGATAGGATGGGTATTTTCATGCCGAAAATTTCTTGAAGAGTGTATTTCACAGGTGGCGTAGCGAAACGCGCAGTTTCAGTCTAACAGCGGTACGTATATACATGTATACATCAGTGGGAGTAATTTTCTCCGATATAACAATGGCGCCAACGTGATTTGGGAAGGCCTGTTAACTTCGGGACAGGTGGTGACACCGGGTAATTGGCAACAGTCCTTCTTGACTGATTGGCGGTGAACGGAGAAGCCGCGGCCCCGTGGAATTGCGCGCATCTCGTACGAATCCGGTGATGTGGTTGCGTTTGTAACATTAGACGTGATATTATTTTCCCCCGAAATGTGAGGGGTAACCATCTCCGCAGGATCGTACGGGTGTACGAAAAGCCTTACGGCTGGCAGTTTGGCTATACGGAGAGAACTGCCGGCGACGCGTGTCACATTTTTATTCGCGACGCGCGGCTGAGTGCATCTCAAACATATGTACGTGCAAATAAATTTGACGCTAGATGTGCCCCGTCAAATACAGTCATCCTAAGCTTCCTTTCGTCGCTCCTCCCGCCCCTCGACAATCTTCTAACCCAATACGTTCAAACCGCGCCACGTGTGCCAAGCAGGTGTTGTCAATGCGAGTGTCTCCCGATGATTTAAAAGATCTAAGAAATTCCCGACTCTTTGAGGGAATACATTTTGACACGACATCGCTTGAAGCGGATCCACCATGAAAAAGTGGATTTCTATCCCGCAAGTCTTTTTTCACACGTACTTCCGCGACGTCTACAAAGAAGTCCTCCAATGATCGGTGGTCGTCGCTTTCCACATCTAGAATTTCGAGTTTCTCTTTGCGAGTGGATGGAGAAGGGTGGAACGTGGAGTCGTGATAATTAAGTAACGTCAACTGAGAGAAGGTTCGTAATAAATGCGAGTCACAGCGAATGAGAGAGAGAGAGTAAGACTGAGCGTATTAGTCGGTAGATTGGGAATGGCTTGATTCTGGCAGAGCTCTAAAGGGTTGCGGAGTGAATTCGCGTCGCGGGTCTTCATCAAAGGGCGATTCGCTGGTGTTGGGAGAAGAGGAGGGGGGGGGGGGGGGCAGGGGGAGCGGCAACGATTTCTAATTAAAAATAAATCCGCTCGAATGTAACAGTTAGCCACTTAGGCGGCGATCACATTAAAATAAATTATTTAAGTTGTAGCAATTCCGCGGCGTCCCCGATGGCTAATATCTGGATAATGGGACGAGGTGGTTTCACCGGGGGAGACGGAGGGCGGTAAAAACCGTTCCAAGACACTGCGCCGCGGGGAAACGGAGGGCATCCCCACCCTCTTCCCCCCTTTCCCGTAATTGATAAAGAGGAATGAAATAACTTCTTGACAAATCGCAGTTCGCTACGCGGGCGGAAAATTCGATGATGAAATACTTCCGCTATCCAACATCCTGCATCGATCGCAAATATTGAATATCAGGGTTTGCTCCTCTCAACGCTGCCTGGCTACAAGATTTTATCAATATTGTGCGATATTTTTTATCTCTGTAACAGGCGGAGACTCGTCAACCCATAACGCGCATCCTCCTTTCAAGAAATAGTCAATAAAAATAGTGCGCCGTGGCGGCAGAGGTCTAATAAGCGGAGAAAGCCCGGTGAAAATGAGGGCGAGGCAAACGAACATTTTCCGCGCCCTCGTCAGAGGCTCCATCTCAAAATCCCGGGAAGCCGAAAGCACATACTTGAGGTCTCACGCGGAATTCCTGGAAAGATTAAGACGCGGAGGTTTCTCGAGAGGATTTCAAGGCGGTCCCCCTCCTCCGGCCCACCGTCACCAAGGACTCGAGGGGTGGGGGAATAATTTGGCAGAGGCCTAGAAAAACAGGAGACGGGTCACCCCGCCCTCGCGGCTCGTTTCTCCCGGCGGTGAGGGGGGCTAAGAACGAAGAGCCCGCGGGGCGGGAGGCTCAATTTCAATTTCGAGTCCCGGGGGTGTCGTTGCGAAACGAATATAATTATACGGAATAATTGTGAGGGGCGGGGGCGGAGTCGGTGCAGGACGGCGCTTTGACGGCGGTGGCGTCGGTACACGAAGCTTCCAGTTCCTTCGGCGCCCCCGCCCACGGTCGAAAGATAGCGAGCTGGTGTTTAATGGCTCGAAATTCCTCCCGGCGCGGAATGCCTTGAATGAAAATTAAGTCAAACGTGGACCAAGAGCGGGCACCGGTAGACGAGGAGATGCCAGAGGCCCGGTTTTGCACCCGGACCGGCGATAATCCTCCGCGAGTTTAACCGGGGGCCGAAGCTCACCGTTGAAACTAGGAAAAAATTTTCCTTTCGGCTAATCTTCCCGCCGTTTCTACGGGTCTCGGGGCGTGGTGCGAATTTCGAAAAGACCGACACGTATCCGCGTCCGCGTCTTCGCCCACGTTCGACGCTGCAATGCCTCCGAATATCAACCCTCCTCCTCCCCACCCCCCTCTCGCCTCCTTCCGCCGCCGCTCGCCGATCCGCCCCCGGATCCGGATGAGAATACAATTTTACGTTGATCATCGGGAATTAGCATAGGAAATTTATGCTCGCTATAAATAACGCGTTTATCGGTGAAATTTATGCGATCTGCCGCCGCACCTATCGCTATCTCGTATCTGTGAGCATTATACGCGTACCTACCTATACATGTATGTATAATGCACGTCTCGCACACGTACGCTCGTCGTGTACACGCGTGAGGCACGAGAGATACCATCTTTCCATCTTCCCTGATTATTATCAACTGCGTAATTGCACAAAGCTCTTTTATCGGTCGAGTTCTAATGCCACGCCTCCGGCAATGATCCGAGTCAATTCGTTTTTACTTCCACAACGGTGGAGAAGACGACGAATCCTGGAATGAAAAATTATTTCTATTCGACTCCCTCGTGCCACTTATACCTAAATCAGTGCCGGTAATAATTTTCCTCGCTATTATAAATACCGTCGCGGAAGTATCGTATTTGTATATATATATACCTACCGTACTCGGGAACTTTATCAAATGATTTTTCACCCCGATAGCACTCGAGATAAATCTCGCGGGTACGCTGTATCAAATCCTTGAAAATTAACAGCCCTCAGCGGGTATAAATTATGCCGACTGCCTAGACCACGGACGATTTTAGCCAATCGTAAACCAACTCTGGGAGAAATACGTTTAACGATTTGCATTTATACGTATACCGCATATACCCTCTATTTTACCGGGATAAAAATTTTTCGGGCTACCGAACACAAATCATCACATTTTCTTCGTCCCTTCGGCCACGGCTGGCCTCGAAATAGTCGAGACCGTTAACTCTATCAAGCAAGACGATTGGTGTAGAACCGGAATGACGGAAGGTGGCAGGATTGAGCAGTGAAGCGTTTGGTTCCCTTCGTAGTATGTCGGAAAATTCATTACAGGTGTGAAAAATTCCTTGTAGTCGTGGGTGAATTTTTTTCGAAATGTTCGGATTTCGTGGATTTTCACGAAGCGGTACGGAAGGGAATTTGACAAATTCGTCAAAGCAGAGTAGTTGAATCGAGCGATATCGGGTCCCCTAGGCGTCCGGTTCGTTTGAGCACAGCAAAGCCCCTGCAGAACTCTGTATAAATACTAGGTGGTAACAATGCGCAGCGCAGCGCAGCCAGCGGTCGGCGGAGCGTCGTTTGCTCCTCGGAACAACGCGGAGCGGGCGCGTGCATGCGTGTAATCGTTGCATTTTGGCTGCCCGATGCACCCGGGACGCACACTCGCCCCGGCGGCCGTACGTGTCGCGTACGATATGCAGCCATTTGCATACATATAGGTTCATTATGAATACACCCACTCGAGCGTCATCCACCCCATCGAAATAGGCTCGTCGAGGGCCGAATGTCCGTCCGTCGCCGGAGGCGGCCGCCCCTCGATACAGAGCTCTTATTTCACCCGCGGATTACCCTGCGACCCGGATCAGCTTAAAGTCCGATAGGTAAGTCGTGCCGTGACGTATCGCGCGATTGGATCCCCCCCCCCTTTCGATCTTTTTGCAATTTGTTGCCCTTCCGGAAGTTTGCCAAGGTCCAATGTGCGAATATCGCGTAGGATTGGATTTTCTCTGACGTACCTTTTTCGTTTTTTTGTTTTTTACTTCCTTCTCTTTGTTCTCGCGGACAGCTTGTTCAGCTCTGGTTTTATTTTCGAGAAAATACGTCAGGCGCAATCCTTTCCACAGTCGTACGTGAACACGCGGTATAAAACGGGCGAGTGGCTTTTCGAGAAACTTCTCTTGAAACGAGCATTTGTCAATTCGTATTACACTCAGGACTTCGAAACGAATATTGGGGAAGGTGAGGAGGATTGACGTGTATCGAAAATTGAAAAATTTTCAAACGGCAGTGTCCATTGTTTTACTGTTTCCAGTTCGACCAGTGTTAGGCACGATGTAAAACAGGGGTGCTGGATTTATTCAGTGGAGGCAGGTTGTCTGACAAGAGCGACTGTAATCTAACCCAACCCAACCCAACCCGACCTGCAAGGCAACGGTGACACGGCTTTTTCATGTATAAATTGTTCATTATAATTGATGAACTTTATGCGAACGTGATGTGTTGAGGTAGACAGCGCTAATTCCGATCAGAGGGTGACTCGGATCGCTGCGCGCGTGCGAATAAATTGAGGCAACTACATATTTCGTTCAGTGATTAACGAAAACGATCGACGAATCGGGGTTCATTCAGTCACCGTAATATGGTTAGTTTTTCAAATTTTCAGGCTAAAGTGGCATTCTAGTTAACAATCCCAAAACAGATGATCGGCCAAAATGTTTGCACAGTGTATCGGCATTTTTAATTTTCTACTCGCAGCAATTTGAAACGTTGTTCGACAATACCAGCAAATTCATTGGCATTCATAGAAAACTTCCGGCAGTGAGTTGTCTCCTAGTTGAGAAACAGTTTGGTAGATTGCTCGTCGGGTGCAGAAATTAGGGATGTCGATCGTTTACGGTCTGGATGAGCCTTGGTGGCATCGGGCCGCAGCATAACGGGTGGCGAATGGTAATGAGGCACGGAGCAGATGTAACGCGCGGAATACATTAGCGTTCCAATGTTCGACTCGCGGTCTGCGTCAACCTTCGGCGAATTAGCTGAGCAAAGGTTTCGTATGCAGGTTGAAAAACGGTGGTTAATTTTTTCATCAACTTCCGTCGAATCATCCCCCGTTGTGTCCGTTCCGGTATTATAATCGCCCCGCAGGTCGCAGCCGCACGCCTACGTCGACGGTGACACGCACACACGCAGTCCTTCCCCTGAACGGAGGGGTTGAAGGGGAGACGGCGGGGAGGCGCAGACTGGGGCGAGTTGGCGAATCAATGAACGTCGTACTCGGCGATACAACGAGTCACGCGTGGATCAGAGGACCCCGCGTTGATCTCGCGCCGCGTCGCGTCTCTTCCGCGACTTTCACGTGGACAGGAAGGAATTCGGTGAGCGGGGCTGCGGGCGAAGACCGGCCGTGAAGAGGTAATTAAAGAGAAGGTTCTCTCTCCCGCGAATTTTCCCGAGGTTTTCCCCCACTCCGCGATACCGAGCGCAGCCCGATACAACCCCTAGCCGTCGTCGTGCCGGCGGAGCCCTTCTCACGAACAAAACCGACGCCGTCGCCGTCGACGTCGACGTCGCTGCCACCGCTCGGCGCGCCCTCCAGCAACCGACACTCGGCTCGTCGCTCGTTCCGACTCCGTGATACATTTCGATACACGTAGAGCTCCGTAGCTGGTTATCTCAGTCGTGGTTCTCGGCCGCGCGCGGAAAGAAATCGCGGCTGTCCGAGTCCGCCAGGTGAGAGTGAAGTGATACCGTGAGTTTTCCCACCTTCGGCCACCCCGCGATCACCTCAGGTTGTTGCGACGCGGGCGATACCGGAAACGATCGTATCGGCCAATCGCGATTGTTCGGTGATTCGCGGATTGTCGGGAATTCGAGCGGAGCGGCCGACACGCAGGGTGCTCTTCGAGGGGCGAACTGTGCGTAGCGAGTGCGTAGGGCCACGTGAAAGGATCGGGCTCGCGAGAATAGCGTCCTGGGTTTCCCGCTCGTCGAGCGTTGAAGCGCGCACGAACCCCTCGACCCGCGCAGCCCCGCGCCGCCCGTGTAACCCCTACACACAACAACCCACGAAGCAACCCCCACTCCGAATCGCACAACAGCCAGAGCGGAAGTACCAGTCAGTCGGCGAGCGACCATCCGACATCACGGTTAGCCTCTCTCTTTGTTCTTGCTCTCGAGGAGAGAAAAGACACGAGTGAGTCGCCGTCGCCGTCGTTTCCGTTGTTCCCAAGCCAGTCGTCGCGGCCGTGTTATCAGACGGCGCAAAACACCCGCTGATCGTTCGTTCGTTCGCTCGCTCGCTGGTTTCGGTTACTTTTCTACGTACCCGTGGTGTCGAGAATCGTCGCCGCACGTGGCCACCGGCCCTCGAGATACCGCGAAGAGGACACGCGACCTGATTTTCGTACTTTTATACACCAGTAATGACTCTTTCGATCGCGTCCTCAACGGCCTCAAGACACTCTCCGAGGTCTCGTCGCGAGTCCCGAACCGCCGGTTAGTTCGACGCGAGTGGAGAGTTGACCAGTTTTAAAGTTACCAGTTGTACCAGTATCATCAAGTTTGTTACGCTCTACGATTCGCCAACGCGATCGATGACTCGGATCAGGATTTCTCTGAGTCACGGCGACTGATCGTTGAACATTCGGAAAAGCCACGTATCAACCATCTGCTTCGTGCCGGCTCGTCCGCCGCATCAGCGGGAGCGAGAATCTGTGAATAAGTTCTTTAGGGATTTGAATTGATCGATCGTCGATCGCTGCTATCGAAAGTCGAAAGTCATACCGAAACAGACGCAAAAGAGGATTTTGAGTGTCACAGTCCTTCGGCGTACTTGTTGAAACCGGTCCCTGACTCTGCACGAAACCTTGAACGGCTATAACCTTGGAAATCAATCGGACAAGAAGCTTCTCCGGTTGTTCCTGAGCACGTGTTACCGGCTTTCGAGGCATCCTCGACTTCGCGCGCGGTCCTCGGCAGGGTTGCGAGAGAGTCCGCGGTAACAGGTGAAGAGGAAATACGACCGTGACGCGGGCGGAAGGACCGAGGGTTCCGCGAGGCCAGAAGAGAAAAGAAGAAAGCCGGGAGCCAGAGGAGGGGGGCGGAGGTGGTGGTCCCGCGGCAAGGGGAACTCGATTTGGGGTGGCCTCGTCACTGCAGGCGACCACCGCCTTGGCTCCGAGTGCACCGGGCCCCGGGCCTGCAGTGGTGGGCTGCCTGGTTGGGGTGTACCCCTGCTCGTCCACGGGGCCCAGGGGCCCCACATCGTCGCATCTCAGAGCGATCCAGGCGATCCAGACCGGGCAGCAACCCGGCTGCCGAGCCTGCTGCTGCGGGCATAACAACCCCCCGCCTCCGCCCCCGCCACCGCCGCCCCCGGTCCAGCTCACGAGTCAACGGGGCGGCCTGTCGCTGCGGGTAGCGAGGGTGGCGTCCACCACCTCCGTCCGAGCCGCCCCCTACGTCCACCCCCAGCACCAGGGACTGGGGCAGGAGTGCAGGTAGGTTCCGGTCCCGGTGGCGCCAGGCTGCACCGCGTGCCCAAGCCGTTGCATTTCAATTTTTCGTCTGTTTCCGGCCGCCAGGTGTAGGGAGGATACGGGCGCAGTGGGTGGAGGTGGTGCGCACATCCTCGGCAGCCCGATGCTGTTCGTTCCGTTCACGGTACCCACCTTTCCCACCGCCTCGCACCAGACCTCGCACCAGAATTCCCACCAGACGAGCCACCAGGTACAGCAGCACCAGCAGCAGCTCGGGTCCAACCAGGCCGGGCAGCAGCAAAGTCAGCTGAACCACCTCAACCTTAACCACCTGAACCACATCAACCAGGTCATACCCCAGGGATCCGTTCAGCAGCCGATTCACAGCACGAGCTGTTCCCCGCAGCAGCAGGCCGCAACACCAAACAAGGTAAACTTAACACGTGCCAAGTTGGACCTTGTCGTATCGGAGATGCGGAAGTCGTTTGCACCCTGCCGATGGTCAGCGGCAACGGCATTCTGGGTCCTTCGGCTGCGGATAGCGATTCCCCCTCTTCTCTCTTCCAGGTATAATAAAACTCCTGGCGCTGGTTCAAGTCAATTTTCTTTAGCGGGCAATAACTTTACGCCCGATGTTTCGACCATGGAGGAGACAGAGTCGAGCAGCCGTGGCGACGCTGCCAGGGGACGTGTAGTTCAATTTTCAAACTTTGGCAGTCGTGTGGACAAAGAGTGCGTGACACGTTGTTTGTTCAGTGTGTCTCGATCCTCGGATACCAACCCACGCCGTGCTTGCTCTTAAACCATACTCGCCGGGTACGCGCACCGTTTCCAGGACGAGGGTCCTGGTTCAGAATCGCACACACGTACCGCCCTCCCGCACACCTACATGCGGCTTGTCGCGTATCAGCTCAAACCTGGGCGAGTGAGACGGTTACGGTAAACGACACAATAATATGAAGTACACAAGGAGCTTTTTCCGTCTCGCGAATCACTCCGTTCACCCTCAACGTTCTCAAAATTTATACACACACGCGCTACAAGAAATTCCCCCTCATCGTTGTTCCGCAGAGTTACACAACAAGGTCTGGTTTAAACAGCGCCTCGTCGGCTTATGATGAATGAAAAAGCCACCGAAACGTCGTTCATTCGCTGTGACGTCACGTCTCGAAATGCAAGGGAAAATCAACCTTCGGCTGTTTTAACATCTGACGCAACATCAAGCGAGGATCCAGATGTTCGTCGTTGTCTCTTTCTGAAAATTTGAATATCGATCAAGCCGAGTGTATTCGATGCTGTCAGACCTTGTACATCCCTTTTCGCTCTCTCTTCCTCCAGAACCTGAAGACTCGCGTGATGTAAAAAATATCCTTATCATGAATACATCTCGAGCTTATTCCGACAATAGACGGCAGCTTGAGCTAATATTCTTCCCTCCGAGGGTGTAGGGCTTGGTTGGTTGGTTGGTTGGTTGGTTGGGAAGGCGAAAGGTATTGTGCGGAGATATGTGAGAGCGAGAAGAGATCCCGCTGACTGGTTGTACCGGCGGTACTCCCTGCGCTCGTGTGGGTCGAAGTGAAACGTGGGTGTGCCAGGGGCGCGTTGGCGTGCCGGTGATGCCGGGGGGTAGTACTGGCGGTGTAGCGGGTGCACTCTTTTGATATTTCAACGGAGCAGACGAGTGGTGTGTCGTAATGAAATCATCTCCAGCGCTTTGATCCTCCCTCCGCGGACCCCGACTCGTCCCTCCGACCCCCCCGCCGTCCGGGATGCTTTCCCTTGATACCTTCACAGCCTCCGACTTCCACCGACCCCTCCATCTCCCACCCAGCACTCGTCCTACACCTGCTCGCGGTCGTCGTCCGTCAACCGGGTTCTTTACTCGATGTATTTTTACCCCATTAATATACGTTTTCGTTAGCGAGCTCACGGCACACGCGAAGAGTACCTGGGTAGAGTGTACGAAGGTAGTTTTTTAATTACCTGGAGTCTGGAACCATCTGAATTTCACTCTTAACCGCTTTCGATTATACATGGATGTACGGCATGTGTGACCGGCTGTGTCTGGGAACCGTTAATATTGTGCGAAACGAGGCTTTTGCATATATTCCGCACCGCTGATCGTCACCTTTCTTGCGCTTTTTCGTTCTCGTTATTTTCTTTTTCTGGTTTTTTATTAGCGTTATTTTCCTCATTTTTCTTCGCTTTTAAATAGACACAGAAGAGGATTTGATGGGTACGAATTTTTTAACGTTATCGCGTATATACGTGGACTTGACTCAACTCACCGAACGCTACGAACTGCGTTGTACCTGCAGCTGCACTGCACCGAGAAAGTATTAGCCTTTGCGTTTCGCTTCAGCGATAGTTCCGCGACAGAAGGCGAGACAGGGATGTAGATAGAGAGAAAGAGAGGGAGAGAAAGAAGCCGAGGCGACGTTGTATCGAGCAACAGCGACTAACAGCCTTTAATTAATAAAGTTACGCGAGTCTCAGTATCCCAACCCCCCGCGCCCCGTCTCTATATCACCTATCTCACCGTCAGCGCCATCTTTCCACCCCGTAGAACGGGGGCGGAAATATTCCGCTTAAGCTCCTCGCTCCCAGCGGGGACTTTAAGCAGCGGTTTTGCGAGGCGCGGGGCGAACCTGAGAGGGTTTTCAAAACTCTCCGAGGATTAGCGTAAATAAGAAGGAAGGTGCACGGCAGGGGTCGTGCGTGTCTCTGCCGGTGGTCAGGGGTGAAGGTGAGAGTCCACCCCCTGCCCGTTCCACCGGTGCTAAATGTAAATGTCGGACATTTGTTACCCCCGGCGTATGACCCGGGGTTGTTCGTACGCCGGCGGTCGGGCCGAGGTTGGTATTTCGGTATTTTTATTTCACGCTCGTACCGTGCAACGTTTGTAAGGGACGGTGGTAGTGAGGAGGCAGGGGGGCGGGGGTTGGTTCGGGGCCCGTTCGTGTGGCTGAAAACGCTCATTTGTAAAATTTAACGACACCCCTCGTGCGTACATGCATCCCGGCGAGATCCTGCGAATAAAACGAACGCACACACTGATTCCACGTTGCGGCCGGATAACGCGCGTCACGTATTCCCTTTTAATTACCGTTCGCTCGCCGCCGTCCCGCCGTGCGGTAACGACGCGAATCGAGATTCGCGGGTGCATCCGCGTTGCGACAGCCGCCTCCGTCCATCCACCCTCGTATTTACCTACGCATATCTCGTCCCGGTTCTGGGAGCTCGAGCTACACTTCGCATGACGAACGACTAGACGACTGTCGCTTTGGGGGGGCGGCGGGGGTGACGGAGAACGAGCGTTTTGAGGGGTGGGAAAGAGCTCTGGGGACGAGGAGAGGAAAAAGAAGAGCGAAGGAGTCACCCCAATGTATAAGCGCTCGGCGAACACGCCGACTGACATTCTGCATAATATAATTACAAAGTATCGATCGGGGCTCAAGCTAGGGGCTGCTATACCAGTAGCGGGACCAACGCGACGGGGTCGCGGTGGCCAGATGTTTTCGCTCGTGTTATCGCCCGAATCGCGTCTATCCCCGGCCCTAATTCTTTCAATTTTGCATCCGATCGCCCCGTGGCCTGCACTCTTTCGTAAACGAGCCGACGAGACGGGGATTCGGGGGTGCGGTGAGAAGTTTCCCGTTATTTAGCAACAAACACCCCCTTTCATCCCTAGACCGTGAGTGTACCCCGTACACCGCATCGCGTAGGTATAGTAGGTATACTATACGGCGCGGTCGCGGCTAGGCGACTGGTGTTGGCTGTCGACTACCGTCCGCGGCTCGAAGACTCGGGGAATTGAAATGCAAATCGCGGATCCCGGATGCAAATCCGGGAGGGCACATCGCAAACTGCGCCACGTGGTGGTATGGGATGAAGGCTGGGCTTGCGGGATGGGAACGGCAGTGCCTGCAGGAGGAACGGGGACGCGGATGGATGCGGTCGACGCGTTCGGGGAAAAAATTAATTGCGATGCCCGGGCCGTCCGCGTGTCCTGGATGCTCTTGTCCGCAGCTTGCTCTGGAAGAAAACTCCCTCGCGGTATTTACGAGGCACGCCCTGCGGCCGTCCCGACGGTTTGACCGATATTAATTAACCTATCGATTTCCCGAGCACGCGCCTGAACCCCGTACACATTGCACGCACACGCACGCGTTTCAATCCCGGTGCAAATTCGTTGCTGTCGCGTAGGAAGGTGCCGGCTTACACCCTTGCACCACGTCCGTCGTCGCATGCAGAGCTGAGCGAAGGTCGCAGCTGGAACGTTTACCCCGTTGCGTCTCTGCGTCGCGCGTCCAGCATCCGGAATAATCCCAACCCCAGCTTTACTCCTCGCCTCCCTCGCCAGCCTCGTCTCGCGGAGTGGTTGCAAATGAGAACCGTTGCAGTGGCAGTATTTCTTACCGAGGTTTTTAATCCCGCAGGTAACGCGATACCGGGGAACGTTCATGGAGAGGAGAGAACGGCGGCTGGGTGCGACGGTATTCGCAAGGCCCCCAGAGCCGCCACCCTCGTTTCACCCTTCACCCCGCGCGTAGGATACGCTCGTTACAAGAGGCGGGGGCGTACCGTGTTTTGCTTAAAGTGGACGTCACCCGCGATGCCAGAATTATTGTGGTCAAAGGCTGCGGAGTGTGACCGTGTCGGGTTTGCCGATTTCACCGTAAGTGAGCATTCTCTCCTCCGCGCTCCCCAGAATCACGATCGTATCACCGACCTGGGTGGCGGTTGTGATTTGGCGGGTAGATTGAAAAGCATAAACGTTGACGGTTTTTATCAACACGATGTTGTGACACGTTTTCACCGCGGTCAGAGGGGCGGTATGCCGGGGAGGGGGGGGGATGATCGAAAGGTAGCGATAATTGAATGCCGGTTGATAATTATCGTCTCTCGTAAATGAAAAATTTGCCGAGGCGGAACGAAGGCCGGCTATTCAAACTCGATATTTTCAGGAAACTGCGGGTGCCGCTTTGATCACGGCTCGGTCCGTCGCACCGAACCCCGGCACACAAAGACCCGGGCGCGTCATCTCCTTCCCTCCTCTTCAGGCCCCTTCGTGCTTTCGCCCTGAACAGCCCTGCACACCGCCCTTACTGGCGGACGCGGTCTCTCGCGCTTTTTTAATCGTGAGCCCTTACAGCGGAGGGCCAAGAACTGCAGTCGTGTTCCTGTCGCACATGAACGATTTTAAAGTTCAAACGAGAAATTTCGTTCCCGACTCGACACTCAGAATCAGCTGCTGCTTCCGTGGACGAATAAACATCGCAACCACTTCATTCCGCAAATTTTCTTACCGCATGGTTTACCTACCAAGAAAAAAGAGAACAAAAACTTACAAACTACCGGTGATGTTGTCATAGGTGCGAGAAAGTTCGGGATGAACGGAAAAGCTGTTCCCGGTAATCTTTCAGACACCCCTTGGCGCTTAGGGTGGTAAAACGTGATTTCACATACCTATGTATGTATACATATAATACGAGTGTATATTTATGCGTGGAAATAAATATGTCGAGCTTATTTCCGTTTTTCTGGTCACCGCCAGAGTCAGCACGAAACCCGTGTACGTTGGCAGTGGAAAACACCCTCGGCGAAGGGGGGAGGAATTACGAGGGGAGCGGCTTTGGCGCCTGCTGCTGCCGGGCGCCGCGGCTCGGCCAATGTTAACTTGTTTTTCGTGATTTCGCGAGTGAATCGGATTTGCGGTGTGACATCGCTGTACAATGACGCTGGGAGGCTGGATCCCGACGAGCGAAACGTATCGACGAAAAAAAAAAAAAACGACGGAGAGGGAAAACAAAAAGTATCGAAATTAAAATCTAGATGAGAAAAAGGACGTTGAAATCGTTGGAATAACAATAACATCGCGGATGATGATGAAAGGCGCGATAAACGAATCAATGATTGGACACCACACCGGGTGACCGCCCGTCGAGCCACCGTGACGTGGCCCTCCTGTATTAACGGAAAATTGAAAATGGACGCGGCTTAATTGTCGGTGCCGCGGCTCTGACGGACACAGGTACAATGGGGATCGCAGCTTATTGCGCTTTTCAACCACAGGCGAGACGCGCACCGCAGAGTTTTCCGATCGGCTTCTCCGGGTGTTACGGAATAGAATTTCGAGCCGACTAGAGAGTGAAAAAAGAATGCATGGCAAAAGAAGTGATATTCAGCTTATCGATGACGCCGGCGAGATAGCAGACCGGAAATCAAATCGCGTAGAAAAGCGAAGGCCGGACGCGCGAGAAGGGTTTTGCCGAGGGAGTGAGGAGAGAGGGGAGAGGAGAGGCACCGAAACGCGGCCAGCTGCAGCTTAGCGAGCTCGTAAGCGGCGCTAAATATGGAAATCTTGTTGTTCCACCCCGACCCGAACCCTGATCTGGAGTCGGACCCCGACACGAGGAGCGTGAAGCCCCTCGGTCGTTCATCCCCCAGTGGCGCACCCCAAGCCTGGTCCATGGGCAAATATTAACCATGTAGCCAGATTAATTAGCCGGTGGAATCAACAGCTGTATCAATGAAATTCGAGGATTTGTTGTGCTTTGGCAAAATCCCACCGCTGCCACCGTCCGGCTCGGCTCGTTATGTTTTCGTCCGGCGCACCCCGGAGTGTTAATTGCTCTTTCTTGGCTCTTCGCTGTTTGTTTCGCGATGCCGTTGCGGCGATCGTCGGCGTAGGCCAATATCCGGCGAGCGTTGGCGAGAAACGGGCGTCTTCGCTGTCACCTAATAAAATTGAGCCGCCTTACGCCTTGTTAAGCCACCCTTTGGTGCTTCGCTGGTAAATTAATGAGCTCACTGCAACGCTACACCCCCGCACAAACCCTTACACCAGGTTTCCAGCCGGCTCAACTCGGTCCATATTCTCCCTTGGAACCAGCATTATATCATACATCAGCGAGAGTTGCGGTGCCTCCGAACGAGCGAAGCGGAGACGGCAATGGGGATGGAAACGGGGACGGGGACACCGTATCCTAGTAACCGTCAGCCGACGAGGAGCTTCGACTTTGACGGTGGTGAACTACGTCTAATTAATAGACGTCCCCAAAACGGCAAGTGAGGCGCGAATATTATACGCGACTGTAACCGTGCCACTTCCTCCCTCCGAAGCTCCTTGTCATGTACTCGATGCCACCCTGAGTTTGATGGAGTGTCGAACTTGTCCCGGCACACTTCACAAGTCGTTTTAACTCGATGGCATGGAGAATTATTCAAGACGCTTTGAACCGATTTTCACTTTGCAAGTTTTACTCCCCCTACGATGACGATACGTTACCACAGTTACTGCGAGTAATTACTTGCCGTTCAGATCTGCCCGAAACAACGAGACGGTGAAGTCGGTACATAGCGTTTCGAATATGCTCATGGGAAATTGATACCATTAGTCGAATCGAGCTCAAAGTCACTCGCGGAGCAATTTGTCCCACTAATTAAATCCAACGCCCCGGCATTGTTAAGCAGACTTTGGTGGCGAGGTGTACATCAGCGAATTTTCGAGTTTGAAACAGGCTTTATCCGGGGCAACGTTCTATGGAAAATTTCCCATCCGTCTCGCGGTCATCCCCGTGTGAAAATTTCTCAAGCCGCCAAAGCAGCTAGCCGGATTCGGAGTAGTAATTACGAGCAGGACTAAAGACGCGCTATTAGCGGTAGCCACATTAGTTCCTCGCCCCTGCTCGCCCTCCCGCCCCCACAACCGGAAGCTGGACTCGAGGTACTTGGCAGGGGGGATGATGCCGGTGTATAGAAATACCGGAGCGTCAGCTGCAGGTTGTTTCTCGGGACGGGGGTGTGGGTGCGAAACGGAGTGTAGTTACATCTGGAGTCGCCGCCGGTGCACCCGGCAGCGTCACGTTCTTGCCGCACCTCACCTCCCGTAATCCCTTTAAAGCGGACGCGAATTAGGTTCAGCACATACCAAATTCGCACCACATTCCATGGCCGTTATGAATTTAAGCTGGGTTGGTGGCACTGCCAAGGCTCCGAGAGGTTCCGAGGCGATGAAGCCGTAACGGCGAGGCGCGGTGCCGAGGGATGTCAGCCCCTCGAAACGCCACGCGGATTTTCGTTTCGTCGCACCCCGCCCCCTGGGCGGCGGTAAATTTGTTAACGCGACCCCCCAACAGCCGGCGTCGATCTCATTTCGAAACGTTCCGGTCGGAAGTATTCAATTATTTGATCCGTTCCGCGTCGCGCGTCGCCTCCCGAAAGACAAAGCGTCGTCGAAACGTCACGTCCGGCCAACTTCTTCCCGTCGAATTGGGACCTACGGACACACGCGTCTGCGGATAGCTCCACGCTCAACTCTGACGTCGAGGGTGATGCAGCGCAGCGGGTGTAACGAAATTACGAATTAAAAACACAAAGAGTCTTCATCCGTGGTGGGCCGACCGGTTTTCGGGGAACGGGCGAGCCGCGCGACGCCGGGCCGCAGAGCTTGAGACAAAGGGCGCGGCGAGAACAATGGGTTGTAATCTGGAGCCCTTAGAATAGCCGGCCCACCCTCTCCGGAGGGATGTTCTCGGCCCCCATGGGTTGTCAGAACCGTGGCCTCGACAATGAGCGGGTTAAACGAATCAATTTTTGCGCGATTCTGCTCGGAAACTCCGTCTCCCGGCAGGCCGTGAAACGCGCTCAGCGCTTCGCCGAAGGAGAGACGCGGCAACGGAATAATCGCGTGAAAAGGTGCGCGACAATCCGATAAAAAAAGCTGCGAGGGGTTGGAACGGAAAGGAGAAGTGGTGGAGGGGAGGTAAAAGAAGAAAAAAAAATTGAAAAGTAAAGTTATGAGGATAAGACGAAGGGTGAAAAGAAACAAACGCATATACAATGTCGAGTCGAGGAGGGTGGCGGTGAATTACTTTCGCAAAAGACGCGAGTTGTCGCTGAGGTGAGTGAGTGAGTGAGCGAGCGCGTGAGTGAGTTCTTCCTGGTTTTGAAGGGGAAGAGGGGGGGTGGGGGGGAGGGGGAGGAACAACGCCGGGCCCAAAGGTCTTCTCGTCGGGCCGAACGGGGGATTAAAAAATAATTTACATTGCCGAGCTTCCGTCCCCGAGCCCGACTCTTTTCCTCTTTATCCCTCTCCCACGCGCTGGATGCCCTCCGCGGATTTCCATTCCGGTCCTGCAGGAGCGCACCGAGGTCCTTGTTAATATTTATCAGGCGCTCCGTGGCGGCGTGGCGGCGGAGACGTGGATCTCCTCGCGGACAGACGAATAAAGGGCAGAGCAAAGCGAAGCAGAGAGTCGCCGACTCGCGGTACTCGCCATCAATTATTTCCGAGGCTTTCCCCGTCTTCCAGATATCCAACGGCTTCTTTGCCTCGAGTCGTTCCGAATCTCCGGAAACGGCAATTCGCCCCGATCCGACCGCGGCGGTTGGTATGCACGCCGAATCTCGCATTCATCCGGTTGATCGAGGTTGAGTAACCGTGACGCGATACGCTTGCGTCGAATTCAATTAATCCAGAGATGATTGCGTCTGGTATAATTTCCCCGACGTGCGCTGCGCTGCCACAATACGACAATAGCTGTCTATCTCGGTTGACAATCTATTAATTAATTAACGAAAATTACACGATTCATGAATTAATGGTCTGGCTCCCACCTCCCTCCCCCTCTGCTACACACGTACCGCCATGACACGCTGATCCTGACGCTCAACGCCTGGTGTAGATATCTTAATGACTTATTATAATTAATATGGATGTAGATTGGAGGGACAGTCAACCTGATACTGCTAACGAGGACGTATTATGTTACGTACCGGATTGCCGTCGATCTCGTACCCGGTGCTCCAAAATCCTGCCAAAATTATCCAGAGGCATATTGCTGTTGCAGAATTGCTCTCTGATTAGGCGAAATTAATCCCTGGTAAACAAGTCTCCGGTAGGGGAGCATCTGCAATGTCTGTACTTGTGCACTGAACGAGGATGATTACTCTCGTCGAGTTTTTCGGCACGTGATTGACTAGCATCAAAAAATCTTGCCTTGAATCGTGCTGAGCGCAGGAGCGAACGATTCCTCCAAATCGTGCGAGCGTAACTCCGACATTGTTAGTCACTCTTTTACACGTACAAGTATGATTTTCTCCCCCGATACGCAGTCCCTCGAGCAGTCTGGATCGTCAAATCTCTCGCGCAGTGTATTCGCGGGTGAATGTGAATACAAAATTGGAAATCCCATTGTACAGAGTAGTGGAGGGAAATGGGGTGGAATCGAACGATGGAAAATAGAACGTACGCGGATCGTTTAACGCCTCTTCCGAAGGAGCGGTACGCGGGGGTTCAAGGCGGCGGAAAGCCTGGAGTGGAGGGGCACAAGCGAGGCGGGATCCCCGCCCGATTAAAACTGACTCTGAAATTCCACCCCCTGGTAAAACCGTTCCGTTTTATTGCCCGGAACGCCATATGCATAGCAATAACTATCGCCCATCCTCGAGAGGCGCGTGCTGACTCTATCGGAGCGGGGATCGCGGATCGAAGATCCGGGGGCGGGGTACAAGTTTCCACTTTGGGGCGCCGCCCGCTGTGGCTACGCGTCTGCGGGTACGGATTGAGTCAAAGCCAAGAAGGTTAGCCGGCCCTCGCTAACCGCCCGTCACCCCCAGAAACGCGGGCCGAGTGCCGCAGGGTCCGAATTCGGGGGGCGGAGGTCACGGCGGTCGATACCCCCCGTCGAAGCACGACCCTACGTCTCCCGGCTGGAGGGAATCGTGTTTTCCCGCGTGCCTACAAATGTCTACAAAGCGAAAGTAGCCCTTCTTCCCTTTCCCTTCGTCCATCCCGCGATACGAGTGAGTCCCTGTTACTCTTCGGGACGCGCGTCTCTGCGGGTCCTTTGAAACCGGCGACGGTTGCCGCTCGTATTTATTGGCCGGTGGTGGAATGCGAGACCCGCAATGGCGCGTAAAACGAAACGGGGATGTATCGCCGGGGCCTTCGACCAGGGATGAAAAATTCATAAACACCGGTCATAGCGGCAACGCGAGAATAACATGCAGCGAACCCTGTTCGAGACGCGCCCCTTTATTTCGGCCGCGTTATGCTTAAACGAGTCAAGGAGCTATTTCTTGAGAGAAGGATATAAAAAGTGGTGGATAAAAGAGAAAACAAAACACGGGGTGGAAAAAAATAAATAGTCGAGGGAAAAATGAAGAACCGCGACTGCTGCCAGAACACTGGGCGAATGGTCGGGGGATCAAGCAGCAGCCGTGACGGTCAACGTACCATAACATTACATCCATCCCATATCCTGGGCGCCCAGTATTTCTTCCAGACATGCGAACCATCCCCGGGAACCGCAGCCCAGCCACCGTCTCGGACAGCGCCATATTTTCGCCCGTTCCCTTCTCCTTCTTCTTCTTCTTCGTTCTATTTCTTATATATTCTTTTTCCTCATCCTGGTTCCCTTCTCTTTATGGGAAACGCTATTTGGACGAAACATTGATTCGTTTCTTGCACTGAATTACTACCCCACGGGTGGTTGTACAGTCTGCGATAACATTGTCCCGCTCACTTTCTTTTCCTCCTTCTCATTCTCATCGTATTTTCTCGAGTCGGTATCATCACCCGGCACTCGCGACACGAAGATGGAAATTTTGAGACGCCGCAGGAACTGCGGTGGCGGCTTCGCGGTTGAAGAAAATCCCCCTGTGCAGGGTTGAGTCGCACGGGCAGGAAGTGCAGGGACTATTAAGCTCACGTTTTCTTCGCGTCCTCGGGACGTTCTGCTTCCGAAAGTTGATGAAACTTACGACGAGCGACAATCGTTGGTACTATAAGGCAGCGGGAGCGAACGGGAGGGGAAAATTTTCCTAGCTCTGCTTCTTGCATGCGAAGCTTCGCGTTTACAGTTTGAAGCGCTGGAGTTAATCCCGATTCGAAGAACTTTCGCAGTTCTCACTTTCGAGATATTCCTATCAGTGGAAGAGCTCAGCTGACGGTAGCCAGGCGTACAGCGTGACATTTTTTAACCAAAACTTGTACACGGGCTTTAGATAAAGCGAGAGAAATGAGTCGCTGGAATTACGGAACTGGCAATCCAGCGTCAGCGGGGAAAGATAGATAGATAGAAGTTTATTTTGGCTATATTGTTGGATGTGTTGGACAAGTATACGGTGAGAGAGAGAAAATAATACATGATACACCAAAGAACAGAAACAGAAAAAGCAAGTATACAAACAGGAGAAAAGAGGAAAATAATATAAATATATTATTAATAATAATAATAATAATAATAATAAATGAAAGTAAAACTGAAAGTAATGGAGAAAAAAATACAAGTAGATAACGGTGAAAAGCACAATGGTAGGTTGACATAAAGGGTGAGATGAAACAGAAGTGAAATGAAAGATGAACGGGTGAAGTAAAATGAGTAGAAATACGAAAAAATGAAATGAAAGTAAGAAAACTGGTTATCAATGCAAGAATTTAATCAGCTCCGCGATAATTCAGAGTCAAAAAGGTGCATCCGAAGTGCTGCTTTGAAACTTGAGTAAAAATGGAGTTCTCTTAAAGATGTCGGAAGAGAATCCCAGAAATATAGCCCGGTGACAGAAGCGAGAGAGAGAAGGAGAGTGAGAGAGAAAGAGCTTATCAAGAAAGCTTCAAGTTTTGCTCGGGATGGGAGAGAAGCGCTGCAAAAGGGAGCTTAATCCTGTATTGTAAACTAGGAAGCATACAACGGAGGCAACCAAGTTTTCTACCTCGTGAAACTCCCGCGGGAAGAGAGAGGCAGAGAGAGAGAGAGAGAGAGAGAAAGAGAGAGAGAGAGGGGGGGGGGAGAGAAAGAGAAAGAGAAAGAGAGAAAGAGAGAAAGCGAGGGGCGAGAGAGAGGGAGAGTGAGAGAGAGAATAGCGGACTAATCTGTCCCTCAGGAATAACTTGAAACGTGAAACGTGAAACAAAAGCACCGCTCCTCTTCCACCCGCCACCCCCTTTCTTTCACCGCCCTCCACTCCTTCCCCTACAATCAGTCCTTCTTTCTCCATTCTACACTCTTGGTTCCATTTCCGTCCCTTATTCTCGATCCCCAAAGCACAACAAACGCCTGAAGCAGCCGCTGCGGTCATTCGTGCGTTACAACATCGCGTCCGCGATCTCTGGCTACACTTTTCGGCGGCTGCATGGCATGCCGGCGGCGTCCAGAACGCGGAGCCAAATCCATGCCAGACCCGAGCCAAGTGAAACTCGAGCCGGGCGTGAGTGCAGTGGAGGAAATTTACTCCTGGCCGGGTGATTTATCAAATTTAGGCGTCGTCGCCGCCGCTGGCCGCATGCTATTTCACTCGGAAGTCGGGACCTCTCTCGACTCCGCAAGCTGCTTTGTAGTCACTACACAGATGCACTGCCGGGAAATTAATAAACGCTTTTCTCTACCCTCGTATTTTGGCACACCGGAGGAGCTTTGCCAAAAGTTTCTTCCCCTCTACGACCCTCATTTCCGGCAAATGACCTTACGACCGCAAACCTCTCACGCCACAGATCATTCCCTTCGAAATACATTATTCGTCGCGTCTAAAAATACGCTTTGCGAATTCATTCACTCAGCAAAGAAGTCACCGTTGCACCGAAGATCGGTGATCCAAAGGGTGTTGAGGTCAAAGTGGCGAAAGTTCCACGATCACGTGTCGTTTGCGCTGTACAGTAACTAGAAAAACTATCGTGGATAAAAGATCACGGTAGCCTGTGGTTAACGAATTTTCTCCCTGTAAGAATATCGAGTGTGGATCAAGGTGGAGCTACGAAATACCGGAAAAACGTTGACGTCGGTCTTTGACCTGCCTTTCAAATCGTCGGGTAAAGCACATCGCCTGCAAGTACCTGCAATGACGAGGATCGTGAGCCACCGGCGTATAAAAAAAAGGCGGCAGGTGAAGTTATTGACCGTTGGACGGTGCTTTGCTGCGCTTTGCTGTGCTTTGCTGCAGCGACGAACGGAAATGAAAGAGTTACGTAAGTTACGCCCGTCTTTCACTCCGTTCGTTCCTTTCACCGGTATTTTCGTCCTGTTTCAAAGCTAGCGTCCATTCGTGGCCGCCGTTTCCCCGATCCCTGTGGTAACGAACGGCACCCATTCGAGGCGTACGCAGCGCACTAGGTTGCACCGGGAATTGCAGCATCCACGGTGGAAAGCTTCCGTTTCATCCGCCTTTGCGAGCGCAAGCTCGGCGCTCACTTTGCCGCCCCGTGGCTCGAGCAGCGAGCGAGTGGATGAAATTTCAGAAAAATATTTATCGGCTCCGCGGTGGGGTTCCGAAGAAGAGCTTGCAAGCACGCGCGACCAGGGACCGTCCATCACTTCGGCGAAAAGGGATACCGGCCGCGTATCTCCTCGAGACTCGAGGTCTGCTCCTTTCCGAAGGACCCTCTATATTTGTATTTAACTTTATTTTATTTTATTTATCGCCGCGACGCTCTCTCTTCCACTCATTCCGCGTCACGGCTCGGAAAATAGATGTTATTATATCGAATGTGTCCTCCTCCCCCAACCCCCTCCTCACCCAGTTCGTTCCACCCGTTTTCGGGATACGTCCAATAAATATCCGTTCGACGGGAAAAAGGCGGGGAGCCGCCCTTTTCAGCCGGGTAAATTTTCAACCCCCGCGTTGCGTACATACGTTGTGCAAATAATCGATCACAGGTGGGCCTGCGTGTCCCGCGGTGCACCCAGGTGGCTCACCTTCACCCGAACGGTCAACGAGAAACGCCGCGGCCCTCGAGTGGATGTCTGGCATCCGTTACACCCGCCACCCTCGAGCCGAGGGAAGCGAGGGTCCTCGAAACTCGAGTTTCGCAACTTTCAACCGAGTCACCAGGGGCGAATTGAACCGCGCTTTTATCGCCGAGATGATATTATTGGCTTGCCCCGTGACCCTGGGGATCGGGAGGTTGGGGGAAATTATGCAGGTATCCGAATACCGCACCACTGGAAACAGGAATAACATTATTTCACGGTCCTGGCACGGCGTCTTTGTCTTTAGTCAGTCTTTTTTCGCCCAGCTCGGCGATCTCAATTTCAAATCAGTGCGTATTGTGGCGGAAATTTGGGGCACGAATTTCAACATGCAGTGAAATCTTCCCGCTGAAACTTCGAATCGGATATTCGCAAGGCTCGCTGCATCGAACGGTTCGTTGCAGTTGCGTGAAATTTTTTTTACGACTCCAGCCGTGATTGCGGTTTATTTGAAAAACATGCATTGTACATCGGGCAACAAGTGCTTCGAGCGCTTATCTTCACTGCGCGCTGATTATTTTTATGGAAAGCTGTGGCTCTCGCGGGGCCCTTCCAGATCCGCCTGCTCCGCGGTTCGGGTATCAACGTTATCTCGAAATTATACGGTGGCTAAACTTCGTCTAACGTTTCCGGGGAAGCACGAAATCTGAAAAAAACATAAATGGAAATAAAAAACGCTCACCGAAACAGCGCCGCTCCGCTTCTTCGTACGTATCGCTCAACTGGTGTGTCCGACTGCCCGCAGCAGTAGTGTGAGTCAATATCGGACGCGTTCAGTGGTAATCCCTGGCATGGTCAGCCGCCGCCGAGGCGTCTAAGGCTCGGCTGAAACGGAAGATCGATTTGCCGTTTATTGAAAAAAGAGAACGTGCCGAGACTCGTGTCGAAAGAGATTTTCTTTCTTTTTTCAATATATCGAGGAAAATAATATTCACCCGAACTTTGACTACTCCCGAGTGCAGCATGAGGAACAGGAAAAAAAAAATAAATAAATAAATAAATAGCATACAGAATAAACGAAACCCGATTCCAACGAATGCCAATATCGATCCAGATCCCATTATCCTAGATATTCTTCATATCCCGCGGTCTTACGGATCGTCGAACAATCATTGGCGGGCGATTCGACGCAAACTTTTCCCCGTACAAATGTTAAAGCGTCCAAGTTATCATCCGTAATCGCAAAGCCAGCAGCAGACGTTTGTCTAATTTGAACCGACCCCGAGGGCACCGAAAGAAATCTTCTCTAACCAAAACCAATTTCTGCTATGCCGGTAATATTCACCGCCCCATCAGACCGGCTCCCCATCATCGAAACTCAGCAGGACTTTCGCTCACTCTTCGCCAGAGTTTGCGGAGGTGGGAGGGCGCGGAAAACTCAGCACCCACCCCCGTCCCGCTGCACCGGTTATACACTATGCATAACATATACCAAAGCCTTGCCTTGGAGATATTTGTTCAAGGTACATAGGTTCGATCGCTTTCCGATTATTCTCAAGATGTTTTATTTTCCGTCAGGTTACATTAGTATACGCTTGAAACTCGCTCTGCGATTTTCAACAACTTTCCTGCGATAAAATATCTCATCCTTCTCTGCAGCATTCAGCGCGAATAATCGTTTCTGAGACGAGATAGAAGAAACAAAAAAGTACCGATTGCGTCACTCCCGAGATTCATGTTCCCGTCTTCGCAACGCATTGCGAGGCTATTGAGACCTGGTAAAAAGGACCGTGGTCAATTTTGCACGCGAACAAACAAAAACAAAAGAAACAAAAAGCGTTTGGAATATTGATTCACTAACAAAAGCTTGGATTTCGATGACTATTCGCACCTTTGACTCTGATGCAGAGGTCCGCAGGTCAGCCGAGTCGATTATGACCTTAGCCTACGTACCAGGAAGTCTGCTCGGATAATGACGCCGTGTTCCTGCAGATGTGACGGAGGTTCTCGTTTCAAGTACCGCCGTGGTGGGGACCGTTTCACGGATGAAAACCATCAGCCCAACGCAATTAACGTTGCTCCAAAGGACGTCGTCATCCTCCGCGGTTCTCCGTGTGTGAATTAAGGAGATAGAAATGCTCTTGTCAACGCGTTCGTGCGTCGAACTGAAAGTTTTCTCAGCAAAATAATTCCAACGGCACGTACCCATAGATGAGAGAACTGCACGGGGGCGCAGGCATAGATGGCGGACAATTAGCGGTGGGTTTCATCCCTCGGCACGTCAACCCCAACGCGTAAAATAAACGGAGTAAATAACTGCTCGGGAGTAAAACGCGGTTACCGCGATGCCTCCCTCCTTCCCGTTCCCTGCCGCCCTTTATCCCCACTCTCATCTGTCTTGGAAAAAGGGGTTAACGATCCTTCCCACTCACGCGAAACGTGCAGTACACTCGTCCCTAGCAGTTTCCCCAAGACGGTTTGTCCGTTTCAAAAATTCAGACTACTTCTGGGAAAGCTGCTGCCGTTGAACGCCGTGCCTGAACTGGTTGTTTAGTTCCCGAGCGTATCGTTGGAGATTCACTGAATCACCGAAGTAAATTATTCGTAGATCGCTTTGTTTTCTTTGTGGCAAAATATATTTGTCAAGAAAAGGTGAAATTCGCGCCGCTTAAAAGTTGAATTTCGCTTGATTTCTCGTACCCACACGAAAGAAAAAACCGGCTAGACATATTTTTTTTTTTTCTGAAATTCAATTGTGAAAAACGGTGGCCAGTGGGAATCTTCTAGCTCACAGAACCGCGGCGACGGGCACGTAATGTAATAAATAGTAACAACAATAATAATAATAATAACAATAATGAGAGCAATAATGGAATCCCGACAAAGTCAGTGGATATAGCTCAATAATAACGTCAGATATAGAACGAGATGAAAATGTAGCCGAAGCGGTGGCGAAATGAAAGCGTGTGGGTTACTGAAAGGGGGATAAAACGAGCCAGCAGGGAGAAAGGAAGCGGATGGGAAGTAAAGCGGAAAGAGGGCAGCGGAGGGTGGAGAACGGGCATGAATGGGAGAGGATAAATGCAATCGGTCAAGTAATAATTCCACAGTGGGACCCGGGAGAGTGCGAGGCGGCATGATGAGGAGGCCGAGGAGAGATGCTGTCAGTGCAGGAGGGAAAAAAGCAACCACAGGCGGAAGGACCTTGGGGCAAGCTTCTGAACGATAAACGTTCGACACGTTACGTCCCAAATCGCACATCAAAACTTAGTCCGAGATGTCTGCCGCGTATCGACGCGACTCTCTCAAACGGTATTTCATTCGGTCCTACATTTCATCCACACCCGGTACTCCCGAAATTCTGACTCGGGATTTTTGCATCTGGACAATTTACCTGGTAACAAAATCTAAAGGAAAATGAAAAGTTTCGTGATGACATTTTTCGAAGATTGAAACTGCAATGCTGCGTGTTCGGCCACAAGAAGCGGTTGAAATTCATGAAATTAAGTTCTTCTACGGTATAGTGGAAAGAACGTTCGTTTAGCATTTATAACAAGACAGCTTGTACACGTTCATCGTGCGCCCAACCAAAAGCTCGCTAAGGCGAATCAAAATTTTTCATCCTCAACCGGTTTTCCTGACAAATTCTTGAGACGGGTCAACCGTAGAAAACGAATACCTGTAACAAATAAAAGTATCATCCTCAAAGCGAAAACTCGCTTTTGAAGATGACCACGTATCTTGATATCGAGCTTCCGCTTCGAGATACCGCCTTTGGACTCGATGTAACGGAATGCTCCTCGGAACTTTTCACGTGGTTATTCAGCAGGCTCTTGAATAGAGAACTTTCATCGAGCAGATTAGCGATAATCTTGCAGTTTTCTCATTCTTTGAATAAACTCGCGCGACGAGGCGATAACGGAAGGTAAGCAGACAGTTCTCGAGTGGTAATATTCGAAAGTGGCCCGGGTAGGCTACCGCCGTAGGGCAAAAACGGCCTGGTCACAGCAGTTGGTTGACGGTGTGGACGAGACGGGTGACGGCGTACTCAGCTCAAGTGGAAGCTGAGCATGGCGGAGGGTGTTTGGGCAGGGTGCAGTAACGGAGTTTAATTTGTAGTAATGGTGCATCGCCGCCCGTTCTCGCCGGAGTGAAAGATTAAACTCAGCTCCCTGTCGGCGCGGGGAAAACGACGTTCACCGTTCGCCGTCCCTCGACACTCTTCCCGCGGCTCCTCAACCGTGACATTGTCGCTCCGTCCTGAGAGAACTAGACCAGACAGCCTGTTTAGCGTTTCACCATTTTATCGTTTCATCCCCGGGCTGGCGCCGTCCCACAACCCCCTCGCCTCGTCTTGCCGCCTGATTAAACGAGCAAATTTCCCCGAGTTCTTTCCACCGGCCCTTCCCACCCCTCCCCTAACCCCTCGTTATCTTCCCGTATCCTCGAGTCGATCTAACGCGTCGGGTTACCCTGGCTACGAATTAGCGACGCGACTTCTGCCTCGGCGACAAGTTTACTGCCCCGGCGGACGACGAATTTTCGCGAAAACTCCCCCGTGTACGCGGGGTGGCTTCCCGATGGTAATCGTACGGAACTCGATGCTAACTCGGGGCGAAATTCGCGACGCCCGTGAAACCTTTCCGAAATTTCATCGAGGATAGACGACTGCCGGCTTTCCACTTGTTCCCATCAACATTTTACAAAATTAGGTTAACCCCCCGACGCCTCGACGATGCCTGTAATACACACGACGAAGTTCAGGTGTTGCGAGAAAGTCGCGGTAAATAGGCCCTAAGTAACTTCCACTTGCAAACGGGGTATTGTTCGCTCGTACAAGCCAGAGAGGCTAAATGGAAGGATAAGCCCAAGTTGGAGAGAAGTTCTCGGAGCTAGAAGCTGAGCGTAGGGGTTCTCAGTGATGTTTGAAATCGCGCGGAGGGTTGCGGAGGCTGAAATTCTGGCAAACGCGTCTGGCCAGCGGCACTGGCACCCCCGAGGGTTCTTCCTGAAGGTTTCCGGCGTTAGGAGCGTCGAGAATACGTGAAAACGGGGTGGATCCCGAGGGTTGATTCAGGGCGAGAGCCGCCGAGGAGCGCCGCTAGGCAGCCGAAGACTTTATTGGCTTTTAAGACGGGCGTAATTAAAATGTAAAGGGTTGTCAGCCCTCGCCACCCCTTGCTCGCTAAGGATGTATCACGCCTTCGGCTTCACCCCGTAATTCAAGTTCGTCTTCGGGTTGCCGCGCTGCGATCCGCGGGGGACGGATGCGTGTGTGCGAAACGAAACGCGGCGCGATGCCGAGGGGTGAAAAGCGCCGCACGGCTTTTCGAAGTCCACGCTGCCGCGCGCGCATACGCGATAGAGGAATTGTAATTTAATATCAAACGTAACGTAATTACCCAGTAGAATTTACGGTCCAGCGAAGCGAATAATTCGCGGTATCGGGAGAGAGTGGCGGCCGAGAGGACGAGGGATGGACGAAGGGAGAAAGAACCGCTCCACGTGTTATCAAAACTTTGACGAGCCAATCGATTACCGATGCAATAATTGGCTGTCGGCCTGCCGAAAGAGCCAGGGGTTAGGAAACGCGCCGACGCTCTCCGGCTATTGCGAATGACCGATAAACCAAGTGCACGGCTGCAACGACGGCTCGGAAGCCTCGTCAAAGCATCCTCGTGTTTGTAATAATCGTTGAGTAATCCGTTCACCGACAACAATGCCGAATTCCCTGTTGCCTCGCCGGTAAGCCTCTGCAAACAAAGGATTTTCAATCATTACCGTATATTTCACGCACCGTACAACTACGTACCAAATACATACCTATGTGCACATGTACATATGTGGCTATAATCTATCGTAACGTTTGCGAAATCCAAACGCAACGCGACGTCGCGCAGCCTGAGCCAACCCGAAAATTCTACGGTGCGTGAAACGATTACCAGCTGATTTGATTGCTTTCTGTGTCTATGTTCCGAATTGCTATCGACAGACCGCGTGAAGGTCCAGAACTGACTCCCTGGCATTCGGCGGTCGCAATTTTGCTGAGGAAAAAATGAATTGCAGGTCTGCAGTAGTCGTAAGGGATTTCACAAATTTCATCAGTTTGGTGTCGCGGAGTAATTATTTGCCACAAAGAATTTGATGCCATTATTTAAATTGTACGCGAAACAAGATAATTGATTTCGAATCACCAGAAACGAGAGATGGTGAGATGCGTTCGCTATTCATCCCTCGTTTCTTTAGGTTGGCGAAACCAGAGTCAGAAAATTATTTCTCTGCAATTTGACCGTCGAGGGACATTTACAGCGTGTTAAAAATCACGGCCAGAGATTGGGTCAAGATACGAGCTTTTAATGACTCTCGATGTAATGTGCTGCTCCCTTTCTCGCGTTCGCGTGAAACAAACGGTTTGAGTAAACACGCACTTCGTCGATATTGACGTAGGTCAAGCTCAGAGCCGAAATAGAACCTGGATAACATATAAAGCGGAAAAGCTCGACGAGCTATTCCTGAAGACACACAAATTGTTCGGAACAAGACATCTTGAATAAAAAACGAAAATCCCCGAAAGTTGGGCACTAGAGTAAAACTCTACATCTTATAACGTTGAAATATATTACAGTTTAATACGGATACACTCCCCAGACTGGAAAAGATATTTTCCTTTCGTTTGGCAAAAGCGCAGAGCATGAATCCGTAGAATCCGGTTGCCAAATCGTGTTGGAATAATCGATGAAAGATACTTACAGGGTGCACCTCAGGGTGAAAGGGTCGATGGGTTCGAGGGGTGATTCGGGGGTGTAAAGCTGCGTGCAAGATAACTGGACGTCAAAACAATGAAATATCGGTATCGCATCAGCGGCGAAGCTGGCTCGAGACGGAGTTTTGGGGGGGTTGAGCCGAAGAGAGTGTATGGATACAAACGAGCCGCGGTTGATTGGTTCCAGTCATAAATCAAGATGTGTTTTCTCCGCAACGCGCAGGCGGTGATTTCTGTCCGACGAGCCTCTGCATCGACGTCTCGACGCGATACCCGCCGCATTCCGCGGCCGTCGAATCGCAACGGGTATTTCGGACGCTTTGACGGCGTTCCACCGTGACGGGGTCGTTACAAGCCGGTCGAGCTTCTTCTCGTTAGGCGGCGAAGGGACGGCCAAGGGTCGTTTCCCCGATCCCGGGGTGTCGGATCAAACGAGCTATTACGGGAGCGGCTTCGCCCGCCTTCCTCGAGCCAAGCAGCCGCGGAGGCTCGCTCCTTTAGACTTCCAATTCGAATTGACTCGATTTCCAGCTCGAAGAGAGCTGAGAGCTGCGAGCTGCGGGATTCTCGGGGGTGGAGAATCGCTCCTAAGGAGTGGACGGGGGCGGCTGTCACATCGTGTAAGCCTGCAGGACCGACGGCCTCGGCTCTGTGTGAGCGTGGTCTGCGGTTCGCCGCGGAAGAGCCTCGCTCGGGGCTACGGAATAATCATTTGCAGCCTGAATACATTACCCGTGCAATTTATTTTCGTTTGTTTCGGTTTTGTTTCCATGATTTAGTGGGGCGATAGAGTGCGGCTTCCAGCCCGCCCCCAACCACCTGCCACCACCGCCACCGCCCCTGGTCGCGTCTATTGATTCCTGACAAGAGAGTAATGTTTCGCCATTAATGATCATGTCCTGAATAAATCATTTGATAAAATGGACTAGCGACGCTGCCGCAGCCCCGAGCCGCTTCGAATGCGCCGTCGAACCGCCGCGGGGTGCATCGACGGATTATTTGCATCGCACCACGCGCTGCAACGATATCCCGAAGCATTTACTCCTAAGTGCTGCATCGAGCTGCGAATCTCTGCGGTGCGGTGCGGGGTACCCACTTCGCTTCTCGCGTGCCGATGGTTGGGACCGGAAGTGACGGCGGTACCAAATGCTCCACGTTTTCAAAACGGAATAACAATTTTTCCATCCTGTAGGTAGCATTCTTCACTGCGGAGAGCTCCCGCCGGTAGAATCGAGGAACACGCAAAGCCCGTGGATATAAAACGAAAAGGTTCGCTGAGCGATGAAATCACGTTTTTGGGTATCTCATTTCTTGTAAAATTGAAATTTTTCGAGCCGAAGATTTCTTTTCTTCTCGCAGAATATATGTGCATGTATTATACATTTCCACAATACGGATGAAAAGGGAAATACGGTGTCAAAGAACGAAAAGCGAAATCGGATTATCAATTTCTTTCCCCTTTTCCACCGAGACACCTCGAAACGAATAACGTAGTAGGTGATCGCAGAGCGGAGAGAATTGGCGAGCGGCCGGAAGTAACGCGCGGTGTAATTTCGTTACGATTTCCTTGAATTTCCCAAGATATAATTCACTCGTTGAGCGGTCGAAAAATCCGTTGGCGCGAGAGGGTGTGAAGAGGGGAAAAAGTGGGAGGAGGAGGAGGACGAGGATAAGGAGGAGGCGGAGAAAAATAAGGAGGGGTGTTTCGCCGCGTCGTCGTCCCCCGTCTCCTCTTATCCGAGGCAATTTATTTCTCTCGGACGGACAAATGTTGAAACGGGTAGCGCCTAATAATGTAAGCTTCGGATAAATGAATGGGTGAATGAGGGGTGGGCAGGTTCTTCCTCACCCTCTCCCTCGCCACTTCGACGGAGACTTTTAAGAACAGCTTGAGAAAGACGGCCAGAACCCGAGAAGCAGAGACGATCTGCGAGGAGGAGGAGGAGGAGGACGCCAAGGAGGGTGCCGTTGGAAATGAGGGGGAGGGGGGGGGGGGGGGGGGGGTGCGGGCTGCGCCCCGGAATAAGAGGAAGGTCCTTAAAAGTTCGAGAAGAGCCCGCTTCTCCCCATCGAGCAGCCAGCAGCCGAGTTGTTATCTAATTTTACTCTCAACGCTTCTTCGATTTATTCGCGAACTTCTCGACGCGTTACAATATGCCGCTCTCGACGAGGGGTTCGAGGTTGAGAACGGGAAACAGCCCACCCTCCCATCCCTCGTTCCCCCCTGCAACCCTTCATCCCCGCGGCGTTCGCGCGTCTTACACGCGTCTCACCCCCGGATCAACCCCTCGTCCAGATCGGGGAAAAAAAGTGGTGAAGTAAAAAGGAAAATGCATCTGAGTCGATCGTCCGGCTCCTTTCCGCATCTTCCCAACAGTATTTGTCGCGAGCATCCAGCCATAAAACAATGCTCTAGCCACGGACACTAGTTGCGCCGTAACGCGGCTTCGTCTCGCTTCCGTAGCGCCGAGTTGGTCTGTTGAAATGTCGAGGGGGTCGAAAGCTGCGTTAAAGTTAAGAACGCTTCGCGAGGTGGAGAGTTAATGTCATTAAAAATTGGCCGACGAAGGATAATTAATCGATACAACGGCAGGTGACGGTAAAAAAATTTCCGCTCAATTCTTAGCTCGCCTTACCCCGTTCTTTTCCGCACGTTTTTTTCTTTTTTCACCGGAGCAGAAAAAGCCACATCACGGTTGTAAACGGCGAGGAAAAATAGTTGAAAAGTTTCTTCACACGCAACGGCCGGCGGTGTTGGATACTCGGTCGGGCACAGGAAAAGCCGGAGGCGTCTGCACGCACGACTCTCGACTATATTTGCCATTTCCGGTCGGCGGTTGGGAATCGGGAGCGGGTCGAGGGCCACCACTAAGCAGAGGATATCCGGGGATTGATCCACTAATCGAAGCTGGCTTCCACTCGATACCAATATCGCCGAGGCGATGCTGCGCGCTTTGTCTCTCAGCTTTCGCTCTCGCCTTCGCCTTCTCGCTTCGAGGAAGCGGCGGCTCCTCGAGCTTTCCGACAGGAGAAAGGGTGTGGGTGCCGGCGGTGTGAATGCGATCAACAAAGGCCCGCGTCGAAGACATATTTCGATTGTCGAAGTTGCGGGGGGGTGAAACGAGGAAAGGGGGGAACCAGCGCCGGGCTCGTTTGATCGGTAAAGAAAGAAACTCGAGACCTCCACGCGCCGGGCTGACTGCAGAGATATTATCAACGCCAGCCGCAATATATCACTATGTATTATACCTGCCCACCTCGCCGAGTCTCGGTGACTCGTTATCGCGCACGTCACGCGCAAGTGACGGCACGCCGGCAGGGGCTATTTGCAAAAAAGAAAACAGGGTAAATCGCGGAGGAAAGCGCCGACGAAACCCGAGCTGCTACATGCGACAAGCGTCGCGATACCTAACAAGCACGGTATGCGAATAGCTCTGCAAGCTCACTCGCCCCCCACCACGTACCCAGTTGCAGCCTTAGCTGCAGGATCAGTCGTACACGAAACATCTGTGGCGAAGCGATAAATTTCCTTTTCACCTCCCCCTCGCTCTTTGTTTTATTTTCACATGTAAAAATTTTCACTGCACGATTCCTCGACCCGTGCAGATGAAAATACCTTCCGTGATTCGATTAATCGCTATAAATGAATTGCGAACGCGTGTGGATGGGGATTCACTGGTCGACTGTTGTCGAACAGATATTGATGATGAATGAAAAATGGTGAAATTCCTCAGAGATTAGTGCAAATATGCTGCAAATTTTCAGCATACGTCCGCCACTGCATAATCCAAACTTATATATATGTAGACGTAAAAATGTGGAACATCGAATGAGAGGTTTTTCGCACGGAGAAGGTTATTTTTTGACGAATTTGTATATTGATTGATGAGTTTTGGTCAGCTGTTCAATGCCTGCTTTGTCAGATTTCAAGAAGCCCTGGCACTTCTGAATAACGTGAACTGCGTTAGGCAGGGTGAGCGAAGGGCCCTTGCGTCTCGTTCCGCGAGTTCCACGTCCCGTCGTATCGATTCAAAACTTTAACTATCCTTATAATTACATATTGTAAAGTTGCGACGTCGCGACTCACCCGACACCCGAGGGGCTCGGGGAACTTTCCAAAGTTAAAAATTGTTTAAATTGTCGGTTTACCGCGAGCCGCGGGGGCTAATGAATCGCGGAGGCGGAGCGTCGGCTCGCCTTGTTTTTTCCACTCCCTTAAAATTTACTTCAAGAATCAGCTCGCCAGGTAACCGCGCGATAAATTTTCTAACTGGACGCTCGGGCTTACGGCTGAGTAAAAACGGGCGATAAATAAAAAACGCGATCGCGAGTGGCCTGCGGAACTGTTCTGATAATCGTCAAGGAAAAGAGGGACGAAAGCCACGTGGGCCGAGTGCTCAATGTCCGCCCTGTTTTCCCTCTCTCTTTCTGCTCGCGGGGGTGGAACGAGGGGATGATGCCTAGCCACGATCAAAGGGGAAGATTACGCCTCGTCGTAATAACCTTTGTTCAACGTCGAACAAATTTCTTATTTTCAAGGTCTGCCGTCATACAGGCAACGAGACGTCGATGCGTTTTCTTTTCTGATAAAATTTAACGACGATCGTCACCTCTCGACCCCGAGAGGCGTCACTGGTACGGAGCTTGTTGGAAACGGGAGTGTTTTTTAACTCGCGGTTAGCGAGAGGCGAGATATACTCGCGGTTATTTTCCTCGCTGCTTATTCTGCACCGATGGTCTTGTTTCGCTGGCGAAAATCTGACAGCGGCACGCGCCGAGATCCGAGCGGTGCGAGCAGAAAGTGCTGTGTGGGTTCGTACTTGAGGAGGAAATTATAAATTAGTTCATTCGAGCGAAAGGATGCTCGGTAATCTCTTCGCCCTTTTCAAATCCCGGTATATGTAGCTATACGTATACTACGCCGCGCCTTGTCAAAAAGCCAGTTGGGCGAAAGGGGGGAAATTCGAGACGGTTAAAAACCCCGAAGGAGGATATTTCGAGGTGCGAATTGCGCAGGAAAATTTCAACCGCTCCATTTTCGCTTTCGACAATTAATCGCCCTGCGTGCAAGATTCGAAATTTAATATGTGGCTCACGTCCTCGTCGAGGGCGAAAACCTCTGGTTGTAAATCATTTAACCCTTCTTGACTTTTTAACCCCCTCGGATGGTCAGAGGAAGGGGGTGAGAGAGGGTTGCACCGGCCGCGTGAAATATGCCCCGAAAATTAACCGATTCCTTAATTACTCGTTCCGTTTTTCGTCCCGGCTCTATTGCCACCTTCCTCCACGTTTCGCCCGCCTCGCAGGAGTACGTTTGCCGTTTTTCTCGTTCCACAAATCTCCCTTTTTCCCGTCGATCCGTCTCGCTTCCACTCCCTCTTTCTGTCAAGCTTTTCTTACGAGGAGGCAGTTTTCATAGCCGGCTATAACGTTATGGAGCCTACGCGATGGCGTTTTTCCTCTCAACCTAAAAAGCGAAATCGTCATGCGAGCTTCTCATCTCGTTCACTCACAGCAGTCTCACGGGTTCTCATCCCCTTCAACCTGATAGCGGGGAGCCAGAAGAGTTTCCTAACACAAATACTAAACAGCCGAAACCCACCCGCCCCGTATAGACGCTTCTCTTCCCGGTGGATCCCACTTCAGAGCCCGAAGCCTGAATCAAATAGAAAAAAGAGAATACGAGATAAAAACGATGAAACCGTTCTTCCGCCATCAGGATTTTTCCATTTATCAACATTTTCAGGCTCGCATTCACGACTCGACTATTCCGGCGTTTATAGTTCACTGATTATCGTGTTGTTCGCCACGAGTCTCGCCGCTGTAAATTCAACTGGCCTACATCGTCACGACTCAATTTTCGAAAGCTCACTTACGATAAATTACCATCAATCTTATTAATCCGTCATGAGCGTGAAAAATTCGAGTCCGAATCCAGGTGCGGATAGCTTGATCAGACTCTTGAAAATGAATTCCCTCGTTGTCAGCTTTAAACGGCGAAACTGTCAAATTCGAAAAGTTTGGCTGGATTTGACAGTAAACACTCAAAGGTCACGAGACGGAAATTGCTCACTCGAATTTCTTACGCCGCCCAAGCACAATCGACGGAATTGAACGCAAAAGTGACGTGGAAACCCGTAGAGCATTGGGCACCGTTCATCGCCGTAATATATCCATCGCACACGAGGCAATGCGATGGGGAGACTAGCCTGCGGAGTCGAGTGTTTGCCCTGGCATCCCTCGTATTGTGACAAGCAGCAAACGTTGGCGTTATGGTGGTGGGTGTCGGGCCCTCGGGCCCCCCTGGTCAGGGCGTATTGCGATCTGTACCGAGATCACGTGGTGCCTACGCACCATGGGGATTAGGACGATCGATGCAGTGAGTCCTGTTTGCTTTGGACTGGACGCTGGGGAGCAAAGGCAGCCGCTCCTTGTCTTTGGGCTACCTGACCGTTCGTTGCCAGGGGTTCGAGGCCAAGAAAAACAGAGAGGATTGGTATTTTCTCGCACTCGGCACTTTGCCGGTTTCCGGCGTACGCCGGGGAAAGAAATTCTCTTTCCAATGAATACTTTTCTGCACCGGGATAAGTCTTTGCCTGCGGTTAGTGTAGACAGGGATATTTCCAAACGAATCCTCCACCACCTGACCGATTCGTAGGCCATCGTTGTCGACCGGAATCTATAAGATTTTTTTCTCTTACCAAATGCTCAGCCCTTCGTCAAAGGACCGAAAAATCTACTTCACTCTTTCAGCATGGAAGGGTCGGAGGCGGATGTTCATTAAATTTCTCTCTTCTCTCTCGATTTGAACTGTTCCAATTTCCTTCGGTGAACTGAAACCGTAGAAACTTAGAAATGAAACGTTGTCCTCATTTCAGCCAACGACGGATAAACTCTCGAGTAAAAAAGACTCACGACAGCTTTCAATATACTTCTGATACGTACGTGTTTCGATCTCTATACGCTGAAGCCAGAAGAATTTAAAAATTTCCAACTACGTCACGTGATAAAATCGTATCGCAATAAGCTCACCACTATTTGTCCAAGTTGTACAATAGCTGTAAACATGATTTCGCAATCGCATTGAAACGCTTCGGATCGTCTTACTAAACTTTTTCGTAAAAGGGGCTAAAACATTTTTGCTTAGTACGTGAAAAACTGTAGTTTGTACATATATCAACTGTAAAATTCACTCACGGTTACTTACTTTTCGTAACCGAAACCGACAAAATTTTCCTCTCGTCTGTACGTTGAAGAAAATAATGCGCACAGACGATGCGACGAGACAGCCTCGAAATTTACATAAAAGAAGTAGGTACGAGTAAGGAAAGAGGAGATTAATCGTGCAGTCGCGATGGTGCCGTAGTCTGCAGCCTCGTTTCGGCGTAACGAATTTTCATAGCGAAGAAGAGTATCCCTCTTCGAATCAGGGATTTGTTCACGGGAAATTAGACTTTGGAAAGAAGCCGAGATGGCTGCCTCGGTCAGGCGTAACGGGGCGATCCCCTCGCACTGGGTTGCAGGGTTCTCGTTGATGTGAGGCGGGGGTCTCTCCCCCGACCGCCCAGCGCGTGGGTATCCAGAAAAACGAGGCGTCTCGAGGATTCAGATGCGCGGAATGCGAAACGGGGTGGGTTAAATCACGGGGCAGCCAATGGATCGGAACGCCAGGAGCAAAGCGCCCGGCATCGGGAGCAGAGACGAGCCCTCGGGCTCTCCAGCCTATTACACTTACTCCGCGAGAAGGCGTCTTTCTCCCTCGACGGACGTCTGCCCGAGGGTTGGCGTATAACGGCGCGGTGTGTACCTTGTACTCGAGGAGTGTATTCACGCCCGAGGCGCGTCGTGTTCTCCTCGCGACGAGAGGCCGGAGTCTGCATTACGGGCGCAGAACGCCGGGTCGGACCCCGAGAAAAGCTCCGGCGCGCACGGGGCTTGCGGTAGATCACCGTCAGTCGCAGGCCGTGGGGGAGGGGCGCCGATGCCCTCGATTTTCCCTTTGGAAGGCCGCGAATATTAACCGGGGCGCCATCCGCACATCGGGCATATCGAGGAGAGTTGAAAATTTCCAGAGCCTGGTCGTGAAGTATTTATGAACGCGGCCAACCCCTTCGCTCTTTCTCCCCCTCGAGGCTCGCGGAGGGGGTGAATTTTCACCGGCGGTGCACGCGCGCCCCTGCTAAAAACGTTTCTTCCGCGAATATTTCCGCTGGCACTC
Source organism: Neodiprion fabricii (assembly GCF_021155785.1). Taxonomy (NCBI): domain Eukaryota; kingdom Metazoa; phylum Arthropoda; class Insecta; order Hymenoptera; family Diprionidae; genus Neodiprion; species Neodiprion fabricii. The sequence continues at coordinate 29,564,009 of NC_060244.1, read as the reverse complement.
GTTCTCTCTTAATCTTTATCCGATATCCGCGAACGTTACGGCGATTCGTGTATCGCGCCGAGTAAGAAACCGGGGCACGGTGCCCCGGGGGGCTGGAAAAAGCAGCCGCTGCTGCGGTAATGCGCGTCGGCACGCCACCGCACGCCACGGCACGCCAGTCGCCCCGGCGGCGCACGACACCAAATCACAAACAAGTAAACTTTGTAATCGGAAAATAAATTGCCGCTTATACGTGTTCCTTACGCGGGCGAATCGCCGATCCGCGTTTGGTGTGCAACTCGGCGAGCAGATCGAGTCTTGAGCTCGACGTTTCTGGCGCCCGGCAATTAACGCAATTGAATCATAATTCCAGCTCGGCTAATTAGTGCATCCCTATAATTATGCCCGCCCCAAAGACGGTCGCACTCAGAGACGATGACTGACTGCTCGCAGGTCCGCTGACGTCTGGACTACATTATGTATGGCTGCTTTTGTTACGGCTGAAGGAGCGAGAGAGAGACAGAGAGAAAGAGAGAGAGAGAGAGGAGGGTATAGACTGTGTATTTTCGACGCGAGAGAAAAGCTCGAAAGCTCGCTTGTAGCTCGCCGTACATGTTACATATCTATTTATCTGTTTCCTCCGTCTTTATTATTGCGTGTCGTGTATATTTTTCTAGCGCTATACGTCCGTCCCGTTTCTGAACGCATCAATGGTCCCGCACACGACGGGAGCCAGCCGGAGGGTAGTTTTTACCCTGCACGCAACACGCCCACGTAGCCGCGCACTCGGCTTGCCGGAGCTGCACGGCGGAGCGTCGTATGAATAAAGTGGCCAACCTTTCATCGTATAAATCATGATCGGTTTAATGCTTTCGTCGTATATTAAACTAGCCCCGCGCCCCGCCTTCGCCGCTTCCTCGCACTCGAAACCGTGAGTCTTGTGACGGGAATGATTCATTCCTCCAATCGCTGCACCGACTCTAGCCTGTATTGTTATTACGCTTGGGTGAAAGAAAAAAAAAAAAAATAATCAAAAAAGTAGCGCGTGGGATGCGATGGAACAATTTTTGCGAGACAGGCGAGACTGCGTGAAAATAATGATTCAATAAAGCAGCTTCGGATTGACGGAAATATTCGTGCTCGACGTTAACCGATTCCTTTTAATTGGTCACATACGTAACGCTTTGAATAATAAATTTTTATACTCGACAATTTTTTTTCACCTACAATTCTGGTCGAAGGTTGAACCAACTGAGGTCGTTCTGCTTCCCAGGTGATTACATTCGTGGCAAAACAGGCCTGTTTTCAAACCTCAAAAAATGCCGAGATAAACTCGGTCTAAAATTCAACTGACAAGGGCAGGTTATTTCCCCGAGGAAACGACCTCGGGATGCCTTGTGAGGAAATTTTATTATACCGGTATTCCGTTACACTAGTATGATTGTTTTCGAAATATTTATAGCCGTGGGTGAATTAAGGCCAGTCGATCTGTACACGTCGGGAAAAGAGAAAGAGGAAGAGCATCTATGAGGACATCTCTCAGGAGACAAGCGGAGGAATACGATAGAGGAGAGGAGACGGATGGATGAATGCGGGATGGATAGACTTTGTCCTCCGTTTTAACGCTATGTTTTCATTGACTCCCGGGGAAGAACCGTCGGTGTAAAACGGAACGCGTTGTTATCCTTCTACTCCATTACCCGGAGCGGCGAGCGAGGAACGACAAAAACCAAAAACCCGGGCAGCCACTGCAGCACAGGGTCATTGGCTCCGACACTAGAGACGTGGCCGTGGTTGCACTTCTTCCCTGCATCGTGACCAGGCGTGATTTATCCTTCGAACCCACCCGGACGCCCCTCTTTTCATTCCCGAGACGCGTTTTGAGCCCCAAGGATTTTATTCGCGCGACGTAATCAGGAAGAGGAAATCCAAAGTTTGAATCTCGACTTCGCTTGGAAGTGAGAAAGAGAGGTTTGCAAAAGCACGGAACGACACTAAGTTACACCTATGGAAAAGAAGGAATCGATTTGGGGAATACGGTACAAGTGAGGACGGTTAGTGAAAGGAAGAGAAGAAGGAGAACATAGGAACAACTCCGTTATTCCGTGTGTGGTATCGCATCGCTAGTCCCGAGTATCCATTCAACGGAATAAGCATGTTACCAGAACGGCAAACCAGCTTCGGGGCAAGGATTCAGATCCTACGAAAAAAGCTCGGAAAAAGGGCACAAGTGTTTCCAATATTTTCTATGCAAAAGAACGAGAGACTTATAACGCGATCGGAACGCTCGCGGAGAATTTGGAGGAAGCGAGGAACTGGCACGACGATGCATTCGGAGGGTGAATGAAAGGAGAGAAGGTGGCTCTCGTGCAGGCGAGGGGTAGTGTCTCTGTTGGTGGTGGAAAACCAACGGATGGAAGTGTTAAGCTGTGGCCATGAAGGAGCGAGGAGGACGGAGGACGACGAGGGAGCGAGAGACGCGCTAAAAGATAATCAATACAGCCTCCGGTACAGCAGTCTGTCCGCCTGGCCGTCCTCTCGTCCGACGAGAGATACACGCAACTTAGGTTCGTACGCGTGGAGACGGCTCTCCCTCTCCCTCTCTCTATGTTCTCGTCGCTCGTGTGCACATATGCGTCACATGACACGCGTGCAATACCTCAAGGTAAACGCACCGTCGACGCAGCCGACGTGACTCGACGTCTTTGTGTCGTCGGATCGTTGCCCGATTTCCTCTCTCTCTCTCTCTTTCTCTCTCTCCATCCCTCTTCTTTTTATCGCCGACTCTTCTGTTCGTCTTTTTCCTTCATTTTTCCTCCTCCAAGCTTGTCGCAATGGTTCTAACGATGTTTAAACTCCGCCATTCTTAATTTCGCTTCCGCCTAGCTTGTTCGTTTCATCGATTCTCCTTCCGCTCAGGTGTGCTCCAGCTTTGTACCTTTTCGCGAGCTACTGAAATCTCTCACCGGTTTAACACTACCTCTTAAATGCGCCGAAGGTTGTTTACTTTATGTCTTCTATTCGCAGCGTAACGAGTCCTCGTTTCATTTAACTCTTTCGCTCTGGCTCGCTTTCTTACTGTTTCCTACCGGCAGAACTTCTGAAAGAATCGCTCTAGAATCTGTGATAAAAAAATAGGCACCAAAGGGTCGAAACTGGCAAGCTGTCGCAACATTGGACACTTGAAGCCTCTTGAAAACATTTCAGAGCATTCGATCCTCATTGGGTACGTAACCAACTGACGTCAAAAATGATTAGCACCAATTTTCTAATGAGAATCGAAAATGCGTTCAATTTTATCCCGACTGAATTCCTTTCAACGGAAATTTTGACCCCAAGCACCGGCCGGTTTCGTCCCTCGACACTCTTCTCTTCGGCAGCGCCATCGTCAGTTCGATATCGAGGGTGAAAAAACCGCGAACTATTCCGTGTCCGGTTGTTACCGGGGTTCCGCTACTGCTGAGGACAAAGAGCGGTGTATGCACAGGCATATATTATATAGATAGGTAGCCGGGGGTGAGCGGAGGGATACGTAGCCGCAGACGATGGAGGGTGCGAGGGTGTATACGGGGTAGTGCCACGGTGTACGTACGGTGGTAGCCTATCGCGGGCGACGTTGCGAGGCATCTCCATCCCTCGGGATATCAGGAGAGTGGCCTCCCCCGCACCTTAGCCCCCGCAACCCCGTCTAGACCAGACTGGAATATCTTAAATACGGAAGGGACGTTTTTTTCCCCCCAGAAAAATAAAATGTAAAACGGTGAAGTAAAGGAGAAAGAAGGAAGAAGGAAAAAGCTCCCGCGCGAAGACCAGCCGCACGATCCTCGAGCGATAAATTCTTCCTCTTTTGTATCTAATTGGAAAAAACGTGAATTGAAAAACGAGGAGAACGCGGCAAAAAAAGGCGAGAAACCTAACGTACGACCCACTCTGCGGATTGATTTCACCACTCCGATGCTCACTCGCTCGCACCCCATTTTTCAAAACACAGGGGAAGGATTTTGCGGGGTGTACACGCGGACATGTACTCTCTTAATTTCGGTTCTCTCGAGGCGGAGTCGAACCTCGACGTTGCTTCTGTCTTTGAAACTTATTGCAATCCCTCAAATCGTCCTCAATTCCGAGGTGCCAATTTTCGTCCCCGCGGAGCAAAAAACTACAACCGTCGCGACAGAGATCGCTTCGTTTTTACCACCGTTTTTCGACTCCGGCATGTCGCGCCGACCGGGAAGCGAGGCGCTGCGACGAGGGGCTGCACCGGCTTCGACAAGGGTAGGAAAACGTCGGGACGGTATCTCGGGGCCTGGTGTTTGCACAGCTTGATTCTCTCCCCGATCCGGCCGCTCCCCCGTCCACAGCCTGGAGGCGACCCGCACGTACGAGGTTTGCTCCCGCGAGTCCCGCGGGATAGCCAAGAACAATATTCATACAGAGGAATTCTCCACGCAGCGGACGCAGGCATCCAGGTAGGAGAAGGGCTTCCAGTCGGCCGCGAGGCTCTGCAACCGGACCGGAAATAGAACGTCCTCGAAGAACGGGGAGGGTTCCGTCGCTGCGAGGGGGTGTCGAAAAACTTGAACAATATTCTTAATTGTCGAGGGGAGGCGGCAAGGAGTTACCCTCGAGTTTGTATTATATTCTTCAACGGCGATGCGGGCTCGAGTTCCGCACGCGGGGGCTGCGAGGGATGCGGGGCTGGCTAATTCGGGATAATTAAGAAGTGCCAATTATAAGTTGACAATCTGCTGGGAGGCGAGACGCTGCGTCTGCTGCACGATTTTCACAATGTCGAACTGCAAGTGGGATTGAAAAGTTTCGCTTTTCGGTACGCCTCGGCAGCTTCACTCTGTTTACACTATCTAATTCGAATCCTTGCTCGTCAAACAATGATTACACCGAGTGTCGAACACTCGGGAATAAGGTTTTGCCGTAAGGCGTTGATCGAGGTCTTGTTAACCTCCCCGTTTCACCCCAAGTGATCGAATCGACGTCGTCAGCTGTAGAGATTTGATCTAGAAGGCTCATCACCGATGTGGAGAAATAATTGAAAAAGAAGAATAAATAGCACGTGCTTGGAGTTGACGGTAGCTTGTTTCACGTGTCGATTCGCAAGCGATTCTTATTTTTCAAATTCTTTCTATTCTAAACCCCGCCCCAGAAAATACAGGACAATTGAAATTTGCGAGGAAGTGAGAAACTGACAAGATCTGCAGGGTGTTGTATACCGCACAAGAAAGAATGAAGACTATCGTCCACATCGGCGATAAAACGTACGGCTTCTTACTTCCAAGTCGATTTGGCCGCGACATGTCGTCCGCGTCAAGCAAGGTTGAGGGCGAAAAAGCACTACACTGTCACTGTTCTCACCCCCCAACGCCGGTTGCACTCAGTGACCGAACGAGGATTTATCCTCACTTCGATGTTTTTTACCGTTCAATCTTAGTGGTTCCATTTGTCGCGAGACATCTTTCCCGAAAGCTGATGTCCGTCCATTATCATTTAGCGTATAAAAACCGACCTCACAACTTGTCAGACTGTTCCCATCCTGGTCGAGCTGGGATTATTTTCTTCGAAAACTGATGCAGCCATAAAGGGTGTTCATAGTTGACGAGGAACGTGATTTGAATTTGGACAGTTCCTGTTCCAAACCGATCCCGAGGACCCGAAGCTTCCTTAAAGCTTTCCGAGGACTGCGGAGCTGGGTAAAAATTCTGCGGTAGATAGACCTCGATCCGGAAGATCTCGTGGGAGAGAAAGATATTGTCCGCCAGGGGTCTCGCGTCTCGGGCAATATTGTTCGAGGCACAAAGAAGATCGTGCCGCAACGGCGGCGTGACTCGGTTTCGGAGCCACCGGTTGACGTTGACAAATGGCGTCACTTCGCATGTAGTGCGATACAAAAATTGACTTATTACATAAGACCCACTTCCCCCGGCTCTCGAGGTGGCGGGGCTCGTGTAAGCGGGAGCTTTTTACCCTCACTCTCACGTGGTTCTTCCTTCTTCCCATCCTCGACCCGCAAAAATCCCGAAGGACGGCCCAGTCGCGTTCGTTGACCGCTCCGAAATCCAACCAACCCCCGTTATTAAAGGTGTACGTCGCCCGAGGCGTCAGCCGTGCAGCCTTTCTTTTACCCCGACTCTGTTTACCCCTACAAATTGTGAATCAATGCCTTTCCTCGGGCCAATCGCACCTCCTCGTCCCCCGTCCTTTTCCCTCTCTTTTACTTCTCTCCCGCCTCCGCAATCACTTTTTATCATGGAAATTACTTACCTAGAGCTTCTATCCGTACGTGCGAGCTCTCTCATTTCCAGCTTTCTCTCTCTCTAGAGCTTTCAAATTCGCTAAGTTAATTGGAAAAATTTTACTTCTGTGTTTCAGGTAAGCTGAGAATTATAAGGAATTTTGGGATAAAAACACGTAACTACCCAGAAACGCAGCTCAAAAAGAACGCCTGCAGGTACGTCTCGAGGCGTCTGCACGCTGGTATGTATCTGTTTATTTTCAATTGCTGGTATGACCCGTGAACCGTCATACTGCGAAAAAATGTTACTCTCGTGAATGATATACTTTAAGAAGAAGTGAATTTCAGTTATTCTGTGAATCGTGTGCACCAGTCAGTGAGAACTGCAGGACGTTATTCTTCCGCTCTGCCGAAATTCCGGGAGCTACTTCATCGCCGTTGTTTCAATTTTTTTTTTTTTTATACCACTTTTGTTGTTGTTCTTTTTCACTTTTTTCCTTTTCTTTCACCACTTCTTCTTCTACTTCTTCTTCTCCTTATTTTACCTTACACTCCACTGCACTTTGTGCGACTGGTTATTTTTCCTGGCTGACCTACTCGATACCTCATACCCCTTTACTGAACATCTTTCACGCCCGTTAACCCGCAGAGGTATATATGTACGGGCCTTTGCTAAAAATACATTCACTGTATATGTGCTGTGAAGTGCTGAGAAATTATTATACCGTGCTTCGCTGCGTTTTCGGAGGGAGGAGGGATTGCAAGCCTGATAACGATAGGATATTCCCCGAAACGTACGCGATCGCTGATGTGATGTGTTGGTTGGAAAAATTTAGCTGAGAAAGGCGTGAATCTACTTTAAATTATGTTTAAAATGTAATCCTATCCTTCCTCTCTAAAGAATCGTGCAGAACATCATTTTTATACCCTGTTTCGCGTAGATCTGTCATATATTCGCAATTTAGTAAATTTGGTGAAAAAACAGATTTAAACAAATTTGAATATTCAGGTACAGGATGTGCCACTGAAAATCTATAATTCAATACCGCGGCATATTCTACAGAGATGAATATTTTGTTACGCAGCATTATTGCATAGAGAATCATATGCAAACACATTGCGAATTTACCTTTGACGAGAGAAAAAGAAAATGAATAAAAAAACAAATAAAATAAATAAATAATCAACTGAAAAACAAAAACATGCGGTACGTCGCAGCTGGTTATAAAATTTTCCACGTTACAAGTGGCAAAACTCGTCGCCGATACACAGATTGTATAAATACGGTTTTACGTTTGTGTACAGAGTTTAGAGAAACGGAGGCTATTCGAAACTGCGATATTTTCCTGTAAATAAATAGAGATAGGTAAACCATCTCGTCGATGTAATCGTACGTATACATATACATACACGTAGATACGTATCTGCCTACCGGGTATTTCGCTATGTTTGGATAGGCACGTGACGATCTATGTACGTGTATGCGAATGCCGCAGTGTTATAGGATGGCAGTGGCCATGCTGCTGCTGCTGCTGCTGCTGCTGCTGCGGAATCTCGTCGTAGATTATATTTACTGCGGCGTTTGCTGTTTTGACAAGTAGCCGCAGCGTGATATCGCCGGGACCGCAGATAAAGGCTGGTGATGAAAAAACGAATAAATAGGAATGCGAAAAAACGAGAAACGGAAGAAAAGGATGAAAAAAAAAAAAAAAAAACTATCAGCTTCTTCGTTCGGCTATTGGATTATTTTTTTATCCGAGTGTGGAAGAATTTTTCACAAACTAAGCAATGCGAAAACACGTGTAATCCGATGAAAAATACGCAGGTTATAACTGGGACGTGGTGAAATTCGAATAAGTGAGGGGAAAATGCGTTCCGAAAAATAATTGAGATGCACGGCGGCAGTTTGCGCGTATAATACGTATTTCAAAATTGGCGGGAGAAAACGTATTTGAATAAAATATAATCCGATTTTCCCGAAAACCCGGGTGGCGAATTGTCATCCGGATTTTATTTATGCGGTATAGGTATGTACCGTGGAATCCGCGATCCCTGCACCTGCATCTGCGATTTTATTTCTCGCCATTTTTCAACTTTTTCATCTCGCCCTTCCTCCTCCAACACCCCCCCCCCCCCCCGTGTTTTTTATTGCTGTGAAAAGCATTACCAAATTATAAAATGTGCCAACGGCGCTGCTGCGAATTGCTGCATCAAGTGTAAAAACACTGTACTCCTCGGGTCGTTCGCCTCTTTTTTTTTTTTTTTTTTTTATCTCACCCATTGCACTATTTAACCGGTTCTTCCGCAAGGCACGGGTTTGAAATTCATCACCAGAAAACGAGTATATATCACGAAAAGTATAGATATAACACCGCGCGGGTTTCATCAGCGCGGAAACGACGGAAAAACCAAGTTGATCCTTCTATCGCTGCCTCTGTGTTGCGGAGCTTAGCTTCTCGGTAACGTCAGACAGCTTTTAGGGGCTCCTTATGATGTTGCGCAAGAATTCCCCCCCCCCCCCCCCTCTTCGCTCCCCTTATCGTCCTCGGGCCTCGAGTGCCCTAAGGACGTTATCTCGTGGTCTGGCACGAAATCCCGTCGTACACGGCTGGACGTGTCTGTGCAGATACAGGCCCGTCACACACCCACGCACCATGCAGCCAGGGGTCGTTCCCTCTCCGAGCCATTCGTCACGATCGCGTTACTAGGCGGGAAAAATGAAACGGCTGGAGGGGTGGAGAGTCCGTGAAAAAGGTGAAAGGTGAATAGGTGAAAAAGTGGAAAAGGCCGACCCCTCCCGCCTCTCGTGCCCTTTTCACTATCGCTCCGCGCTTTAGCGAGTCCCTCTTTACAGCAGGTAGGTATAAACCTGCAGCGGAAATACTGAAATCAAACTTGCTCGCTTTTCTCCTCACCCGCGTGTAATGCGGGACTGTCAACTTTTCGAATAATTCCGATGCTTACGCAGTCAAACCGCCACTGCGTCAAAGGGGTGAAAAAGTTTTGCGAAACTAGACTCGCTGCAGGTACCGATGATTTCTAAATGAATTCTATATTGAATTTCGAGAACTTGTCATACTGCAATCAAATCGACGCCGCCCGGATGGGGCAGATAATATTTTTTCAATCAATCAAGCACGATGAAACGACAAATCTGAAAAATAAAAATTACACATATCTCTCTCTCTCTCTGTCTATCCGTGCAAAAACTCCGTTCCAATCTGCATCGGCGAATATGAACCGTCCTCGGTACCCGTATGGTTCGTACGCACGCACACACACACACACGGTCATCCGATGATTGGCGTAATTCGAATACGATGAACCGAGTTATGACGGCATGCACCGCCGTCAATTTGCAACGGTGAACATAAACTCGAGCCGTGTTTTACCCCGACTGAACCACGCGTGGTGGGCGCAGCGGCTGCACCATACAGACCCGTAAAGCCTTTCATCCCTGATTTAGTATACCGGTTAGAAACTAGAGTGAGTGATTCTCAATCAAAGCCGTAGGCGTTAGTGAAATCAACCTGAGGGCTGATTGCGCGGTAGAACTCCGAATTAGTGCGTCGGTAAGTTGCCAGTCTCAGACAATTTCTGTTTCAACGCCAACGACGATCACACTCGTACTAAATTCCCCGTTCCGCGTTCGCTTTGCCGCGTTGACCCGCGGTTATGTTATACTGAAAAATACGATTTAACGGCATCATGCATGGCAAGTATGACCGCGGAGGGCAAGCTTCAGGGCACTCAGGTCTTGACAGTAAAAGGTTTTATGGAAGATGAAAATTTAACGTGAGCGGGAGATTCCCCGTTACGTAGCGGGTGCAGCGCGGCGTTTTCCCCGCGATAATCTAGACCGGAATTAAAAACATTACAGGGCATCGTAAAGATGGAGATATTCCAACGCCCGGCTGCAACTCCTCGCAGACGCCACATTACCAGGCGCAGAGACTGTGACCGGGACATAATCAGCGGGCGGGTGTCTCAATTCGCGTTTATTGTTCACCCCGAACGCACACCGAGTGTATGTCGTCGGTGCCCCGTTCTCGGCCCCAAAACTCCTGCAAAACTGGTCCTCTCGTCGGTCGTCGCGCCATTGTGATCGCGGTATCGTTCTCCAGGCTTCTCTTGTGGCACTCGGCGTTGTTCGGAAGTTTGTGCCAGCGCGTGAAATGTGACACGGTGTGTGAGGTGAGAATTGCCCGGCTGACCCTCGGCCATTCTCTCGTTTTCGCACAGCCGCTTACTTCTCCGGCACCTCTCTGCGTTTTCCTCCCCTTTAATCTCGGCGAGACAAATTAGTCGGCGAGTATTTTTCACACACCTCCCCCTTTGTTCCCTGCCGGGCCGTAATCAATCTGCAGTACGTCTTGGCCGGAGCAGAGCTGGAACGCCACGGCCACGTTCTTTGGATGGGTGGCTTTTTAACGTCCGGATGCTATACCGCCTGCATTACATTATGATTATGTACAACGGGCGGAGCTGATGCGGGGTGGGTGCCCACGGAGTACTTTCACCGTTTTAATACATCCTACGATGAGAAATGATGATTAATCCACTCGCCTCGGTCGTGGATTACATCCAACGACTCAATCTGCTTCTTCAACTCGCGGTCGGCGGAGGCTTGAAGAACCTTGACTTGAGAATATTCGGTAGCAAAGAAGTTGATACACGAAAGGACGATGTTTTGTTGAGGGTGAAACAATTAATCCAAGGATTATTGTGAAGATATCACGATACTACGTCATCGTAATGAAACATTAATTAACAACCGTGAATTCGAAGCGTTTTAAAGAATCGCATCACGGTTGATCCCTTTATTAAAAAGTCCACTTTTGATAACTCAATTAAAGCTTACGTCATTTGTGAATAGATTTTCCATGCTCTGAAATTTTTAACAACTACAAATTTTTTCACTTCATCAATTAACGATAATCGATAAGCTGACGTCAGTTAAATTCCGAAAGTTTTGATTAAGCCTTTGTTAATACCGCCTCACTGATTGTATTCCTTAGCGCGAAAGATTCAGTCGTCCAAAAATTAACGACAAAGAGCTTAAAGAGATTAAATCCGTGTTTTGGGACATCCGTAAACTTTGTATGATCTTGATCCCGTGAAAGACGAATATGTCATGTCGCGTTACGACTTCAATCGAGGTTCGCGACGAATGTAAAGTCTAAGTCACGTCACGGTACGTGATTTTCACTCTCTTTTGCGTACAGCTGTGTCCATTCCAGAACGATAAATATTCCGGTTAGACCTCCGTCGGCTCGGAGGATTTGGGGGAGGCGCATTTTTCGCGGGAGTTTCCCGTGACGGAGAGTGGGGGAAGAGAATATAATCTCAGAGTTGTAGGGCTTGGAGAAATTTTTTTTTCCTCCCCCGCCTCGCCCCTAAATTTTTTCATACTTGTGCTCGATAAGGAAGGGGCACTTTCGCGTGTATAAATAAATCAGGAAAGTTGACTGATCAATAGGAATTAACCCCGGGGGCGAGTGACGAAATATAATTTAGCTCCGACGGTGGAACGAGACGGGATGGGGACGGAGGGCGTCGCGGCGGTTGGAGTAGGTGTATGAATTGAAAATATTCGGGATCGCGATCTCCACGGGAGCGTATTAATCCGCTCAACCTGTCACGAGGGGGGAAGATTCAGCGTCTGAAAAAAAGAAATCAAGGACTCCGCCGCGCCGCCCGCTGCATACCTAGGTACTCGGCAAGCCCCGCGGCGTCAAGTCGATGGAAAATTATAATTTCATCGAGGAATCAGACGGCGTTTCGCCCCCTTAATCTCGCCGCGGCTTCTTTCTACCCCTCGTTATCATCCCCGCGTGTAAGCTGCTTCCCACCGGTTACAGGAGTTACAATGCGTACAAGTCAGACTAGACGACTACCTGCAAGCCCGCAATCTTCGTAATTAAACCGCCCCACCTTGCCGGTTGGCACTCGTCAATCCCCCTCCCCCCCCCCCCCCCGGGGGGTTTGATCGCGTCTCTGAAGAGCCTGACTTTGGCTCTGTTTATTATTTTATTTTCATTATTTCTCTCACCCGCGACTTTAATTACACCGCAAGTGTTCTCCTCGAGGTCACTTCCCCCCGGGTGCCGTGACCGGTTCCCTTTGTCGCTGCCCCGTTGCGCGTGAATTTCACCTCTGCCAACGTAAACGGCCGCGTCGAGTCTCTCAGCGTTTCCGCTCCTCGAGGAGGCGAGGCGACGACGGAAGCCGGCTTGAATCACCCTTCGGAAATTTCGGGGGACGCTATCGACCTGAGCAGCACCGACTTGAACGCCCGTCGCGGCGTTTTGGCGATGGCTGAGGGATGCGGGCATAATCTGGACGCTCCGACCGTAGACAACGGGCGTCGAATCGCCGGAGATATTTCCATGGTCTAGGGCAAGTGAGGGCGCCGAGCTTCGAGAGGGTGGCTGCAGGATCCGAGCGGGGGGCACCAATGTCTTGGCTCGCAAGCTCAGCGTCCTCCCGTCACCCAATCGCGTCCTGGCGAGGTTCGCCATATTTCGCGGGGCGGAGCTCTCCCTGAGACCGACTCACCCGGAATTCCACTATTATTTTAAACCCTTCGTCCTCCACCCCGCACTTCTAGTCTCTCTCTCCCCCTCTCGCTCCCTCTCCTCACCCTCCTTCGTATTGGGGTAAAAATCACCAGCCACACCAAGGTCGGGACTATTTCGCCGGACCTTAAAAAGGACTCCTTAATTCGATTCCTCCTTCTTTCCTCGAACTCTCTGGGTGAACAGGCTCGAGGTAACGGTGTTTGTCGACCGGATGATCGAGCGATAAACACCGACGCCGAGCGCCCTTCCGCTATCGGATCTTGTTATGTTCGAATCTGCGGTGTGGACTACAGTCCCAATCAGTCAAGGTTTTTGGAGGCATAAAGGTGCCTTTGAGTAAAAGAAGATAACACGCGTTGTTGTTGACGAAGTTTGGGCCCAGGGCTTCCTTAGATGCGACTCAGTAGGTACCGATACGATCGATTATCGGCCAATTGGTTTGGTGGGAACGGAAAAGAAATAACCGTGAAAATTGAAGATGGAATGCGCACATAGAATTGCATGCCTGGACTTCAATTAGGAGTAACAGAACACCGTCTAAAAGAAAACGAGAGAGTCGGGGAAAGGTTCAAGCTTCGAGTCACTTCAACAACACAAGAGAGTAGGGAGAAAGGAAAATAAGAGAAAGGAATGAATAATGAAAAACGTTTATCATGCCGTCGGACAAGGTCCACTTGTCAGAGCGCCCACAAAGGGAGATGGAAGAAAAAAGTGTCGCAGCTCTTGACAGAGGAGTGTCAAAAACAGGGAGCCGAGATGAAACGGTATGGGTTGGTGGTGTGACTGTCCTACTGGGCAAGAGAGAGAGAGAGAGAGAGAGAGAGATGGAGAGTGAGCGGCCATAACGTACTTACCCACATTTGTTCAGGATCCGAATAAAACCATCTTCTTTTCTCGTCGAACTGCTTGCTGCGCTTAGAGTCCGAGGACGAAAAGCTGTGGGCACGTATACCTATACGCACCGCGCACCAGCCGACGACTACTTTTGCTTGATATAAGTGGCGAGACAGTTTGAAGGTTGGTGAAAAGTACATACATTATATGTAGGTACGTACATATGTACATAGTTGCAGCAACTGTCGGTAGGTCGACTAACGGACTATGTCGAGCGTACGGGCGACGGTTAGACTCGACGACATTCCACTGAAGACCTTTTCCGTTTGAACTTGTTTATCACACAGAATGTTATAGCTACACGTGTACGATGGTTACCAGCTACTCCTTCTCGCAGTCGCTCCGTCCTCTTCTTCCCCTCTTTCTATCCTCCTCAACTTCCATCCGCATTTCTCTGGCTCACTTGTACGCTTGTTGCGACCCACTGCTCCACACCGACGCCCCGGCAGGTACTCGCGCTTCCACCCTCGAGAGCTGGGAACTTGAACCCTTGTTTCGTTAGGACTTCCACCGACACGGAGAGTGTAGGGTGGAGATACCGAGTACCGGTACTTATGCGTAACCCAAGTATCGGTACTCGGGAAAAGGCGTTAACTCCGACGCTGAAGATGGGGAAGATATTCAGACTGGAGAAGAATAACGATATGGCCGATGCGTCGTGGCCTTGGGACTCGCGATGGCCGGTCCATCGTACCTCAAGCTCAAAGTCCGCGCTCTGCTCTCGAACACCCTTTCACGGTCCAAGGTTGATGGTAAAACAAACGGCCTGCATTCACCTGGTCCCAGAGTTACAACCGCGCGGTATTAATTGCCAGGCTGAGGTCGTCGGGTCAAGCACGCCGACAGCCGTGGCACAGACTCGTTTTAAATTTCGGTCATTTCGAAAGAGGTTGAAGAAGGTTCGTCCGCCGTCGGACGACACGTACGACCGAGGACGTGTAGGCACGTTCGACCAAGGTTCAGCGAGGCGAGGATTAAACACATTAGTTGGACATCCTCGGCGAGCCCGCGGGCAGACGGAGAACAGCTTCCTGCAGCGGGCCGAGGTTTTTGACGCACGTGCCCCACGTACGAAACACCGAACCGGATCCGGACGACAATTGTGCGCGATGTTTTCATCGTGACCTTCGCTTCGCGGCCACTGCGTTGATTTTCGTCTAGACCGACTTCCGGCTTGACTCTGTAATTGAGAAAGATCCAAGGGCAGAAATCACTGCCCCACTGTTCCCTGAAATGGGAACGATTACACGATTCTTACTGGGAGTAAAATTTAAAGGAGTTGCAGTAGCTCATCCTCCGAAGGTAAGACCGAGTTTTCGCGACCTGCATGAATTACCCCTGTGTTTGTACAATATCCCGGTGTTTACCTAACAACCAACTCTCGCAAGTTACCACCGCGTTGTTTGCGTTTGGGGTATGAGAAAAAAAAAAGGAACAAGCTAGAGAAAAAAGTTGAAAGTATAAAAACAAAAAAAACAAAAAAAGGTGGGGAACAAGGTCCCGCAGACCAAATTTGAGGAGTTAATTTAATTGGTTGGAGTGCACCGCGCAGAAGTGAGGTCTCGAGGTGCATCTGTCTGCGGAAATTCGTCGAGTTTTTAATTATTGTTATTTTTCTATCCGCTCTACCTAGAAGGAGTCAAGACTCCGAGATTTAATTATGCAAACCAGGTGGCACTAGACAAAACCAATATTTGCACTTGCACTCAGGTGGAGGGCAAGGACTTCTCGAGTAATAATCAAGGGGATTCATTTGCCTGGGTAAATAAAAATGTAATCTCATGAAATCGCCTCCTTGTTCTCTTCGTTTTTTCTCTCTCTCTCTCTCTCTCTCTCTCTCTCTCTCTCTCTCTCTCTCTTCCGCTTCTCAATCACCCCGATCACAGTCCGCCACTCGGGCGACCCGTCTGCCCTCCAGAGCTCAAAACCAACTCGGTTCCTTTCTCTTTCGCTTCATCCCTCTATCTCTTCACCCCTTTTTGCGGAAATAGATTTTCTCTGTTAAACTAATCCACCGTTCGTGACGAACGCACGTCCATTACTGTCTTGAAAATCCGAGTTATAAAGGAAAGCAGCATCCGGACGACTCTTTGAACCCTAAGAGACAAAAACCTGTCAACCACCTCCACCCACGCTTCAATTACGTACCTACAGTCAACTCGTCGTCTTCATCCCCACGTAATTTTCTTACGCTGCAAGTGACTCGTTGATTGCAATCCCTCCCGGCGGCGTTCTCGATGGCAACGATACCGCTGCTGAAAAGCCCGAATCACGTTGACAGGTTCGAATTGCGGTGTGGATTGATCGCCCAAAGATCTCTCAAGAAAATCCTCTACGCCGGCCGTCACTTTTTGTTTTCTTTAAATTTGTTCAACGCATCAGCGATCCGAGTTTCCGAAACCTTCGCGGAAATTTTCCCAGCTCGCACACGGGGACGGTATTCAAGCGATTCGTGCAATGGTGCGCGATATCGTTGTACAGGGTACAAGGTATACGGAAGTTGTGTGTATTCGACGAAGGGTAAATTGCTGAGAAAATCGAGGGTATTCAGGACTACGGTAAGGCAGGGAACGGCGGTATAATTAACCCGCGATCAACGGAGCTGCAACGCTGTCCGCGGTTGCACGGAAGACACCGTAGTCACGATTTGCGTGACATCGGTTTACGGAGCCCTGATAAACTCGAGCAAGTGTGGGCTCGGCTCGTGCACGCTCAACTCCACAATAGGAGGACAGTTGTTAATTTCTTGTGCGGACGTCAATTAGAGGATCGTAAACACGGGAAGCAAGCGAGGCGGGTCGACGGGCTTGGAATTCCCGGCCTCCGCTGTTTCGGGCTGTATTCGCATTGCGGAAATGATCGAGCTGGGCGGTGGACGGGGATGTTTCTATTTCTATCGAGCCGAGGGACGATCTTTACGAGTTCAAGCCGGAAAGCGGGACGCGGGATGAGGAATTTTCGTCTTCGTGATAACCGGTGCTCCTGTCGAATGGTCGGCGCTACCTCACACTCGTCGTCCTATCCCTCCTTCGTACGTTCCGGGTGAAACGACTCACACCGAGTTCGCGATCCGGGCCGCGCAGCCTGTCCGTAAACTTGAAACGACGTTATTTTATTTCCAATCAACAGTAAACTCAGGATTGAGTTACCCGAGCGGCTCGAAGGACGCCGTCAATTACGTCGATCCTGTACGTACCTTTCCTCACACGTGCGCGATGCATCCCGGTCTTCCGGCGATTCCTCCACCTTCGCGGTTTCGTTTTAACGCTAAAGTTTCGCAAGCCTTTTTCCAACACCCGGATATAATCGAGGGTGCAACAATTTCGGTGGATTTGGTTACTCCGGAGTTGGGTCTCTGCGTTAGCGTTCGGAAAAGAATCCGTTTGAAGCTTCGTATTCTGCGATTGATTTCTTCTCAGAAGCTACATCAGAGGAAGTATTTCTGAAAAATACCTCAGACCACCGTCCCGTATGTTATATAATCACAGATTCCCATCAGCGGCTGGAATATCGTAATGAGATGTTCAGAAGAAAGCGTTTGAAAGAGGCTTCGAGCCATTGCTCGGGGACGTTTTTATTTTTTCAATGTGAAAAAATCTCTCTTGCAAATCACAGGCCGGATAAATATTTCAGCTGAGTCGGAACGGCCGCTTTCATTTGGCGTAAGCCGATTCGTTGAAAACGTAGATGCGACAATTTCAATGCTCGACACATCGTGAACAGTTTTCTGGCCAACCGATAGCTTTGAATGGTTCCGCAACTGTTTATATTTCACAATAATCTGCGAATGATTGCTCACGAGGAAGGAGAAAAAAATAAAAATCGCTACCTGCAGTCCCGCAGTAGCAATCGCGTAATCCCAGATGGTGAAACGAGTATCGTGAATTACAGTAGTTTTTCCTAACCAATAGAAGCCTGATAATAAATTTGTTCTTACCTTTTCTTGTTCAATACCATCGCATTA
The DNA here is from genome assembly GCF_021155785.1 of Neodiprion fabricii. Taxonomy (NCBI): domain Eukaryota; kingdom Metazoa; phylum Arthropoda; class Insecta; order Hymenoptera; family Diprionidae; genus Neodiprion; species Neodiprion fabricii. Next base: position 29,546,347 of record NC_060244.1, on the reverse strand, counting down.
TTTTCACCGAGCTCGATATAACAACACTGCAGATTCTTAACCTCAGAATATGTTTTAATAACATAATATATTTTTTAAAATTCACCCTGAATTAACTGCCAGCACAGCATCGTGCGCATAATGTTGTAACGACGTATGTATCCGAAATCACCTTACCATATCACAAATTGACGTAATTAAAAGCCGGTGATCCAAAGTCCAAAAAAATAAAACTTCGGGGGTGGAAGCTCCTTGCTGAAAAATTTAAGAAACGACGTTTCCAGAGCTTTAGTTATCGAGCGTTGAAACAAACGTCCGACGCCAACGTCTTGAAACGTGTACAAAGCACAGAGAGCGGGATGCAGAGAAGGGCGATCAGAGTAGCGAAATCTTGACCCAGAAACAACTACACGTATGTACATACCTACATCCACACCGCGAGCCTTGTCAGCACATATGGCGCAGCGTCGCGTATACGTGCCGAAGTTTCCGTAACTGGCGAGGGGCGAGTTGTTGGTGAAATTTTTTTACAAACGTGTCACTTAAAGGGTGGGCCTAAATTTCTCAAGCGAGACTTTTTGCGGCCCGTTAAGAGCGCCGCGGCGCACCTGCGTTCCGAGTTCCCCGTTCCCGTTTGAATTTCGGGTCTGCTTCCCACCGTCGGGAGCTGAGTGAGTGGAACGTGAAATTTCATCCCCCGTACCGTTTTCGTCTCGAGAAAACTACCCGGCAGGACGGAATACGTTTACGTTGTATACGTCGGGTCTCCTCCCCCCCCCCCCCCCCCTGCGCTGCCCTTAAAACCGCACAACCGTCGACCTTCGGCTGCGAAATTTCGCGTGTCTCTTCACCCCCGTTTTCTTACAGGGAGCGGAAACGCGCCGCCTGACTATCCTCCGGCGATATTTTACCGACACCCTTGTACTCCGAAACCACCTCCGGACATCCTCCCCTCTCCCTTATGTCATACCCGGGTAAGGGTAGGTATTCGCCGCTCTTTCGGTCCCTCCGCATCTTCTGCGCGAAAACGCGCGAGCCTGTCTCCTAGGTATGCGCCACGCGGTAACGCGTAGAAACCTGGAATTCCTCTAGCCTTCCGAGGAGAGATTATTTGCTCAAGGCGACAATGCGTGTCTCCCTCCACGGTCTTGTCATCCGTACGCGGTACCGACACGTAGTTTTCAGAGTTCCAATCTCATTCACCCCGGACAGAGTTCCGTCGAGCTCCTGGTTTTCAGAAATCGCTATAAATCCATCAGGCATCGTTCATTCGGTATTCAACTTTGAATTGCTATTCTAGAAAATTCCATCCCACTTCTCGCGACCGGAAGCAAATTTCATTCGGAGAATTTCAAGACTTGGAAAATGTGTCGATACAGCGAACATGCAGGGTGAAGCTGGAGGGGGATGTAGGGAAGGGAAACGAAGCGGGGATGTAGGTGCGGCACATCTAGGCAGGCATCCCGAGAGCCCCGCACTTATATGTTTAGTTTTCCGCGTCTCCACGGACGACGTCGTCGACATGCCCGCGAGGCTGCAACAGGAGCAGCAGAAACCGCGACGTCACGTCGATTGGGATCTCTTGAAATTGAAAAGTTCCCGGAGAGGTTATCCGGGGGAAAGTAGTACGCTTCTCCGCAAGCTCTCCGCGCTCTACGTATAGCCCGCAGTGACCCCTCCCCAGAAATATCAACTCCCGTCAACGCATCTCGCCGCGAGTGAGCTGGGAAAGTTTCTTCCGGCGGTGATAGAAAGAGGAAGATCGCAAGTCACCTTTTTCCCGACTCTCCTAGCCCCTAATCCACAAGCCATATACTAAGCCCTGCAAAACTTTTCGTGTTTTCCGGAGTAAGAGGCTATACAATATGTATAGATACACGGCGTCTTTAGGCATCCGGATCACCGCCGCCCGGAGACTTTTAGGAATTCGATGAATTTTTCAGCGATCTTAAACGCGCTCGTCAATCCCAGTTTTAACCGTTATAACTTGTTTCTTCCGATTGTCGTTTAACCGTCAATTTCGCGAACCTGCAACGCGCCGCGGTGAGACGGTGGTTTTATTCGATTTATACGGAAGCGGTGCAGTTTTCCGCATTGACGATTCCCTACGCCTGCACGGATACTTTTTACATAGGTATAAACATCAGAGGTATAACCGATATACGTGTGTAGCGTAACGCGATATCCGATAAAGCGTATTGGCCCGAAATGGATTCGCCGCGAGTCAGTTTTTAATGTGATAGACGGAGGGCGGCTATGTGGGCCAGGAGAAACGGTGCAAAAATCAGACGGCACCGACACCGCGGTGCGGGACCCGTTAATATCGGTACACCGAGCATGAAACCAGCGTTGACCATTAAACCGAGGATCTCTCTATCCTGCCCGCGTAACTCGGCGAGGCGGTGGAACGGGTATGATGGACGAGAAAAATATCGACAGGCACTGTCCATTAAAAATAATCTAGTATATTTGTTCTTATACGCGGTGCGAAGGAGTAATTACCCTCCGTGATGGTACAGCGAATCGAAAAACTGCATTCACCCTCATACGTATAGTATACGTGGCGTACCTACGGGGAAATAGAGCCGTAATTCACTCGTCGGACGCTGGAAGAGGAGAAAAAACTGGTGCAAAAGCAAAAGCAGAGAGAGAGAGAGAGAGAGAGAGAGAAATAAATAAAAAAGTGGAAACTGGTGAATAAAAATAAAAAAGAAGAAAAACGCGTAGCGATATTATTTCACGTGGGAAAATTGAAACGCCACCGAAGGTAGGGGGGTGATAATTATTTGCAACTTGTCGTCTCGTTTCCGAATATTTTGCATTCGCTGCTCGCCGCAATTCTTCCGTCAATTATTTTTCTTATTCGCGTTCTCTCTTCCTTCCTGTTCGCGATTTCGTTTCTAGACACGGCGAGGAATCGCACCCAACGGCTTTGCCGATTCCCGCAGGAGTAGCCGCGCACCGGTGATGAAAACCAGACAGAGATGCGTAAATCTTTGAGGAAGGCTTGAATTTTTTAACACAACTTTCCTCCTCAACCTCGCCTCCTATCCAAGTCACTATTTACTCCCAGCAATATTCGTTTCTTTTCACGAAGTACGTTCACATACACCTTATAAATGGCCGTACGTATACATAATATTGTAATAAAGGGCGATCTAGGATTACGTCTAGAGGAACGAATGGGTCATCTGTGGGTAATGAACAAACGTCGAGTCAAAGAATGCTCTGAGCAAGGAACAATGTGTCGAAAAGCGGATATATTATTTTGAATCGAAGAGCTCCTGCATGATACAGTTTGGAGACTGACTCTCTGTTACAATAATACTAGTTGGCGGAGTAAGTTTACTAAGTTTAGTAAGCAATGATGAAACAGTCGATGGTGAAAAATCGATGCATCGATTAATCGACTTCAAAAAAATAATCGAGCACCACTCGATTGAACCGGTAAAAGTTGATTCATTAATCGATTATTTCGTATTTTTTCGAGATCATAATTTCGTAAATTTCAATACGCAGTCTTAGCGGCGGAAAAGTTTTTTTGATAATTTACAGTTTCATTCAAAATATTTTTAATTTCAGGTAAACTTATTCATTCATCTATCACTAATTATAGTAACATAAATAAGACAACGATAATAATTGATACTTCAATCGCACAAATTGATAATGTATTGCGTCGTTCATGGGAGTATGAAATCCAAAAACTGATTGCGTGGAAAAATAATCGATTATGCTCGATTAATTGGGGAAAAATAATCGGTTATTTTTGGCCATTCTTACAAGGTGTACAAGGGGTGCAAGCACGACTTCGCTACAATATATATATACCGGTACGTAGCGCATAAGCGCGAAGCTTTTCGTTTTATTACCACGGACGATGGTTGGCTCTTTCTTTCTCTCTCTCTCTCTCTCTCACTTCCTTTCCCCCCTTTCCTCCCCGTGGGGAAGCCTTCTTTCTCTGCGGCATTAAGCTCATAACCTCCCACGTTGCGGGCGTTCCGTCTCAAAAAGAGAGCTAATTTCCAAATGATGGAATATTAAAGCTAGCAGAACCCAGTAGACTCTTCTTGTTCATGAATAGCAAATGCGCGGGCTGGTTCTTCAGGTTCCTTATACCAACCTACCAGTGGCTGCCCTCTCTCGTTATCTCGATGAAACTTTTCACCCTCTCCGCCGCATCGAAACTTTTAACTGAATATTAGGTCGTGGGGCTGTGTTCGCAACGCGTGCATACACACGCGCGCACCGTGACGAAGACCACCCACAACCAATGGCCTTGTTGCGACAGGCGTGGGCGCAATGCCGGCGCAAATAGCTTTTCAAACTTTTTTCTATTTTTCTTTTTTATTTTTCTTTTATTTCTACATTTTTTTTTTTTTTTGTTCTACTCTCTGTCTCCCTTTTCGACAGGTAAACTCCCGCCATTTCAGCTCGCGTCACCCGCGTTATCGCACTCGCGACGGCTTACACGCCGTGGTTCAATAATTCTTTACGTGCGCCGTTCACGAGCGACGTATACCCCCCACCCACACCACCCCGTCATATACAAACTTCGACAATTGGGTTTGCCGCGCCGCCCCTCGCAATCCCCACCCCCCCCCCCCCCCCCCCCCCTCTCCCTCGGTACCGAGAGTAAATTCATACACGGAAACGCTGAATTTGACATGCATATTTCGAGCACCTGTACAACAAACCAGCGCGGCAAACTTGTTTTATTATATACGTATAGTGCGGGGTACATACCTATGCATACATATCTACACAAACTATTAACTTCTCGAAACATGAATTGCGCTCGTCGTAACACGCGTTATAACCTTTATTCCCAACTGATTCAAATTTTCCGTCAATTTGCCGGTAGGTAATATACATCGCGAACTATTTCAGTTGAAACCAATCATGTTATTCATTTCTCGACGATTGGTCAAAGGTGCGAACACTTGATAGACACGTTTCTGATCATGGACGGTTATGATGATTTTATACATTATTTTCTTTTCGCCGGAAAATTCGTGACACGTCACGATCATCTTTACATGGTAAACAATTTTGAGGCTGCAATATTCGCAAGCTCTCGGTGTCCGATATAATTGAAAAAACAAATCGTCCCCTTTTTCTCCAATACACCGAGATTACAGATCCGTGGGAGTATTTTGCAGTGGGAAATAGATGCAAGCTGGCGAGAGAGTCGGTGATTTTGCCCTGTTGGAGGGGGTTCATTAGTCGACCGTTTTACTCACGAGTGATAGATATTATGAGCGATGTTCGGTCCGCGGGTTAGTAATTGTTACATCGCGTGTCTGATCATCAAATGGCGACGTGGCGGGGTGGCGAATCCAGAGGGTGGAGGTGGAGGCCCTCCGCCGGAAAACGGGGGTGGAGAAGAGAATTGCTCTGAATTGATTTATAGCCGCGCACGCAGTGGGCACCAAGGTACCGTCTAGCAGAGAATTGCGCGAAATGGTGTGAAACCGATCACGCGATGTGAGCGAACGGCGACAGGAGAATGCGCGGTCGACGCGTCTGGTTTGCCGAAGTGACGACGCCGATGAAGAAGTGAAAAAAAAACAAAAAACAAAAACAAAAAACAATCAAACAAACAATAAGCGGCTCGAGGTACTCGGTCGAGATATGAAACAGCCAATTTTTTCCCCAATTAACGCGCAGTGCTTGGTACGTTGAAAAGGGGGCGAAGCACTTCGGAGTGCGCATCCGCGATGTAATAATGGTCATCCATCATACATAGTCTGGTTGGAGAATGGCCAGGAATATATTCGACTTAAGATATTATGTAATTCGGGGCTTTCTCTTTGGAAAATCGATGATACACCATCCGTGACTTGGCAGTGAATGAGGCGACTTTTATCAGCGCTGTTACACAGAGTCACGGAGGCGGTTAGGGTATTAGAGAAGGCAACACCATCCGAGGCTCCGGGTCAGGCAAAGCTCCCGAAGCTTCTATCTTGACAAGCCTGTCACTAAAGCGTAAGTGATTGGTGCGAGTGAAACGGGACGGGGCCAATTTGCAGAAGCGAAGTCCGAGCGCCTTTTACACGCGGTATCTTTTCCCATTCGGAGTCAACGCGCGTCGAGACGACGTCGCCGAATTCGTCGGGTAAAAACGTCGAGTGTCACGGGTCGGAGGGGAGGCGTCGAAGTCGCCGCCAAAGAACATCGGGCACGGCGGCGGCGGGAGTCGTGGTTAATTAGCACCAACCGGAGTATATCTCATTCGCGAAGCAGTAGTTAGTGATAATTGGGAACATCCCTTGCGTATCGATTCAACCCCTTGATTGAGGAAATAGGCGTGGAGTTGGTGCGATGTTAAGGGCTCCAGTTATTAGGGTTGAAATACCGTTTTGCCCTCCTGTCATTTCCTCCGTTTATAACCTCGTTATTCATTCAATACCGCGCCCTCTTCCTCCCCCACCCCCGAGCCAGGAGCGACGGGATCGTCGCCGGTTCGTCGGGACCGATGTGTCGGTACCAGAGCCGCGAATTGTTATCCTGACGAACGGTGGAAATTGGCTGGCAAATCGATCGCCGGTTCACCCGACCGCCCGAACAAACTTTGGGTATTCGATTGGGCCGGGCGATTTGGGTCGGCCCAAGACAAGGGTTGAACGGAACTTAATACTCGGCGTTCAGCCGGTCCGAGTAACGCCTGATCCCGCTACTAATTTTCCCTAATTTCGGATCTACGCCACGCGGCACGGGCTGACGAAACGGGGCTCAATCCGCGCCGCGTCTGCCGTACACAAGGATACAAATCCCCGGCTTATCACCACCCGAAGCCCCGGGGATGAGGAACCAGATAACAACTTTTCTTCGCTCGAGCTGCCACGAAGCCTGCAACGTATCTCTGAAAACCACCGACCCCCCCGTAAACCACGACCCAACCGACAAAAGCGGCGATCAAACTTCCGAAAACTCTTTGCTGCACGAATGCCCATTGAACGCGGGGTTATTTCCCGCCCTACGGTGGTTGATCACTGCTCGACGAAGTGCCTTTGCCAATTTAACAATTAACACGCGAGGAGCTTTCCGCCTTTCTCTAATCCACATCATACCCCCTCCCTTCGGCCAACTATACTTCTCTCTTTCGCTCCTATATCCACTCAAATTAGAACCGACATACCGCTGAGGTTGTACTCGGTTGTGCTCGACTATACCGGTAGCTTCTGTATTTCCACATTTGGTATTCATAAACCAAGCCGTAGTCGCGCTGTTTAAGAAATTGGTTCGTGAGTTGAGAAATTGAACCGTACACACTCTTTGATCACGATATCTGATTATGTTGTTTATTATGTATCTCGACACGGATTCACGTGTCATATCGTTTGATGGGATTAACGGCTTTACGAGAGTGCCATTCGTTCGTACGGATTTACGTAATCACGGGTTCCGTTCGTCAGACGTGGAATGTTGCCCCGAAACGCGTATCTCCGTCTCCTGTCTTCACTGTGAAGAACGAACCGCATTGGAATGATCAGAATTTATCTTCACTGTGCTAGTTTGTTGATATCAGTGTGTCATTGTGCATGAAAAATGCCTAACAAAGTTCGAGCATATTTCTAGAATTCGACTATAGAGATGTGCCAGTCGTTTTTTTTTTTTTTTGTTTTTTAACTTTAAGTAGCTTTCCGTTCCCTACTGCAGGAACCGTGTTGCGAGGAATTTGGTTAATCTCAGGTCATGTTTATTTCGACTTTTCAGTCTGTTGGTATTACAACATTCGTAATATTGGACTGTTCATCGCGTTCACAGGTGTCTTTTTAAGTTCCGCATTACGGTGGACGTTCACGATCATGCGAAGGTGTCTCGAAACACGACCATTCAACGAATATCGCGATCCCACTCTGCCCATTTATCGTTCATGAGTCGGACCAGGAGTGATGGAGTTTTGGGATCACCGCAGCGTCAGAGTGCTCGCCCCCTCGAAGCGTGAAGACCGTGGGAGTCCTTGTCCAAGTCAAACGGACCCCCGGCATCGCGGTCGAGTCTCGAGCTGCCGGAAATTTGGAAACTTGGTAAACTTTGGAAACTTGGCGCTCGCTCGCACCGGTTTTGTTTGGCCCAACGCCCGCCCGGACGGACCTTGGACGTCTCGAGTCGCGACGTGATACGGGGGTGGCGTTTGCTTTCGGGGGTAGGCATCCTCGGCGGCGTCAACCACCCCCTCAGACAACGGCACGTCGGGGGTGCACAATGCCGCCCCAACCGGCTCGGCGAAACTTTGCATAAATATACTGTATAACTATTGTTCCAGGAGCCCGTCCGCGTGGCGCGCAAGGCGAGTGGATATTTATCGCGTTGTCGGTTAATGAATCCCCAGCAGCGGCAGCAGCAGCCCGCCATCCGCTCGACTAGCTCCGTTCGGCTCAACTCCTCTCGCACCTCGCTTGACTCTTCGCTAGAGATTTATTAGCTAATCCGTTTGCGCTCCATTAACGTTTCCTTGATATTTAACGCTCGCACGGATCAACCACGCCGTCTGAAAGTTGGACCAGAACCCGCTCGCCGAGGCTTCTCGAAGTATTTATTAATCGCTTTATCGACAGTTTTTTTCCGCTGATCATGCATCATCTATATTGCAACGATTCTCCGTACCGTAATTATCGCCACGGTGATATGTGCCAGGCAATTGAAACGGATCGTTGGATTCGAACGTGAACCAATTTAAGCCCGACTGAATCAGCGGTCTAGATTCCCCCAGAAATTCACTAGCTTTCAAACGGTTCAGTTGATCATGTAATTTCGAGCAAAGTCAAAGGCATAGGTGCGTTCAAAACAAGCAACTGGGGCACCAAATTCGCGTCACACCTGCAGTCGCTGACCAACCAAAGCGCCCTCCGAAGGGAAAGAAAAGCTCCGGGCTTGCGTTCGTTTCATCTTCGTCACCTCTTCTCGCGGAAAGTGAAAGAAGCCTGCAGACGTCAGCCGTCCGTATCGCGTTGAAGCGTTGCTCTCTCGTCTTGTCGGACGTCACGTCACGTCGCCTCAATCCGGAAAGCCGGAGCTGGGAAACGGGGCCGCGAGCAGTTCTTAATTTGTTGTATTCTCTTTCTGTGATTTGTAGCCAAGGGGTAATTCGTTTCCGTTGGCTGTTGGGCAAGCTGTCTCTCGACCGCGCGCTACTCGGATGTAGGAGTGTGTATGCAGAGGTACACGTACCCGGATCCATGTGTGGGTTGCACCGAGCTTGAGTTGCCAGTCGGAACAAGTATTGTCCAGCTTTGCTCGGGTTTCTCCGAAAGGAAGGGCTTCGCGATTTTTCTCCACGGATTTCCCGGCTTTTAAAGCCGTACAGAAGGAGATTACACCGGATCTTATTCGATCCTAATTACCAAGGATAGGATCGACCCTGGCGAAGGACGCCTGGATCGCCAAATCTCTTGGATCCGCTTCCGCGCGCGCGGCCTTGTCAGCGACCCCATTAGCCGCGATATTGATTACCGCGGGTTGCAAGTTTGCCCAACTATTCGAGTCCAGCATCGTTCTCGTTGTCCTCCCCGCCCGTCATTCCCGCAGGATCGGCTTCGCCTCGACTCTGTTCCGTTTCGACTATCGCGGGATTTGAACTCGCGCGCTTCGCGAATCCCATAAGTTGTGCATTTTGGAACAAACAAGGGATCTCTCGCGTGTTTGTCAAGGATCAATGGGACGGCATTCGACGTTTTCAGAGTCTGGTCTTCAATTTCCTCGGCTCAGCGGTCTTGCGGGCAAGTCGCGAAATCAATCCTGTACCGGGCGGATCCTGGCTGTCCGATCCTGCACCGACCTGCGCTCGATACAACGCGGCGCGTCTCTCCTCTCCTCTCCTCTCCACTTTCCACGCCTCTAATTAAGGGAGCAGTCATGAATGCGGTTCAACTGTTTTTGCCGGAACGACGGCCGCAGCGCTGCCCCGCACGTAATGAATATATTTGCATATCAGGCCAGTAACCATCCCCGGTAAAAGCCGGGGGCCCGAAACCACCCCCAACTGCCGAATGCAGCTCACCAGGTGTGGGGAGAAACGGGAGGGGCGGGAAAAAACCCAAAACAAAGACGAAGGCCAGGTGAGAGGGTAGAAAGAAATGAAAAAAAATATCCACGAATACATAGAAAAACAAGCCGGCGAAGGATACGAAAGAAATTGACGCATCTGGAAGCGCGTTATCCCACGCGACAGACGTTAGTGGCCTTTCGGCTGCTGTCCTGAGCGTCAGGAGTAGATAATTGCTGGGGGCATGTCTGGCGCGGAATTGAGGGAACCGTGAAAGAGGATCCTTTGTGGTCGCCCAGAGCCCGTCGCTGAGAGAAGTCAGCATATTCCGCCACCGCCTTTCTTCCCGCTAGTCCCTTTTTCCGCTTTTTTATTTTTTATTTGAGTTTTGTTTTTTTTCACCCCCCCCCCCCCCCTCCCCCCGCCCTTCGCTCTTCTTTCCTTTTGCACCCTCTCTTTTTATCCTATTTCTCGAACCAACGCGCGAATGCGTGTACCTGTCTCTAGCCCGTGTATTATTCGCGGCGCTTTGCGGATCCTATTGCAACGAGGGGAATCGGGTGCGATATGAGCGAGCCGTCCGAAATATCTGTAGTGGAATTAAAACTCTAATCTGGTCGGACAATATCCAATTACGAAACAAGCGGGAATATGAAATCCCAGATTTTGTTTTTCCCCCTCTTTCACCCCGGGTGTTCGGTCCGAGCTGCAGCGGTTTCACCCCACAGCGTGCCCAGTGACGGGCAAGAATTAAGGGACACGCCGCGTGTGTAATCCCTTTATTGTTTCATCCCGATAATCAGGAGCGTATATCCCCTCGGCCTCACCCTCCGCCGATCGATCATGAAACAATTTTTATGATTCCGAGACGAATGCATAGTGCATGAGACAATATAATTTGATCCTCGCGCGGCGGCGTGGTCGTCCTGCTCTACTACTCAAAGGCATTGAATAATTCACCCGGCTTCCGGTTGGGCACACGCCTCGGCCGCGGCGGACATTTGGGTCAGTTCCGATTTAATTGGCAACCGCGGAGAAGTGTTCCTGGCTACGCGAAGGCGTGCACGTACGTCTCGTACAACCACACACGGATTGCACGTGTGTCCATCAAACGCGATCATTTTATTTTACGACTGCGAATCACGATACACACTTTTTATTATATCTTGCGGGGAGCAGACTCCGGCGAGGCCCTCGTTGACGCACCGAATCCATTTCCACGCCGGGTTTTTACTGCCTTCGTATGGAAAGTTTCCGTTCCGGGCTTTCCTTCGCGTGGCTCGTCGATCCATCCGTGACTCGCCCCCTTCGCCGCTCTCGGAAAATATAAGCTACGTTATATGCCCACCCCGGCGATATACCGACCGGTATTTACACGCCCGGTATGCACGGTTTACGACAACGTTCCTCTACCCGTGCGTCCGTCGCGCAGTTTTACAAACCGACAATAATGAATAATAAAAGGGTATGAAACTTGTGCGCAGCGGGGCTTCGTTCTTCTTTCCAACCTCCGTTCAACGCGATACCGGCAATTAGGGGTAAGCTTCGCGTGAATATGATACGCCCGATATATCACACTTTTTTCGCGTTGGCTGTAACGCGGTCTTGTTGTTTATTAGAACATACGTTCACTGGGATCTAAAATTCACCGCACTCAGCGGGTGATTCGGTATAACAAACCAGAAAGTTTTTTTTTCAAAAAGAAGTATTATCAACGAGAAAATTCACCCAAAATGATTTAATACCCGCACTTTTTTCAACTTCTTTTTGCGAAAAAACAAATTTCCTCTGTCGTTGAAGACCCTAGGTAACAAAAATGGACCTAAAACATGGGTGTCAATTGAAACGGAGTACTTTTCTCATCCCAGTTCTCGGTATATCGATCGCGCCGACATTGTTGACCGGAATAACGATTTCTCGGCCTCCGGATTCTGTTTCCTCTTCCAATTTTTCGCGAGCATTGTCTCGTTTGTTTTTTCTAAAATTGCAGTTCACCGTCGGTCGAGCGTGGTGCTGGAGTTGAAATTTGGACTTAACAAACGAGGCTTTATTGCTTCTTATTCGTGTGCATCCAACTATGAAACGCGTTGTATCGAATCAACGTGGAATCACCTAAATTCCGCGGGAATTTAATCAGAGCTCTCTCTTCTCTCGGGTTCGGCTTCAGTTTCAGCCCTCCCCTCCCTCTCTCGTTGTAGCGCTCCCCCGCTCTTTGTGTAGTGTATTGCCACGGGTAAGAGGTCAATAGTTTTCCGAGATATCTGCTTCGTTCGCCGGTCACGTGCGCGAACACCGCTCCATCCGCCCTTGCGGAGCTCTTCCTGCTACCGGAGAAGAGAGGGTCGGGGGTTACTAAGTTTCGCTCTTTTCGTCTCTTGGGCAGCGCGTGCTTTCCTCCCAATCCAGTTCCCTGTTATTCCCGGTTCCGCACACGCGAGTCGTGCGCGATGCAGCGTCCCAGTCCCGCTGACTATTGTACAGTTTCTCTTCCACCAGCCCCCGTAGCCGAGCTAACTGGCAACTGTTGTGCCCTGCACCTGCCTACCACAGTCGCTACTTGACAGTCAGTCGTTGTCTCCGGTTCCCCACGCCCGAACACTCGCTTCTTGAGGCCGTCCTCCCGCAGGATCAATTGATAGAGACGGGAGAATGGGATAGGATGTTCTGGAAGTTCTCGCTTCGCAACAGACACCCCGCAGCTAGGAGAAGCTGTGATTAATTAACCCCGGGTGAAACGGAGAAAGGGGAGTTTTTGCTTCTCCGCAAACTAATATCATCATTTTGGGAAGTGGCGTGTATGTATATCTGTATATTTATGTATCCGCGTACGCCCCGTGGCCTGCAGGATGACCGGAAGGGGTTCCGCTGAGGTCTCTGCGAAAGATCAAACGCGATAACGTCCAAGGATCAAGTAACCGGTTTCAGTTCTAATTACTGTATCGCTCCAGCTTCCGACCGCGAGCCTCGAGTCATCCGGCGCGTTGTCCTTCACCTTCGTCCTCGTCGAAACGCGTTACAATACGGTGGCAAAGGAAAGGGAACATAACGGAATGTCGAACGAATTTAGCCCCCTGTCTCATTTTTCGAGGACACTTTATGCGGCCCAAGGTATCGCGGCGGTGTCTCGCTGAATATTTATCACATGGAGGGGCGAGTGCCGAGCCACGTTTCTGTCGCCTCGAATTGAACTCTAATAACCGAGAGCGAGGACGGTCCGTTCGGGCAAAGCGTGTCCTTTTCGATTCAGGCCTTCGACACGGCGTGCGGAAAGTGACGTGCGGAGCGCTCGGATCCGGGAGTGCAGTCCGGGTCGGGTGTGCGATCAATTTTGTAAAATAGAGACGTTCCGAACGGGCGGCTGCACGGAGCGGCCTCGAGGAGACGGGTTTGTTTCGGAATAAACAGATAGCGCCGATCCTCGACTGAATACAAAGCACCCTCGGGCTCGGTGCAGTGCCTGGATCAAAAACCCCGTCTTCCCGCCGGTGCGCGGCTTTGCGATAGCCTAGCCTAGCCCCCGTGCCTTTTTTCCACCCCCGCGCGTTCTCTCGGCCAGGATTGAGTCAGCCTCGGCGACGCGGCGGGAGACCGGAGTCGGGGAACTCTTATTGCGATCCGTTCCTCCGCAGCATGCGGGAGAGCGCCCTGCACCCCGTGCTGCAGGGTATAACCGTGCGGCAGTAAAAGTTAAACCAGTCGGCCCGGGAATATAGATATCAACGACGCGCGGTAGCGCGCATCGTAAGTTAGATCGGAGCTCGGCGAAAATTGCGTTTCAACTTTCATCGGAAGCTACACTTTGCCGGCTACCGCAGACGCGATGGAACCCGAGTTAGAGGAAAAGGGAGACCGTAACCTCGGGGGGAGTCCTCCCCGACCAACCCGGGTCAACTTTCCTTATAATAATCGCTGACAACTTCGTGCGAGCTCGCATCGTACTCTGGTCAAAGCCCCGGCAACGATTTGTCCTCGTCAAAGCCCTCGATTTCAATTTACCCTCCTCGCCAAAGCTCCACGGGGGTAAATTAAAATCTCCGGAAGGTGAAACGAAGGAAATTTTCACCCTCCAAAGGAACCGTCTACTACATGTATATTATATGGAAGTTTTTTTTTTTTTTTTTTTTTTTCACGATTTACAAGCCATTTACCGTATCCAGGAAAAATTCTATTAAAATTATTATTACGTGATACGTTGACGAGATGAAAATATATTTCAATACGACGGTGACATTATTCTGTCAACGACGACTTTGTAACGAAGAGCAAACCTTGGAAGGACTAGGGGAACATTCGGAGTGAGGTTTTTTACATGGTCGACAAAAAGAATCCCCGTTATACCCAGAGTCGTGAATTAATTAGTAAACAACGGGACGGCTTAGCGGAGGTTAGCGGCTTATTGAATGTGTACTCAAATTACGCATGACCGAGGACGAGAGAAGAGCACCGGGCATTAGCATGGAACGGTTCGGAAGCGACTCGGTGCTCTCCTTACGAACCTGTCGCTGTGATTCTCGGGCAAACAAGGTTCCTCCTAATTTGCAATAATTTTGAATTATCCTATTATGTTCGGGGACAGGGACGACGCGGTGCCACGGGTTACCCGGGCGGCGGGGTGAAGGGGTGGGGGTGGAGGGTGTGCAAGAGAGAAACTCCCGGAGACAACGAGCCTTTTTATTACCCTATTAATCCCAACTAGCGCCTTATTTTTAAATTAACATTTTTATCTCTCTCGAGAAAACAAGCCCCCTCCCTCCGTTCCCTTCCCCCTTCCCCTTGCTCCGCATCACCCCGATTTCCCGCTGCCAACGCAACTCCCTTCAGTCCTCGTAAAACGCGAGATTATAGAGCGGAATTCTATTATCTTGGACAGCTAGCGATCCGGAGTGAAACGAGGACGGGGCTGCTCTGGAGGATGAAATGGGCCGGGACTTTAGGCAGGGTACGTTTTTGGCCGCCATTAAGGTGCCATTAGCCGGTGCCCACCCCGTCTCTTATTTCCCTATCCCTTTTCCACCCCCTTGTTCACTTATGTGGTTGACACACTGAAGTGAATTCTTTTCATCCAATTTTGACGAATATTTTTCGATCCTGTTGTTAATCACGAGTTTGGCGTTCGCGATGACATTAAAAGTCTCCTTACCTTGCGAGGACGAAAAAGATCAATAGAGCAGGAATTAATTAAACGGACCGAGTGTTATAAGCCAGTCGAGAGGCGGTGGGAAACTTTTTTACCTTCGACCGTTGGAAGCGATAAGAATTCCGTCCATCTATCGCTGCATCACGGAGGCGGATGTAAGGTGGTATCTTGCCTACCTACGCCTGTGAAGTAGTTAGAAATGGAAAGAGACGTTCGTAAAAAACGTTTTATTTTAATAGAACGATATAAAGGCGAAGTGTTTTCGCGGCCACCCCTAAAGCCCCTCGTTCTCCCTCCGCTGTACTTTCGAGATAAATGCCGGTGCTTCTCCGGACCAACCACTCCCGTCTCCTCCTCCCCCTCGCGGATTTTTAATCCACGTCAGACCAAAGGAACTCTCTTTCGCTCCCACTCTCTCAACGCAAGTTTGACGCGCTGCCAAAGTAGCTGGACCGACTCCCGGATCGGCGTGATATGAGGGACGATCCGGTTGAAGATTCGTCCAAGTTCCCGGGGCTGATTCGGGTCGGGAGCTAATTGGACGGGCTTAACGAAGACGGCCGGTCTGGCATGAAACCAGTGTTGAGAGTTAGCGGTGGAGCCGAACGCGATGCGGGGATCGAGGCAAAGCCAGTGCCAGAGAAGTTGTATCGAGTTATAGCGGGAAAAGTCGTGACATTCGCGGAAAAGAAAGTTCCGATGCTCGCCAGCAAAGTGACAAAGGTTGATCCGGGGACCGGCGATCGAGTTACGTCGCGACGTCCTCCCAGGGACGCCTCGAGTGTCCCGACGCCAGTCAGGACGCCCACCAGGATCCCGCCGCAATCAATTAACGAAAGTGATCGATGCCCCCCTCCCCCGACTCTTCCTCCGTTCCTCGCGCCGCGGCAAACGTCTAATAACCTCGTGTCTGAACGTCTGTCAAAAATATCCTCTCGCGATCGTTTCCCCTTGAATGATTCGACAGCCGGGGAAAGGCGTTAATAGTTTCCAGTAGGGAAAATCCGAGAGTTCAAACGATCCCGGTGAACGAAGTCAAACAAATTTACCCAAGTTTTTCATCCGACGAATTAAATTCAACGGTCCTTAGTGTCGAGGATTTTTCTATTTTCTGGTTTTGTCATTCGAACAATTGGACAACTCATTTTCGTTTCCTGAATTACTGCCAATGGAACACGATTCATTTCTGTATATTTGGCGAGACTGAACGATTCGATGAAAAAGAATCGACTGGCTTATTTTCTTGGCGGTTTACCGCGTTCTTCATCAGCTATTCCACGAGGCTGTTCAATCCGACGAGACAAAATCCGAGAACCAATCCCGTCAGCTATGTACTTACGTATGAAAATTTTCACGGTCCATCGAGGAAGAGTGTAATACCGTAGGAATCGTACACGGGCGGTTTATACGCCGAACAAGACGGTCACGTTGGCCGGCATGCTCGAAACGGAGTTCTGCTCAATGAATAAATATTATTCGAGAGCGAGTGGGTTCGTGGGAGCGCGTATGTGTTACGGGGCAAAGCAGTGGTTCTGACCGGAATCAGTTTTCTGATCGGATCAACCGAACAGCCAGAGAGAGATTTTCAATTTCCGGATCCACCGGGTCGATTTCCTTAACAGCTGCCTATCAGAATTTCATCCCCAATTCATGCGGGAGGGGAGGGGGGGGGGGGGCGGAGGAAGAAGGATTCTTGTCGGCGTCGGTGCCGCGGCAGCGGGACGTTGGCGCCTGGCTAATATATGATAGTGGTCGAAACGGGTGGCAGTAATGCTATCAGTTATTGACACAGTCGACGAGCGAGTCGAGCGAGGCATTCGTGCCGTGAAAAGGGGTCATAAGAGGGATCGGGTGCCGGGGTATACACACGTACAACACACAACCGAATTGATTCGAGATAAGTCGCGAACAAATCCCCCCATGATGCGTTTGCCGATGTTGTTCGGCTGACCATTGGTGCGGTGTGGCGCCTGGTGGCTTCTCGCTCACCCTCTCAGGGTCCTGGTTGTTCGCTTAACGGCCGCAATTCACTTCGCACTCTCCTCACGTGGTGCCGACTCAACTTTCTCCAGGTGCTCGTACGATCCTCCACACAGGCAAATGGTCGCGGTGTGACCCCGAGCTGCGACGATGCTGGAAGCAACGGGATACCGGGATGGGGTTGGGAAGGGCTGTTGCGAAGTGTTGACACTTCGGTCCACCGGTCGAAGCCTCTCGTCTCCTCTCCTCTCCTCTCCCTTCCGCTACCCGCCAACGCCAACATTGCCAGCCCAAGTGTCACGGGCGTGATGGTACGGCGGGGTCGAGAGGCTCAGGGGTTTTCATCCACTTTCTCCGAAGATGGTCAGCGTGCAGCTTGCGAGTTGGTTGCGGCCTCTGTTCGCACCCCGTCACCTTGAATACCTGCGAAAAATCGTGCGCGGAAGAGACTCGGAGTTCGAAGATGAACGAACCCGAACGAGTTGGCGTCGAGTGTTTGACGGGCCGCACGGCGGTTTGGGTGCTTCCTCGATATCGCAGTGATCCGAGGAGCAGAAAATTGGAAATCCGAGCTGGTTTTACAGAGTTTCAATATCAAAGGATACCCAATCGTGTTTGATCGTTTGAAATTGCATTCGGTAATTCGATAGGGTTTGAAAATACTCATCTCCATATATAGATACGCATTCCGGGCCTGCATAGAGCACGAAAGAATTCCTCCTCTCCTCGCGATGCAGCGTTGCACCGGGATCTGCAGCTGATTTACCGTGGGCCATTTCAGCGAGAGGTTCGAGCTGGTCTTCGAGGGGGTGAAAGGGTGGGTCGAGCTCTTCGCGCGGCGCCAATCTGCGTTCCAATTTACTTTGAGAATCAGTTACTCCACGGAACTCCCGAGAGGCGAGCCCCTCGAGGGTGAAAATAAGGGAGAGGGAGAGTCGGGGTGAAAAAATGACCCCACCAAATTTCCATGGCAGCGATCATCATTTACTTAAAGTCCACGGCATGGGAACTGCCGCCAAAGCAGAGAGGATTCCAGCCTCGTTCTCGCTGTACTTCAATCCGCCCACCATCGGCGAATATACAGCCAGGGACGAGCATGGCCGACCGGACTACGAGACTCGCGGTAATTTTTTCCAATTATTAGCCTGCTTGCGACCAATTTTGGAACAAACCTCCTCAACATAATCAGCAAATTGTTCCCACCGCTCTTTTTCCGGCTGGCGCTACTCTTATTTGCTGTGAACATACGTTTTACGTACCATTCACTGGAATTGATTCGTACAATGGTGCCGAGGAAATTATATTATCGGTGGGATTGTAGAAAATAATTCAAAAAAATCAATAAATCTTTCATTTAATCCGAGAAGAAATTATTTACTATTCGTTGAAACTATTACACACTTTATGGAAGTAAAATACAATTCTTCAGGCTAAATAGAACCGAATTACATCGCAGAGTCAAAAAAATCTGGGTGGACGATATTTTATCCACGCTCCACACCGCAGCATAAGTTACGACCATTGCCATTGTTATTCTCGTACAACAAACTGGCAGGAAGTGCAGGATAATTGTTCAGATATTTCAGATCCAGGATATTTGAATAATATTTCCCGAAAAATAATGCCCCTTCTCTCACAGTCAAGCACCACAGCGGCGAAATATGAAAAAAGGAGCGAAACGCGCGTCTAGCCGTAAAATGATCCGAACGAAGTAACGAGGCCGGAGGGTGGAGAGTAGTTGCATTCCGCATTTGGCGTGTATATTTTTGCATCGGCGCGTCGGACGAGGGGCCTGTAAAATTTACCCCGTTTCCGCGTTAAACAATAAAACGAAGACTCCGGAGTGGTCGTAGGCGTCGAGGACCCTCGGCCTCGTGGCTCCTGTGTATTATACTCCTCACACATGGCTGCGCAGCGAGCGGCGTCTGTAGAGCGCGATACGGGGGCACGTCTGGCGGGCTTCGGGCGAGACCGAGGCCAGAACTACACCGCTGTACTACAATGGTAACAAGCCTCTCCATATTCATGGCTATCGCGTCACCCGGCAGCCCCCGACCCGCGCCTCGCTCGAACTTGACGCGAGCTTTTCCCCCGTCGCGTCGCGTCGTTCCCGTGTGTGTTACGCGGAGGTGTGTGTACGCTTAACGGGCTCCCGAAATATCGGCTCTTCTTCTCGATGAAAAATGAGCTTCGCACGCAGCGGAGTAACGTGGAGCCTTTGCGAGGACGGAAGTCTTTTAATCGAGCTTGCGCGATTCTAATTAGGAGAGAGATTTTCACGAAGCGAAACTGTTTTTCAAACGAACGCACGACGCGACGTAAGGAGCTTACACGCCGAGGTGAAGCGGAGCTTTTGTTTCGAAGGTATTCACCTGTCTCGCTCCGAGCTATCGGTTTAAGCCCGTGGCGGCCAGGGAGCGTATCGAATAAAATCGTAAGGCTGCCGATGCACCTGAGACCCTCGAGCCCCTGTAGCGAAGTGGATTGAGCAAATAATAGCTGTAAATCGATCACGGCTAACGGCATGGCGTGACGAGAAAGAAGCAATTTTGGTAACAGGGAATGAATCCGGCGATCCGGGGGAAGTTTGTTAAGCGTAGCGCTTGGCCGAACGACGATTGTGCGATTCTCAAAACCCGTATAGAAAGAGCGAGGCAAATAATCACGTCGTTAGTACCGTAAGTACTGTAACAAACTCGACAAGCGTTCGCAGGCCGTTTGAAACGCGAGCGCGAGAGTAACGGAGTGAAGAAGAGAGGCGGGGAGGATGAAAAAGAAAGAGAGAGAGTAAAAAATAAATAAAAGCCAAATGGGAAAAGGAAATGAAACGGCTTGGAAATGGTGGAGTAAAAATTTATTATTTTATGGCTCCGTGACGCGCGAGGAATGCCGGGCCGGGCACAGGCAGGACTGCAAGGACGACGACGAGAAAGACCGCGACACGTGTAGTTTATTTTTCAATTTGTACCTTGAGGGGCGGGAATTTTTTGCCGAATCAATCACGGGTTATTTGGTCGTCACCCTCCTGGGGCGACTCCCTCCCGGTCCCGGTCCCGGTCCTCGTCCGAGAATCTCTCTTCGGCGTATCAGCGATGGACACTCGCGAGACGGCGGGCCGTGCTTTTAACCGAGTCGGGTAAAGCTCAGAATTTATCGAACGGTCGGCGGGAGGCGACCCCGGTTCAGATATAGGAGAAACGCTCGACCCTCGGTTGACTTCGTCACTTTGTAAGGGAGAGCTCGCTCCCGCAGCCAGATATTTTCCTACGAACCCCGTCAAGCCCGGCAAACTTTCTCGAGACTGAGCGCAGAGACGGGACGAGAGAAATGAGAAGAGCACCCCGAGGGAGGCTGGGGTGCTAATTAATTAACACGCAGCTCCGTGGAACCGCCCGGAAGGCGGTGCGATCCTCGAGGATGCCTCGGCTGTGTGCGCCTCCGCATTTATTGTCTCGCCCGAGTCTCTTCCTGTACCTCGTCGCACCTGCATCCGTACGGATTCGGCAATTTTTGCACCCCGTCGCCAAGGTTCGGATAGATACGTGTTTGAAATCAAAGACTATTTTTGTTGCGGACTAAAGTTCGTGGCTGCTCAGGTTTTTAGAATTTCTGTTTCAAAATTCTCAGGGTTACGAGTATACTTATTCGAAGTATTTATTTGAAATGAGTTAGAATTTATTTAAAAGGATTAAAGTTCAAGTTTTATACATGCGATAAGTCCAATGTGTAGTACAGTTCGGAGAATTAAATGATTTCAGGTTCTGGGTCGTCACGCTTTTGCTAATTACTTGAAACGAGTGCGGCTAGTTGGGTCGTTAGCGATCAACCGAAGCGTCTCCTGAAGGGAGGAAATTCACCGCAAAGCAGCTTTTTGGAATACAAATTTATCCAGATTATAGTAATCACATCACGCAGGGCTAAAGGCTGGTCCACGTTGTTGGATCGAAGTTGTAACTTCAAAATCGAGGGTGAAAGAAGTTGGCTGAACGTGGCTTTTTCGATCAAAGAATCAAATGGCGTCATAAATTTCACACAAGTTCGAGACAAGTCGCGAAATGTTGGAAACGAATCGCACGGAGTACGGCAGGTGAGTAGGTGTGTACCTGGAGGTGGGGAGTAGCGGTGGTGAAAGGTGATTTGTTAAAACTTGTCGGTTTGTGGGTTATGTGACGGCGCGGGCGAGAAGTGTCTCTAACTAGGTACTAGATGACACGAAGGCGGGCATTGATTAATTAGAATTAATTATACCTTACCGGGTAGTTAACACGAGTGGCTTAGAGGGAAAATTGAGCAATTTGAGGGGATGATACGCGTCTTTCTTGCCAATTAATAAATGATTAATTATCGCGATGACACTTGACATTTTCCACCGACTCTGAACGAGGAGCCACGCTTTCTTCCTACTCCACCTTGCCCCTTATATACACCCACACCGTAACCCGGCTCCTCTTCTCGCGGCTGCGCTTCTTTCACTCGAAAATTTTAATTAAAAGATTTTCATTAAACTCTATCATTCGTATCAAGCCGTGCGAAAGGTCGTTATCTTTCCCTAATTATTTCCGTACGTCGTCGTTTGATGTGTGCAACCCCCTACAGCCTCGTGGTTCGCGGGGTAAATGCCGCGTCATTCGACCCGAGGTTAGTGGAACCTTCAATTTTTCCTTCACAATTTCCATTCCCACTTACGGGAAGAAAAATCTCCGGCACAAGTAACGGCAAACACAAATACTCCGTGTCTATTTATTTATGTAATATTTGCAAACTAAACAAAAAAAAAAAAAAAAACAACTCGTTCAAAGTATATCAAACTCAAATATGAATCTGCAAATGCGGTATCCCGGTCACACGCGGTAAAATACGGTAAAATTCGACCTCTGGTATAAACAAAAATGTTCGACGATGTTGATTTTTGCTCACCTGACTCTGACCGCTGCGGGGTTTGAAGCATGCGGGAGCTCGTATACAGCGGAATGCGGGTTGCGCTTCAGAAGCCGATTGTACGCACAGCGTTTAGACAAATATGGGTAATTTCGACCACTCTGAACATTCGTGTAAGTGTAAAGCGCAGCTTCGCGTGCACGTGTATGATGCACACCCGTGTAATGCCGAATGCGCCCCCCGCGATACCCCGGCGGGCAGGTATTTTATTTGCGAAGCTCGAATGCGGCGGATGATTTCACAGCGATTCAACACAGTGATTGTAGGTACAGTGATTACCGCGTCAGTCACGAATCCAGGCTAGGTACATACCAGCCAGCAGTTCACCCCGACTTCGTTCGTTCGTTCGTTCGTTCGTTCAGTTGCCTGGCAAATTAACGCAATTTTCAAAACGAACAGCCCCCACGTGACTACCGGCGCAAACGCTTTAATCACAAGCCAGCGTGGCATGCGTGTGGGACATGCCGCGTTATTGCCCGGGTACATGCATAATTCCTCTTTCGAATGAAACGGGAGCTTCGAATTACGCGTTACGCAGACTCCTGGCGTTAATGACTTCCCCGCGACATTGGGAACGATTTGAGTGAGTGGTTAATTTGTTTATTGTTTTTTGTATTCTTTCTCTTGTCAACAAGCACTTACTTTTCAACTGTGGTACTGCTGGGGGTGAATGTGACCGAAGATCGATGAATCTCGAGTCTAATGAACGTTGGGTCTGCACGTGACGAATATAAGAAAACAATCACTTGTCGTACACTGTTCACTCAACGTCTCACTCACGAAACAACGAAACGAACGTTACGCGACGAATTCCGTACCGATACTGACTATCAAATGTGATTCTTACCCTCTGAGAGGTGTAATGTAAACATTGGGCGTTGGTGTTTACGAAGTAAGAGGAGACTGTTGTGTTTAGGTACGCGCCGAGTGAAGCGAATCACGAAAATTGGAGCTTCGACCGTGCAGTGGCTAGTGATCAATGGAATATCGGTCAGTACGGAACTGTTCGGTTTGGTTCCGACTCGAAATCGTATTTTATTTAAAAAAAGTGTCGACTACAGTTACGATTCGTGAGTGAATTAGGATTTCTCTCAGTGTTCGTTTAGACAAGCAGAGCAACACAGAGTATACCTACTCTGTTTGATAAACACCGAAATGTGAGTAGAACAAACTTTCGTAAGTCAAACTTTACCTAGACGTAGCCCTCGTTTGATATGACGGAATCAATTCTCCATGGCGCCGAGTGCTATTCACACCTTTCTTTTTACCGCACCTCTCTTATACCCTACTTCTTTATTCACGAAGCCCGTAGTATCGCGCATCGCGCCGTATATCAGGCTGATGTATATTGCATAAGAAAATACCGAGAGAACACCGACGAAAATTGATTGCTTTGAGGGACAATAACTTTCGATTACCTACTTCGCGTTGTCAGTGTCAATTCGCTGTTGGAACGCCTATGAAAGTACGAAGCAAGAATAACGATTAATTATGCGTCGTGAGACTCAAGCGATGCATGCAAGTGTGAAAAACCTGATTCATCGTTTTTTGCTGCAGACTCTTGGAGAATAACCGGATGAATTGTTATACTTACATTTTGAAGATATTCTCCAAAAGTGCTAAATTCGAATTTGACAATTTCGTCAACCTAGGTGACATTGAATTTCTACCGAAGATATAAATCTCGAAAATCAAAAGTGCTGAATTTATCACTAGGTTGAAATTTTCACATAGCGTCCAATGTGACCTATGAAAAATCAGAAAAAATTTACGCGTTTCGAAAAATCCAAAAATATCGAGTTTCGATGGTAAGGAATGTTCGGTTTCAACGATTAAAAAGCGTTGCACGAATGTCACTGAAGAGATACCAGTTTCTGGTCGTTCAACAAAACGTGCAGAGCCTTTTCCTCTCCACGTTTGCTAAAAACCGTATTTCCCGACCACCCAGTACGTGGCATCACCGGCCCTGTATATCCGGCACGTTCGGGTTGATCGCGAGGTAAATCGTCGTGCGACAAATGCACGGTATACCCGGATAGAAAGGGGCGCGGGGCGCGAGAACGTTTATATTATCCGGACCCACCCCTGCAGCAGACACACACACACACACACACACATATCCCCAGCAGACTCTCAGCATGTGTTATACGTCTGAATAAGAAGTCTGGCCCGGTTTGGTTTTCCCGAGTGCCTGCACACAACAATCCTTTCCGTAGACCGCATATGGGCAAGTGCACCTTGATACGTCTGAGTAGCGGAAATGCGGCGGGCTGGGGGGGGGGGGGGGGGAGGGGGGGGAGGGTAGCCTCCCTCGAGAGAGGGGATAATGCATGCGGCGCGAATAGTCGAGCGGCCGTGATGCATAAATTTCAGATCAGTTGTTATAGCATCGTTCGTCTGATTACAGAGTGGAGGGGTGGATGGGGCGGGACGGCGAGCTACAATTTTGGTAATGAATAATTTAAGATAATTTAAGGTTCGCCTAAAGGGTGCTCTCGGGTTCGGAGCTTGAAATTGTGCGCGACTCGCCTCGTCTCGTCTCGATTCCACCGCCGCCGCCGCCGCCGTCGCCGCCCAGGGCTTTTCCACCCCATATTTCAATCAGTGCTCTTGACAGCGTCTCGGATCCTGCAGGAATCCCGGTGCGGGAACCGCTCATCCTTCCCGTAAATTAATCGCTCCGTGGTGCTTGCAAAGAATTAATTCTCGATCCGGCGGTGAATGAAAACCTCTATCCGGACCGGAAGCTGCGGCTAGCCCTTGAGGAGACATCCGAAATCTTGAAAATCCTTCGACAATGACGCCGCTTAGGACGTTTCGAGGGTCGCCCCTCACCCCCTGCCACCCCCTCACGGCCCTCGCTTATTCTGAATATAATTTTTGTAAATTGGTCCCATATGTATGAGGCCCCCCGCTGAATCCACAACTAGGCCGAGAGAGCTGCTCGCGCCCTTCCTCCCCATCGGTCTCGCGGTGCTTCCGAACCATCTAGAATTTCAAACCCACCCCGCGGAAATAAAACTGGTTTATTGCTCCTCCGTACTTTCCGTATTGTACCCACCACGGGGCCGGTCTCTGCTCGGTTCGAAAATGCAGAAGCCACCTCCTCGCGGAAAAGGAGGGAACGCCGTCGTTCTTCCACCTGCTACCGGCTCCTGCGGGGCGCCTTTGCGAAAGGGGCAGAGAATCGTCGCTGCGCGGATACCGAGCGAAAAGAACTCGCCCCCGTTACCTTCAACGGCGACACTGCCGCCTCACGCCGCGCCGTTACGAACACCGTGGCCCCGCTGAATTTATAGAAATTCATGGGTTTAAGGCGCGCCCGCGTCTAAGTTATGCACCCCACGCTCTCCGTCGTATCGCACAATACGTTATACCTCAAACACACAGAGCCGGGGAGAAATGCGATACCATATGCGACCGCGGGCTTCCCATTCCTCACTCTCTCTCTCTCTCTCTCTCTCTCTCTGAATGATTTTTACAATGGCTTTCGGAGGGTCGGAATAGCAAATGAACTTTTACGTTGAAGATACTGTCTACCTAAATATTAACAGGGCGAAACTTTACCGATATCGGTAAATTATCACTGATCTTCAGCGATGAGTGTATCACTGGAAAAATTAGTACAGCATACTTGCAGTGACTATTTGTAAATTTTTTTTTTCTTTACACATTTGTATAAGTAGAAAGTAATTCTTCGCGTTTGATTCTTTCCGGTGACTTTAATACATTTCACTCAGTGTTGACTGATTTTATCGAACTCCGGGAATGAATTTTTTAATTTTCTGGCACGATTTCGTCGTTCTACGCATGATGTGCCATTTTTGAACATCTTCTCACATCTTCTAGTACTTTTGACTTTGCGTCCCACATTTCTCACGAGCCAAAATCTCCCGGTTCGTTTATTTACGCGTCTTATTGGTCGGTGGGCCGATTAAACCGTGCCCCCTACAATTGTCGACTAAAAGCGCCGCGTGTCGTATCTATTGAACGTAAACTCCATTCCTCAGAACTGCAGGGCATCGGTACTTCGTCTTTCGGTAGCTTATACGAAACAGCGGCGGGCGCGGTGGCTTTCGAAGTATCAAGTGGCACTCGGCTCGCTGCTGAAGGATAACTTGAGAAGGAGTAGGCGAGGAGTGCAGCCATTGCTGAGGACCGGCCGGGCGATTCTCCTCGTTTCCACCATCTCTTGATAATTTTCACCGTGCGGTCTGTTCGCCGTGGTACCTATACCTATAGCCGCAGCGTCGAGCGCTGGATCGACGGTCGTTTTGCGGGGTGAATTTTAAACAAAATACGAAGCTCCGTAAACTAAGGGTCGTTAAACACGCCCGTACGAGGGTCTGTCGGCTACGAACGGGCAATGGTCTAACCCAGAGAGCCGGGCGACGTGGTCGCGTTTTGCTCTGATATTAAGGGTGAAGGGAGCGGGCGCGACGCGCGGGCGGAGGGTGAAAGGGAGGGAGGAGGGAGGAGGGATACTCCATCAAAAGGGTAGCTTTTATATTTTTTATATTTATGAGAGATGTTTTTCCCCGCCGTTCTCCTTATCTCGGAGTTACATTCCTCCACCCCCTTCCCCCTCCCCCCTCCCCGCCCTCCCCCCGTGGCCGCCTGCGTCTCTCCTTCAATTTTTCCCTTTTCAACCCCTCCTTCCCTCCCGCCCCTCGTTCCCTCTGACTGATCAAATGGCCCAGAACCAAACGAATTCGGGGAAAATCAGACGATGTGTAGAACGGTTGAGCGAGAAATGCGAAACAGAATTGGAAAGTTTGATTTTTTTTTCACACTTCGATCCTTTTTTTTTTTGGAGGGATACCTTTTCGTACGAGTCTGGTACACACACGTTTAAAATGATACGGCTTTTTCGGGCGTCCCGTCTTTGTTTTCTATTTACCTCTTGATATTTTCATCATTTTCGTGTTAATATCATTCTTTTCACTCCTGCTATATTACAACATATTGCACACCTTTGACGAAAACAAGATGAACGAGCGCGAGAGAAGAAGAAGAAGGAGCGAAACGGGGCAAGAAGAGGTACTTTAAAAGCATTTTCACAGCTTGAATTCAGCCGGTATGCTCAACGCGGTGTATACATCACCCCTTTCTCTCTCGATTTCTCTCTTCCAGACCAAATATTTTCACATTTTCCCCTTTTCGCCGGCCGCGATGCACATCCAGTAGTTGAATCAACACTCGCCCAGCGTATTCCTCAATATCCTGCGGCGCCCCCGGAATCGAGGATTCGAGATGGATAGATAAATAAAGCGAAGAGAAAAATCGCGCCACCTCACTTCTCGCATGTGAATTGAAGCAGGTCATTTCGCCGGGATACGCGAATGCAAGTCGGGACGTCGTTCGTCTGGGAATGAAAGGTGAGATCGTAGGGCCGCGGCCGTCGAAAGGATCCGCGTATGAATCGGGGAGGCAGGAAGAGATCAGGGGTGATAAGTTGTTCGGAGAAACGCTTATAAAAGTTAAGAAACTACCCCTATAAATTCAACGCAACGCGCACCCGTCTTATATACCCACCTTCTGATGCCTAATACACCCACCGCATCTCCCCCTTAAAATTCAAACTCTCTCGGCAAACTTGGCGCCCACCTTTCTCCCAAAACATATCATCCCGCTCTATCCTCGTTTCTTCTTCGCGGGATATTTTTCGAAAAAACGAAGAAAAAAACACACACGCATACACACCGAGTTCGAGTATCGAGTATCCCTATGAAAATATCGGCTCGTTGAATTCGCCATCGTTTTTCTTGCGCACGATCTTCGTGGCATATCCCGTACACAGGGAGATTCGCACGTATACTCATACGTGTACAATGTGTACATATGCTCACATTCGATGCGTGGGTGCGTATTTCGAACTTGTAGAAATATACGGCACACACGGTATGCTTCCACATCTCACACAACAACACCCGCCGGTGGGTCTCCCTCTATATCTGCGCATTAAATTAACGCAGCCCAAGCCGAAAGCTTACACGTATACACACGTCGCGGGCGTATGTTGTGTACACAACGTATAGAATCGGTTTTACACACCCCCAAAGTTTCAGAACTCACGATACACTCGGCGTTTACTTTTTTTCCTGAGGCTTTATTATGTATAATGTTACGGGCATCGAGAGGGCGCGATTCGCGGGATGTGCGAGGTGAAAAAAGGGGTTAAATAATGACAACAACAACGATAATAATGATGGAAAAAAGCGATGGCCTGCTGTTTAGCATATGCAACCAGTATCCCTGCAGCTGCGGGGTAGAGCGTTTATTTATTTATCATTTTTATACACCTTATCCCGAGAGCCCGATTTTTCTCGCATGGCCAACTTCTTCACGCTCATTGGCCGTGTCATCACTTATTATTATGCACCCCGGGACATATTTTTAGATCGCGCGGCTCCCGCAATTTTCTCATGATAAAATTTATACTTGCTACATGGAGGCAGTGAGTCTGCAGCGAAGGGGATCGTTACGCAATTTGGAGAAAAAAAAAAAAACGTTCGTGCTTGCACTGTTGAAATTTTTAGCACAGTCTTGGAAAGCGTTCGACAAACAATTAGAAGCTTCGCGATTAAATTATTATTCCATTGCTTCGTAGCTGTTCCGTCAGTTTTTTCAAGGCGCAAAAAAAAATGCGGGGAAAAACTTTTTCTTATTTCCACTCCAACTAGCGGGGTTGAATGCCCTTCACCCCTTTGAACAAGGGGCGCGTTGACGATCTGCAAGAATGAGATTGCAGAGAGAGAGACAGAGAGAGCGAGAGAGAGAGAGAGAGAGAGAGGAGTGTACAGTCTTATGGATGTGACGGTATGAAATTCCTCGGCGAGACACAAGGGTCCTCGGTATAGTTTTTGGGGGGGTTGGCTTGTCAAATTCAAGCCCCGGCGAGGCCTGATAAAAAGATAATTAATCGCGTCGGTTTAAGCCCTCGTGCAGGTTGATCTTGACGAAGCATTTATCACGCCAGTCGGTGTTTTAGAATCAGGTTGTCCTTTTTCTCGCGTTCGTTGTTTATCCCGGCCGCGCCTGTGTAAAACCGTGTATGTATATTTTTCTTTACCTCGGCAGACCGGGTCATCCTTTTTGCACCTTTCAACCCGACCGTCTCGGCGCGGTCTGGCCAACGTTCGTGGAAAACCGAGCTTAAAATTTCCCTCGGAAAATAAATAAGGAGCACCGAGGAGCGGGGCCTTCTAGCCGGCTACTCGCGCTCCTTGCTCCGCGCTGTTTGCCCTCGCCGAGGAAAAGGCGGACCATAAATAAGAGCGGCGAAAAAATTGAAAGCTTAAAAGCTCGATAAATAACGGGGAAGCCTAATGTTGCAAGAGTACGATAAGCCTCCGCGGGATCCGGTTACGCTCAAAGGGTTCGATACCAGGTGCAGGACGACCGCTTCTCGATCCTCGTACGGCTATCACGGCCATGCCGGTAAATAAATGACGATGGATACACGGAGAGCGGCTATTATCTTACGCGGTCGTTTCTTCCTCCGCAGCGCGGCACGTTTTGCCGCTTTTCACCGAATACCCGGAAGTGCCGGTTAAGTCGCGAAAGGCTGAAGGTGAGTTCGCCCCATCCTCGTCTGCGCGCATTTAAATTTATTCAAACCTGCATGCGCGCCGGGTCTCGCCGTGTGGAAAGACGGGGAGGCAAATGAAACGCAAACGCAGCCCAGCCGGTCGTAGCGTACGAACGAATCGGGAACACAAGGTCTCCGTGAAAACGAATATCGATGGGTATAAGGTGTATAGCCCACCATTTCGTACTCGAATTTCTAATATATTCTCCAGAACCTGGATCCGCAGACATGGAAAATGGGCTGAGGCGGTGGCGGCGGAAATGCACTCGTCGCTATTCCAATAATTTGCAATAGGTGTTCTGTAGACGAAGGGAAACGGGAAACGCGGACGAAAGTTCGGATATTATTCATATCTAGTTACGGCGAAAAATTGGAAAATTTACATACGGTGGCGAGAAATTAATTTCTTACGTACCGACGTCTTACATATTTAAATAATAAGCCTCCCAAATATCGACGATTTCAACGATAAGACAGACAGCCAAGTCTTGAATCCCACAGTATGTTACAGCTTTCGAAAGTTTCAAGTACCTAATGTTGCGATGATTCGTCGAAAACTTGAAATCCCGAAAGCTTAAAGCTCGGTCCTCAAATTTTTGCTCACGAAAGCCAGCGAAATGACCAGAAACAGATATCGACTGATCGTTCAAAGTTCCCTCAAGTTCTGAAAATCCCTCTCCAAGACAATAAAAAAAAAACAAAAAAGAAAAAGAAAAAAGCTCCGATACGCGGGAGCACGAGCTCCGTGGGTTCAGCACGTTCGTTGGCTGTTCGCGTCTGTTCACTTTCAAAGTAAAACCCACATCAACTTTAACTTGACTTTGGTCGGTGGTCGTGGGTATATTATACCGCGGGAGTGGATTTGCATAAAAATGAAACTTTGGCGTAGACGGGTGAAGTTAATGAATTTAAACGAGGGATGAGCCCTGATTCCAGAGGGTGTCGACAGGGGCTGCCATCCCCCCCCACCAGCCCTGTTGACTTTCTCGCGATTTGACAGTGCGGGCCTGATCATCGTCGTCATATCGAATCGACACCCGCGTGAAACGACGCAGGGTGTGCGAGTCGAGGGTGGCGGCGTAGTGGCCGAGATGTTCACCCCCGCTCCCCGCATCGCGGTCCATAAATATTTCGGATTATCCTAAGCCACAGCCGGATCCCGTGGCCTCCTCACTTTCTCACTTTCGCACTTTCTCACCACCGGCGGCCCGGAGAGTTTATAAGTCGGCAATTTGGGGCGCAGGGCACGTACGCGAGGCGGGCCCGACGCGCCGATCGTTGTGACGGTGAAATAAATCAGGCCAACTACACCTACCGCAGGCCATTCCCGTCCCCCCTTTCTCTCCCGGCATTTGTTCGGGAAGTGGGACCGTGCAATTCCCGTTCGGGCGAACGGGAGACGTGCAAATTAACGACGCTGCGAACATTCGCCGACGAGCCTGGAATCCTGCCCGAAATCGGTGGGTGGGCTCGTCCCGATAGGAACACGACCGATTCCGCAGCTTTCGTCCGCTCCTGCCGCTCGCCATCCTCGGAAGTGGACCGCCGAGTTCTGCGCGCGCACCGGTTCCCTCCCCGGAGGTGTGGTCACCCGGCTACGCTGCAACCCTTCACCCTCTCGGTGAAAATTAAGGATATCACCGGCACCTAGATGCCCGCGATCGCTTCGTATGGAATCCGACGAACCTGTTTATCGCCCTCCGAAAATCAGCCGAATCGTTTGATCCCGGCTTGAAACTGTCACGGAGCTGGATACGAACACCTCGAATACAGGTACTTCGGCTCCTTAAAGCGATGCTTGCGTGGATTGTAAGGGAGAATTGTATTTCAAAACAGACCCGAGTGTCACGGGTGAATTATCGGGGGAAGTCTCATCGGTGGAGTCGAAACTTTGGCCGGACGAGAAAGGTCGCGTTTGATGGATGAGTTAAACGCGTTGGACGGCGTATTATTATTAACCATGAGTGTTCCACCTTACGCATCGCTTTAAGATATTTGACGTGGACTGTATGGAAATCGAATTTCGAGTAGGTATAGTCGGTACAACGTCGTACGACTTGTGTAAAACGTATTTTTCAAAATCGCCCCAAAAGCTCGGATAATCAATTCATTTCTCATTCGACAGAGTTTTCATGGAGTCCAGAAGCGATCGGTTACAATTCGAACGAAACAACATTGCCATTTTCCACTTCTCCCCCATGCTCTCGATAAATCCATCACCCTGCTGTATCGTCGACTAATCTTTCATTGTGAATTGGAAGGGTCGAAAAAAATACGCGTACTCCGTGAGCGAAATCAGTCACAATTAGGGATCTCCGAACATGGCATGACAAACCTCCCCAATTCAGCTCTGATGAAAAGTATGTGACTGATTCGCAAAAATTTATGTTCTCATTCGCTGAACGGAGAATACAAGTCCCTCCGATTTATCCGACGGTAAACAAAAAAAAAACAAAAACAGAAAACAAATCATCACGGCCATCGCATAAACGGTCATAAAAATAATCGGAAAACAACCTATCCGTGTCCATGTCCGGACTTGCACTTTCCCCATCGATTCTCAGCCCTGCAGGGCCGATTGTACGTACCTCAAGGGGCATCGATCATCGGCTCTGCCGTGTAAACGTAGCGCCGTGTCGCATCGCGGGAGTTTATAAGTGCGCGCGGATTGCGGCAGGGTGCATTCAATCGAACTGGTCGAATATCGGAATTGGTGTGCAGGGTGCGTGTAGGTGGACAGCGGTGCGTCAAATGCACCCTCCCTTCCCCTTTCACCTTCGTCGCGCGCGGCCATTGTGCAATGCTTTGTTCGAGTGGTGAGGGTGTTGCGTTAATCCGTCCCCCGCAACCCCCGTGGATTGATGTGCGTGGCGTCGGTCCGTGCGGCGTGATTTGCGCGACGTCCGGCGTCGTGTCGAAAAAGGCTTGCCGTCGTATGTGATTCGACCCTCGTTTCTCGGTCCGCAGGCCGCTGTTCGGACCCGGAGGTTGATCAATCGCCTTTGCATCCCGCTGTTGTCCTCTCCGGTTCGACGATCGTTTGCGTACAGCCCCAGATTCTTCCTTCCACGGTCTCTCGAATTATTGGCGCAGTTTACCGAGATCGACGCACGAACTGACCGAGCCCTCGATGCGCCGGGTTATCGCAGGTCGACTCCAAGCTTCGCGAAACGCGGTGCGCGCGCGTTTCGCCCGACTTTCGATACATCGTTTCGTGTATCGTGGCGTGTATCGTCGCTGTATCGATTCAACCCCTCCAGCGCCGCTCCTCGAACCCCTCAAGCTCCTCGATCCCCACTCGGCTCCTCCGGGACCCCCACTCTGCCTAGTCGTCCCATGGTCGTCGCAACAGCCCGTTTCGATCTCGAGGAAAAATTTGCAACAGGATAATTTTGTGGTTTGAAATACGTCCCGACGACCGGAAGAAGCAGCGATCCTTCGCTTCGCTGCTTCTGACCGCTCTCCTTCGGTTTCGAATTTTTTCCACCCCTGTTTTTCATTTTTTTACTTGATGCAAAATTTAAGGGATGAAACCGGCACGGGCTCGCCATTGTTACGGTGCGAAGCCGACTCTGCACGCGACCCCCACTCGTTTGCTTGCCCCGCCGAGCTTGCGCCCCACTACATCTCCGGATTTCTCCCTCCCCCGAAGCCCAGCATCCCCACCACGTGGCCACTCCTCTTTCGCTCTTCTAGTTCAGCCACCCTTAGGGAGATGGCGCCACTTCTTGCTTCGGACATTCGACGGTCCGCGAGAGATGAATCTGTCGGTAAAAAAGTGAGACGCAGACTCTCGACCGAGGGAGAGTTTTGTCTTTACTGACGGCGACCCGAGGGAGACGCGTACGTACCTGTACACGATTATTTCAGCCGCTGTACTCACTTTGCATTTCCTACTTCCTTCTGGATTTGTATCATTATTCCCGGTGACCGCCGTATGTGTATGCAGTCTTGTGGAAATATCTTGCGTGCGGTGTATCGAACGGCACGACCAAACCTCGCGTTAATTTGTATTTGAATAATTTGAGCGGGAATCGCGTCCCGCGGTTTATCAGGATCGACGACTGCTGTACGGTACCTACGTGGCTGCGGTAGGAGCAGCGGGAAAGCGTGACCAGGGCGATAGGATCGAGATCTGACCGAAGATAACCGCAGCTGTGGCACGAGTTGTTGCATTTTTATTTCTCAATTTCTTTATTTTTTTTTTTTTTTTGGTTTTTCGCGTTTTTGTTTTATTTTTTTTACTTTAGTTTAAAACTGTTCGAGTTCTTTTTTTCACCAGTGTGAAATCTGAAACTACACGGATATTTCACTGCTCACGTACAGGCGTTGGTCTAGTTTATATGCCAGGTTACATCGATAATTGTCACGTATATATATACACGTATACCCTGGACACCTCCGTTCCGTCACCCCAGGAAAGAACTGAAATAAAATCATTCTTCATCCGCGACACCGCGTTTATTCCCGGCAGGCGCCAGGTACGACTTCCGGTACCGCCGAAGGATTTACAACAGGTTGAAAAAAGTGGAGTAATCTGCCGCCGCGGATCGCTTGTAATCGGGAAAAGAGGTAGGGAAAAAGGATTGAAGAAAAAAAAAAAAAAACAGGAAAAAAGAAATTCGTACGTGTAAAGGTAAACACAGTCTATACTTCGGTCGTGCGAGCCTACGGATAAGATAATTGTAATGATTTTTTTTACAACCCTTTTGATTCTATTCCTATGTGACATTTTTTTTTCTTTTCACTGAAAACGTTTCAACATCGACCGGCGCGGTTTTCCGCTACAGCGATAAACGCGCTTGGCGGTAATTATCATCCCACCGCATCGACAATCGGCCCCCTTCTAGCAGGGATGTGTCGTGAGTCAGGGTTTCGTGCCGAGATAAACGATACGGCGAGCGAACGCAACCGCATCGAGTCTGGTATCCCCGTCGTTGTTCAGTTTTTGGAATTCAGGGGTAGAAAATTTTCAAGGGTTTATATCGGGGCTGCGGAGTTTTTGCACGTGGGGTAGGACTCTTGACCCGAGCCGAACTATTCATCACGGCACAACGCGTACAACGCACGTGAAACGCGGCTGGTTGTCCCGCGCCCCTCCATTTTCACCCCCAAAATGTTGCGCTTACAAGGGACGCCGGCGTCGCAATTTCGGGAACACGGGCCAGGAACCTTCGCGGTCCGCGCGCTCCTTGGTTTCGGGTTGTCAAAGGAGAGTCAAGATCAACTTCGCTCGGGTTTCGAGGAAATTAAACCCGCCCCCCGACCCTCGACCCCCGACTCTGGGGGTCCGCCGCGTGCGACGGCGACGTGATAACCGCCTGATAACGTGACCGGGTAACGCTGGGCACCTATTCGGTATAAAGCACACAGCTTCGGTACATAAATACTAACGTATAATATACCCTGGAACGCGGTGGTGGTTTTGGCTAGGCGTTCCACCCCCCGGCATACACACACACACACACACCGACCTTTCTAGCGCACATCCACGGGGTTGTTTGGAATTCAAACAGACACTACGTACACCGGCAGCGTGATTAGCGAGGGGCCCGCGGGTCAAACGGGGAGTCGGGATGGCGAGCTGGGCGAGGTTGCCTCTGGGGAGTTAACCCGACGAGGGTGGAAGGGGGGGAAGAAGCAGAAGAATGGAATGAATCACGTTATTACGAGTAATAACGTACACTCGCCGGTTGGCTGCGTGTGAGTACGAGGTACACACTACAGGGTGTGTATATTCGCGAACGTCACGCCCCCGCCCCCCACCCTCACACCCGCCCCCTCAACCGGTCGCGGCTCTGTTTTCTCTGTCCGGTTATTAATAGTAATGACTCGGCGACGCTTTTTCTTTCTCCATTTTCATCCTTTTGTTTGTTTTATTTTTTTCGCCAGCGCGTGGACTGCGCCGCGCTGTTCCGCTGGACGTCGAAGGGGCGGAACGGCCATGTCGCGTGAAACACGCACCCCCGGATCGTGCGGGTCCTCCGGGGATCTGGGATCTGGGATCTCACATACGGCCGCGGGGCGTGAAGGCGAGGCTGACATTCCGTCGCCTTTAACGGTGGTGGTGTGAGTATTGCAGGGCACGAGCTTTCGTCGACGCCGCGACGCGGGGTGTTACGAGCTGCTGACAAAAAGCGACAAAAAGTAACGCGAAACGTGTCGGGTTTGGCCACGCGTGTCGTCGCGTTACACCCGCTTTGTAACGGCTTTAAGGACCTCGCGTGCCTCGAACCAGCCTTGCCGTGGCCTTCGAGAAAAGGAATAAAAAAATATTGCCAAAGAAAATACCGAGGGTCGAGTGAAACCCGGAAAAAAAAAGGAAAGCGGTGGCCAGCTCGGTGGCGACCAGGGTGCATCCTTGGCTGGCAAACCTTCGAGATTTATTTCACTCATAACTGGCCAGATCTCTCCTAACTCGACACTCGTTCCGAGCCACACGTGCTACGTCCTACGAACAATCTCCCGAATTTTCTCATACGGTTGTTAGCGGACTGCCTGCCGGCCGTTTCGACGAGACGTGTCGTCTGCCGTTAAGTGCGCGAGCGTGCCCACGGATGCCGTGGAATCGGAAGATACATCGTTTTCGGGCACCTCGTTTCGCCCGTCTCCAAAGTTCCAACGCTTCCAATAATCTCACGAGAGAAATGAATTTACGCAAGTGAATTATCGATGGAGTCATAAGGAATTAAAATTTTCCTCCTCCTAATTCCTCGAGGATGGATTATGTGCACTTGCATGTAAGGCGGAGAAACTCGGTCGATACAAGTTGGAGTGTAGGATATTATAATAAAGCCCCGAGTCTTGAGCCCTCGTCACGCGACGTGATGTATCAAGTTCTTTTATCATTCTCCGGGTAGTATAGTGAAATTGCGTCATTGTATGACGATTTCAAGTGGGCAGTTGTATTTAGTTTTGTTTGAGTTTTATTACAGGGTGTTTATGTACGGAACCCAACCGTCACGCGACACCTTGAAACTTGGTTAAATAAATTCCATATACTTACCGCGCCGTAGGTTGTCCGGAAACGATTGCCGGGTCACTCGATATCAGGGCAGGATATTATCCTTCCACTTACCCCATTCAAGATTAATTAATGTGCTTTGCGACTTGTACAAAATAACAGGAATGTCGTCGAAGACGATATAACGCAGCACCCCCACTCGGGGTGGTTTCAATTTTTGATCATACCGTGTCACCGAATCCATCCAACGGAACGGATCCATACATCGGAAGTGGAATTCCGCTCAAAGACAACGGAAATACGAAGTAAAACTTGCGACGAGTAGAAGCGACGAGTGAAGTAGCTGCTGGGTAAAGGGTTGTAGGACGGGACGTAACCCCGATTACCGTGGAGGTAAAGAAAACGTCGCCGTTGGGTGCAGAAGTAAGCGAACAAGCGAAAGGCAATCTTGGTGAATGCATGCGGTTCGTATGGCTGGAAACGCGTTTTCACTGCATCGCGTATGCATGCGATATGCCGTGTGGCGCATATGGGACGAGGTATGAATGCGTCCCGGTGGTGTGGGTGTAGGTTCGCGTTCACGGGACGTAGGTAACAACGCGCACACGCGCACGTTTACGGGCCGAAACACCTACGGGAATAGATCCGCGGCGGAAAAGGGCGACTGCGAAGTACGTTTCCCGGTTCCAATCAGCCGCGCACAGAGCGTACCCTCGACTATCGACGAGCGTCCTTTGCCATGCAAATCGTTCAAACAACCGATTGTTACCGGAAGAGTAATTGTTATACAGGGTGAAACAATTTTCTCTCGATTACTATGGGAATATCCGTCGAGGGTTCGCTCGTGTCGCGCGGTTGTGTCAAACGCGCTGTTGCGCATCGCTTTTCTCTGATCTTCTGCTTCGCGTTGACGAGCTTCCGATGAAAGCTCGTAATCGGAGCGCGTCGCACAGGCTGCTGGGTCCCCCACCCGTGTTTTCGTAAACACGTTCACCCACATCACAGGAAAACGTACCCTCGATGTATTTGGAAAATTATCTAACTACTGCGGGAGGAAGTGCTCGTGCACGTTTGCGGCATGTGCGTCGTACGGGATGAATGAATGTGTGGATGCCCGCGGAGATATTTGCCGAAGGCAAAGCAAGCCGGGGTTAAAGGGGGAGCTTAACTCGCCTCCTTATTTCCCAACAGGCCATCCCGTCTGTCCGCCCACCTTGTCACCTGGCCTACCCTCGCATCCTCGTCCCGGCGTCGTGGTTCTCTATGATTTACAACCAGCGGCCCTCATTCCGCAAGCCGCGACAACGCAACGAATCGCTTCTCCGGAAACGGTCACGAGACCAACGTCTTTCCTCGATGAAACTCATTGCTGTTACCGTTTTTCGACTCGGTATCGCGCTGCTTGAGGGATGATTTCGAAAATTGTCAGCTCGAAGGCTCGGTTCAAGTTTCCGGTTGAGATCGTCTAAGCCCGAACCGAAACGCGTCCGGCCTGTGGAACTACCGAGTGCAAATAGTCGTCCCTTCGGGGAAGCTCTGCAGGCATGGGACTTTCATTTCACGCTAGGCCGAGGCCGGGGTTGAATCAGGCCCTGCAGCGGGGCGGTTGTCTCTGAAACTTTCTGGTTATACCCTTTCGCTGGTATACCGCAGCAAATGTTCAGTATGTATGACTGTAATCAAACAAAAAACTGTAGGGTTGAAATACAGGACTTAGTCACCGTTGGTACGTTGCGATACCGAGTTACAGCCAAGACTAAATCTGTGGATTATTCCAGCGTATGTTTCCCTGTATTACGGTGTAGTTGAATTTTCACATCAGAGAATTAGGCTACTCAAGTTCTCGCGAAGACGGTATTTTTTTTTTTTTTTTTTTCCAACATCATTCCATTCTCTTGGTACCCCGGAAAGGAGCGAAACAGGGGAAAGATCACATCTTGGAAATGTTGTACACACACACACGTACACGCACAGACACGCGTGCGATGAAGTAACGGCAGGCAAAATGAGCTCGGGAGAGAATTCTGTATAATATGTTGCCAAGACTTATGGATAAGAGGAAATGAGGATCAGCGAGCGGGAGAGCGAAGAGGAAGGGGCCAAAGTACAACAACTGATCTCCAAAATGGATACTCGGTTGAATTCCTCTAGGTGGTGGAAAGGAGGGGGTGAGTCGGGCACTCCGTCCCGCTAATGTTGTGTACAGCGTTCTTTCACCGTTCGCTTCCCTCGTTGCCGCCGGTAATTACCCGGCGAAATGCCTCGGAAGCGCAAGTTTGAATTATTCTTATGATTCTTTTATAATATTATATTTTCATTCGTTTAACGTTCACGCCGTTATCGGCTCTACCCTATATTGTCATCATCATCCCGTTATTATTCTGGTTGTTTTTTTTTTTTTTTTTTCACGTGAATACGTATCGTACCGCAGCAAAATCGCCTCGAACAGTTTTTTATACGCAGGTACCCTCCACACTTGTCAGTCAGCTACGAACTTCCGTCGGTCGATATCACACCTGCACGCAATTACTTCGAACCTCATAATTAAGCTCTTTCACGCACCCACAGCCCATGTCTGTAGGGAAATAGTTCTCAGACAAAGAATGATTTTCCGTCTACGCTTTGTCGCCTTGATTTGTACATCACGGAAAAGCTGTGATAACCATGTTCCAGAGCAACGTCCAGGCGATAAAACATCAAATGTGTCTGAAATAAAACAAAAACAAACATTAGTCACTTGATCGATCGTCGTGCGATCCGCCGGAATGTTTGAAGGATTCTTGGCGTCAGGGTCCTGAGCTTTCTCGGGTATGCAATGGTATACCACTCGTCCTGACGAACTTTTCAACCAGTGATATTTTTATTTCGCCACAGCTTATTTAGTAAAAATTTTTCTTCCAACGAAATCGTGGCGTCCAGGTGTCCTCGAGTCCCGAGGTGTTGGTATCAAAGGTAGCTGGACTTCCACGAGGGAAAGAGAGACGTGCGTCCATTTGACGCGTCCACGTTTCGATAGCGATAGCGGCTTATAACGGCTTATAACGGCTCATGAGGGCTGAAAAGGGCTTACGAGGGTCCGTGCCCTTGTCCTGCGCACACTTTGATCGCTTTGGAGGCGCCGCGAGTGCGAGCACGCGATCCCGGCGTTACACACGCGGCATTCGTGCGGCTCCGCGGTGGATCTCTAAGCCCAAAGGGTTTGCCGGACGCCGTCCAAACGGCGCGAAACGGACTGAAGATCACCGAAATTCCCCACGTCCGGAGGCAAGCCCGGGTGAAAAGCACGCCGCTCGCAAGCTCTCACCGAAACGCGGGATTCCACCGACCCGGCATATGCCGGCCAATACTTGCCCGACCTCGCGCTACCGGCACATAAATGAACAATAAGGTGGGGGATGAGGGGCTAATGGCTCGGCTTAACACCCCTTTGCCCGGTTCCCTATCCAAAGCGAAGCTTTCACTCGGTATTTGAACTGACAACGAGAGCCGGTGTGTACTATACGCACATCCTGGCAGATTTTTGATGTTTCTGTTTTGTTTTTTGTCGGTATTTTTTGTTTTTTTTACTTTTGTTCTTTCGACGTTACTTTATAACCTGATTCCGTGAGAAAAAGCATAATAGCCGGTTTTTCTACGCGCTTCAAGCCTCGAGAAAAATAGCCAGCGTGAAATATTCGTTTTATAGTTATATCAGCGTTTTCAAATTGTCGTACTTGTGCACAAGTAACGTTCCTCGTTGAAGAAAAAAATCACACTTCACCTGCTGCTCTCAAATTACAGATATTCTGTGATAAATTTGAAATAATGAACGAAGTGCAATAATTTGTAATTAAACCAGAAGTGTGGCAAATGTAAGATCCTGCAGTTGTTTCGAAATTTTTGTGAAGCAACAATTTTCCTCGTCAAATTGGTGAAGTGACACTTGATGCGGAAAATTAAAGTCACTATTTGTGCTGAATTCAAATTCGATATCTCCGATGAAGAATGATTGAAAATCTGGGCAAATCCATATTAAAAGGAGTTGAATTCCATTTAATCAAAATACCAGGGTAAAACCTGTTTCCCCATGTATCCCACCTCGCTGCCACCATTAATCGTCACCGCCACCTCGGCACCGGGTCAGCGGAAGCGGAAGCACCCCGTACATGATTCGAAAGTATCTCAAAAGCCGAGCTTTAGCAAAGTAAAGAGATTACGGTGCTTTCTTTACCCTTCGTCGAAATCCTTGATTGAGACGAAGGACAAATGGTTCGCATTCGCGTCGAGTACGAAGCGTTTCACACTTTCGGAGAAGCGGAATGGTTCCGTGAAGCTTCGAGCTTTTCGGAACTTGCATAGTAGAAGATCCTCCTTCTTCGTAGGTAACATCAGGGTTTTCGCCCCTCTCTTCTGATTTTTCTTTTTCATTCAACTTCCTTCTTTCGTTTCACCGACACGCTGCACGTGCGATGCCTACGTTCACCTAACGCGGCTCCACCATGCAGAGATATTTCGGTGCCCGGTTGTAGCTCGTCGACGGACGCACGTCGTGGGATCATAAATTAGTCTCACCGCTCCCGATGTGTTAATTAATTAAATATCACCAATAATCGTACCGAATTGGCCGTGGTCGTGCTCGGCGATGCGTTCGCTCTCGGTTTTGTTTGTATGAGATACGAAATAATTACACCCTGCTGGCGTTGTTAACGGCTCATTAACGTTAACGAGTCTATATTATCGATACGCCTATTTAGGTTCTCCCCGAAAGCTCAATCGAATCAATACTACCCCTGTTCGAATGAAAAAACCTCTTTTCCCCGGGAATTATTTCACCACGCATTTCAATCTCGAGAGAAATTGTTTTCACCGCTTCTAGACAAAGCGTGAGAATTTAATAATATCCCGTGACGCGAGGATATAATTTCATCATAAAAATCGCGTAGCGAATTAGTACCTATGTATGTACAATAAGATGTGCTTATTCGGAACGCGGAGAAAAATTCACTCGTTACAAGTGAAGAGATGAGAAAATACGGAATGAGTACGAAGTAGGAAAAAAAATAAAGAAATAAAAAAATAAAATGAAAATAAGGAATAAAAATTCCAACAAAGTGCCTTCGCCCTCCCAACCTCTTCATCTTCCGCCCCTGAGGCAGACTCCTCGCTGCCCCGACAAAGTTCTTAAGTAAGCGATATAATTATTAGACTTTGGCGGAAACGGCGTCTAGCCCGAAGGTGAGAGCTTCTCGTGCCCCGAGTCCCGGTTTATTATAATTAATGATTGCGCGACGCGTCGTGACGTCTGGGTGACAGGTAGACGCCGCGCCTTTTCTCGTGACCTGCGTCTGCGCGAACGAACACAACGCGCATTCGTGTCATCGTTACGCATCCCCTAATTCATCCGTCTCGCTTCGGCTTGAAGGAAAGTAATAATTTAGCTATCCCGGAGAAGGATGTTGCGAGTCCTTTCATCAGAATTTACTTACTTTAACCGTTTGTTACCGAGCTGCACCGCTGTTACGTACAGCTTAAGGTTACTGGAGTTCCCATCTTTATCGAAAGGGGGTATTAAAGCAAGTAGAAAGAATTTACGTCGTATTCAGTTGCTCGTTTCAAACTTCCATTGTTAAAAGCCAATCGAAACGCTTCTTTAATCCTTCGATGTCTCGCAGACTGATAGTCCGAGGAAAGTGTGCAAAAAAAAAAAAAAGGAAAGAAAAGAAACAAAGGGACACAAGGCGAGAGGGTGGGATGCAAGGGAGCAGATATATACAACCTGTACACAGCCTACGTTGACGGATAGAGAGATCAGAGGGAATTGATGGGGGAAACGATGCGCCGGAGACAGGAGGGAGAAAAATAGTCTGCTGTCTCGGTTAGTATTACTTGATGCCCCTGCATCGGCGGCCCTTGGCACCCTCTAATCTTTCTTCGTTTTTCCGTTGCCTTTTTCCACTCCAACAGAACCAGCGACAATTCGAGAAAGCCGAAGGTTAAATATTGGCTGAAAAATCTGTCGAACTGCAGGGCGAATTTCCTTATGCACTGTTTATTCTTACGTGCAATATCAAGCTTATAGGCTGCTCTTTTCGCATTCTTTGAGGTACTTTTATACCCCGGGTGGCCGGTGACTAGGGGTGTAACGCCGTTAATACACCCACGGGCGATAAGGATAACAGTGGTACAAGCAACGGCGGAAGAGGGAGAAATAAATAAATTACGACGCCGCCGCGACGCGGAGAAAAAGGGGCGCGCGTCACGCGGCGACACGGCCGCAAAACGCACCCCGCCAGCTCGTGACCCGACAAGGATCCATCCGCCCTGCCCCGCATCGCGAGGTGGGAATCGGGGACCGGGAACCGGGAACTGCAGCTACGGGGAAACTCGCTGCAGGGTTGGACTGAATTATTCAGTTAGCCATGGCACGTATTGCCCGCGAGTTAATTACAGATCTTTCTCCCGTTCCTCCATTAGCATATTTCTTAATAAATTGCTGCACTCGACGCCCGTTACATACACCTCTTGCTGTGTTACTTGTGTGACTTATAACCTGCTCCCTGATGGAAATATCACATTGCCTCGTACCACTGCTGCACTGCGTGTGCCGCTGCTGCTGCACCTTGCGCCGCGAAATCTGAACCGAGAAAATGCTCTGAATGGAATTATGTACGAGAACAAGGTGTGCGA
This sequence comes from Neodiprion fabricii, assembly GCF_021155785.1. NCBI lineage: Eukaryota > Metazoa > Arthropoda > Insecta > Hymenoptera > Diprionidae > Neodiprion > Neodiprion fabricii. Next base: position 29,503,101 of record NC_060244.1, on the reverse strand, counting down.
TAAAGACTTGACGTTTCACCCGCCCTGCGAATAATTCCCGATCTTTGAACTGCGTGAGTGGTTTATAGTTCATGCATAGATTGCGAAAGGAAGTGGTACATATGTATAGTGTGTTACAAGTGCGGAAAGTGGGAGGGTTTCCGACGAGTATGAAGTTTGCAGGGTGAGCCAAAAAGACCAGAGAAGCAAACGAATGTTTTACAATCATTTAGAAGTTTCCTGATAACCTAACCTGAACGCGCAAGCCTGAGGTTGAAACGAGCTCAATGACGTCACAGACGGTGCGTAAGTTCTGTGCATAAAAATAAGTTATCGGAAAGTGCGCGTGCGCCTGCAAAAAAGCACTAGTGATTAAAATTGAGAATTTCAGCTAAGCGCATGCGCCAGAGTTGTATTACCGCGCTGTTTGGAAATGGGGCACTTTACGCACGTTCCACAGGCTTCGAAAGTTCAATTTCCCAAGCATATAGTGGAAAAAATAGTTCCGTATTCAACGTCAATTATCGACGTGAAAAGTTGTTCCGATTTTGAACGACAACCGGAAAAGAGAACATTTTAATCACTGTTCCAGAAAAGCTATCAGCTGATGTTCGGAATTCGATGCAATCATCAAAACCCACCGTGGGCTTTTATGCTCTTGATGTTATCCCCGCGATTGAAAACACAACGCCGCTCGTTGAGAGAGAGTTATTCACAAAATGGGAAGTAAAAAAACGAAACCTAAACGCATTCAGGGATTCGTTTCTGCTCCAAGAGTGGCGGGGGCAAAGGTAAAAATGGTTTACCCACACAGGCCGTAAACTGCAGTAGATTTTGGATTAGTTTCAGAAAGATTGCAATTCTGATCGTCGAATCTCCGTACCCACACCGATCAAACACCGAGAATCGACGTCGTCGTCGAACAATCGGACGACTCGAAGGTCTGCAACTCCGCAGGTCAAAGGGCAGGGTGGAATTAGGTGAAAGAAGAGACGCGAAATGTAAAACCCGAGGCGTATTAGCCAACGTCGTCCGGATGACCAGCCCGGCAGGAAACTTGAAACAAACTTTCAGACTCGCCGAGCGTGTGTAATTTTAAAAGCGCGGACGGTGATGGCCTCCCGGCGCGCTTTGCATTTTAGCCGGGCCATGTTCGCGGCTTAATTTCGTAATTCGGCGTAATGCCGAGGGCAACCCGAGGCTGGGTAAAAAAGAGAGCCCTCGGGGTGGCCAACAACAGACGGATTTTACTTTTTTTCTTGTTTAGTTAGTGTTTTTCTTCTTCGTCTCGTCGTTGTTTTTTCTTTCTCTTTTGCTCTTCTCTCCTCTCTCCCCGCTCAATTCGCCAAGTATACTCTCGCCAGCCCCCCCCCCCCCCCCCCCCCTGTTGCGTGACAATTATCAAGCGAGGAATGAGGCGGTGTAGGCGTGAGCAGGCTGAATTTCTCCGACTCTATCGCAGCTGCGAGCCGAGAAAGCTTACAATTAGCCCCTTTGATCAAGCCGATGCCCAAATTTCGAAGGCACTCTTGAACAATAATTCTCCTGTTTGGTTCCGACCATTAGAAGTTGCTCCCAAAGTCGCGGTATCAGTTTCTTCAATCTTGTTTTTGGGTGGATCAAATTCTAGGATTTTTCACGAGTTCGAGGGAGGGACGAAAAACATCGATGAACAAACAAACAGACGCAGATTCAGAACTTTTCCCGCTGCGATATAATCCATTCGTGCTGCACCCGTTCGTGCATAAGTCGGAATTACAGGATCCGTAATTTCCAAAAAAGATACCAACGAACATTTCACGAAATCATCCCCCGAAGCTTGCCGGGTTTATTTACGAAATCAGGGTGTGGGGAGAGGCTGGGCAGGTTCGGAGGGTCGGACCCGACCACACGCTGCCTTGTAACCGCCGATAAAGTCAATTTGCCACGATTTCAAGTAAGTCACGCGCGCGGAGCTCATCTGTTCGCATCCGGTCAAGACTTCCGTGCGGCTGCAGACGTGGAACGAGGCCAGAGTACGTTCGGCCATACACAGTTTGTTATGTTATACGGGGGGTTGGGAAGGTTGTTGGCAGTCTGTCGGTTCTCCTCACCCTAGCCGGGTTCGCAGTCAATCGACGTGTACGTCGTACAGCCACCACTCCGTACGGTCAGGAAACAGAGGTCGAAATAAAACCAATCGATGCGTATAAGCTGCGCCATGATAACGAACGAACGGACAATTGTTTTGTAAAAATAAATCACTTCTTACACTTTGATGAAATTTCTCCCAAGTCGACGAGTCTCCTTTAATTCAACCTGTTTTCTATTCACCGTATAACACGCGCGCGACAAGGTGGTTCAACGCGATGATGTATGGCCATTGATTTTACTTCATACGTGCGGTTACTGAAACCGCCTAATGGGGAAAAAATTGCTTCTATACGGTTTATGATTCAATTTTAACATTCCTATTTCATGTATGGATATTACTTACACACGCATAAAATTAGAGAATAATTTTCTTCCATTATAAGCACGAAGTATGCTGCAGGGTATCCAACGGTAAATTTTTTACAGGTTATTTTAATACCGTCTGTTATTTTTACCGTAATGAGAGATTGCTCCGATCTCTTTATTAAATATAACGTAGGCTTTGTATTCATTTCTTATTTATAATCTCGTTTGGTTGGTTTTTGTCATGGGTAACTCCGAAGCTTTAACACCGGAGTATGATAATGAGTTTTCATTAATTACCGAGAGTAATTTCGTCATTACAATGAAAGGTTTGCAAGGTGGATAAGTACAGGGTACAGCGTTTGTTTTAATTCAAGTAACTGCGACGGTACGAAATATTTTCGATCATAATACAATCGTGAAAGGCATTTCCCCGCGCAACATGTTTCGCGTTTTTGTACAAGTATTTCGCTGGACGGTACATACTAGATTCCTACTTATATTTGACCAATCATTTCCGTTTTACAAAAAGGTTTGCTCAACGAAACGCAAAGCACAGTGATTCGGTATTGAAAAAATCTGTGTCAAATGAATTTTTCAACGCGTTTCGCAAATTCGAATCGACGTTCAACGGACTTGACGGCTCAGACACGGTTACGCCATTTCACGAGGAGAAAATACGGTGTTTTGGGCGTTCGGTATCGGTTTTGACCCTCGATCGTAATTAGCCGCACCGTAATTGAGCGCGCGTGTGCAGCGAGGATGACGACAATTAAATTCGATCACTAATTACGATCCGGGCCGCGGAATAGCCGAAGCTTGTTAACCCCGCGTCCGTCAGGGCGACTTCTGCAGGGTTCAGCGGTTGCCATTCGCGAGCTTTTTACCTGGTGAACGACTGCCCCGCGGCTCAAAGATGACGCCGGTTTCTGGGCGACCGCCAAGCGCAGCTTCTTAATAATACATGTACATAACTTGGTTGAACCGTCGCCAACGTCGCCGGTGGCTGCACGGGCGGAGTAGGAAACGGGGAAAGAAAGTGGCCGGAAGCTAGGGAGAAAAATGAACAAAACGGAAAGGGGGCGAAGGAGGTGGCAAAAAAATGAACACGGTAACAAGAGATGGAAAAAGCGATGAAAAAATACGGATAGACACGATAGAAGAGCGAGGAAGGGTGGCGGATAATTTTTCGAGAGCCAGGGGAGTGCTCGGGTAATACGTATTCAAAATTATGTACAAGGAAGTACATTGCATGTAAGAGAAGACTCCGGCAAAAGGAACACTGAAAAATATTCTGCATTATACAACGAACCTGGACTACCTATACAGTGCAACTCTTGGAACAACTTCTTCCTCCTGCTGCACCAAAGAATACCCAAGAAGTAACTCGTGAAACACTCGTTAAAAGGTCCGGTAGGTGAAATCGCTTACCGCGAGCTTTTTGAAATCGCAGACACTCGAATTGCCTGGTTACTGAGTTCTTTTCTTTTTTTATATACAAAAGAAACTACATCGTTTGTCCCGAGACGACGTTTTAGATCTCATTTTCACTTCAACAAAATTTCAAAGTCTTCTGGGCTTGCGTCGATTCTGATTGAGTTTCCAATGGGATCTAACGTTGGAATTCATTTGATCCTCGGAAGTCTCAGTTATAAATGTTTAATTTTCGATTCATTTTACATGTTTTTTTCCTCGCCTAATTTCCGGAGAATCGAGCTTTTATCGAGTGTGACTGAGATGTGAAGATCTCGAGGTTCGATTTCGACCTAGAAGTTTCGAGAACTTTGAGACTCTGTTGAGTCAAACTAATATGTGGAGATCTTGAGGGTATAAATGAGACCTAAGTTCGAGCCATAGAAGTACAAAGGAATAGAGGGTTCAGAGGTTCGAACAAGTTTTGAAAATTCGCGTCGACATGCCTGGCTTCACAAAATATGTTTCTTTGCAAGTTTTCCTTACTCGAAAGAGTCTGAAAATACTTGGGATTGTAAAGGGGTAAATATGAAGTTTGAATGTTTACCGTTCGACTTCCCGTGACCAATGAAGCTTTCAATAAAGCTGACGTTTCCAAGGGAACCGAAGAATTTTGAAAAAATTGCCCTGAATAAAACTGAACGGCGAAGCTCCCAGGTTTCTTTGGGTGAACGAGACCGTTTTCTTCGCCATTTGGTGTTTGAGGTGCACCGAGTGCGCGCGGGTTGCGATTCCGTGCACGCCTGCAGCGGTTTTCATTTCGACGCCACGCGGTCCTTTCGCCAGACGGAGATTCTGCGGCGCCGTGCACGCGTCCCCCTTATATCATTGTTTAAAATAATATTGCGTCCCGCGCGGGAGCGGCGGATCTCGCTCATATCCACTGCGACAAATCACCGCGACCGCGGGTTACCTCCGCGCTATTTATCACCCGGCGCTTATTACTTCGAAAAATAGTCACGCAGCCGAGGTAGGTAGGGAGGTAGGTAGGACGTACCTACGCCGTCCTGCGGGCGCCGCTACACACGTTCATTCGTTCGTTCGTTCCTCTCAACTTTAAAAACGGCCACGGCATATTGTCGACCGGCACGCGACGGAGCCGCGGAGCCGCGATCCTCCGGTTCTATAACAAATACCCGCGCCCTTACACCCGAGAAACGGGGCTGGCGGGTAATTACCGCCGCTAATAATACGGGCGAATAAAGTCAACCGAGGGCTGCAGAACTTGCGGCTATTATTAATATATTCATGCGGACCACTTCGTACTTCGTACAACTCCCCGTTTTTATCCTGCATTTTCACCGAACTGCAGCCGCCGGAATCCCGGAAAATTCTCACCCTCGACTGTAGAACGGTAACGTTAGTTTTTTTTTTTTTTTTTCTACCTATTTCGGTAACAGGGGGTGAAAATACGCGCCAATATTGTAAATTCCATGTATGGTCTCATTTTCTTAGTTTTTTAATAAAGAATCACATGGACTAAAAGACTTTTTGAGCAAGTTTCAAAACGGAAGCTGTTCTCTTGCGGCGGGAAATTCAAATTCGCGTGGAGTGTTTCATCAAACCTTGTTACCGTTCTATGGTTAAGCTGAGGGATAACTTGCGACCCTTGGCGATCTGCACACGGTTGTCTGCACTCTCCGATTTCATCTCTGCTGATGCCTTACGCAATCTTTCATCACCGTTCGAATTTAGTCAAGAAATTAAATATTGTAGGTTCACTTTCGTTTCGGATGACTTCAAAGAATTTTTAACGTAAATTATGCCTGATTCGCCGCCGCTCGAGTTCTTTTTTATCTCACTCGTTTAAAGTTAGCGAAAGCGTCGAAGAAAAACGAGAAGAAAATGTCCGAAAGGTACTTACAAAGGTGTAATCTGGTTGAGTTTAATTAAAAGGATTAATTCCAACTTGCGTAGAAATAAAATGTTCAAAACTATTGCATGAATTCAAACCCAGCACTGAAGAATAAAATGTAAATTAAAGTAATCTGATTCTTCTGAAACATTACAGTTCAACGATTATCAATTTTACTTCTGTGTGAATGGTAGGTACATATACTGTGTTAATTAAACGCAACTCGGTTGACTCAGCTATCACGTATGAAACTTTTCTTTCGACCAGACTGTACGTTCCATGCATCCCTAATCATCCTTCTCTCATTCTCCCTGTGTTTTTAAATTCTTCACCTCTGATCCTCGCGGTTATCCAACCTACTCCATGGAATATTTCCCTCCCAACAGGACTGTGAGTGCAATAAGTGATAGAATGAGAGAGGAAGAAAGAAGAATCGGATTAATATTCACGCGTATTCCGATCGTTGGCCGCAGCGTATTTCCTCCCCGTCAATCCGTGCACGCATAGGCGATGCGTGCATAGATATTCAGGCGACGCGGCGGCGTCGAAATCCGGAAATTTAAGTTGGCTCTCCCAGAGGCACCGGAGTCTCGGGGTCGGGGACAACTTCTCGGCCTCTCGGAGTCCCTGGAGTCTGCGATGCCCGTGCCAAGGTGGGCTGACCCGACCTCGATCGTTACCCCGTACTTACAAGCCCCGCGTCCCTTGCCGCCGTACCGGAATGGATAAATAATTACGGATTTTTAGTCCGGAGCTACGTCGAGATTTCGGACTCTGCTTGGGGGCAGATTCCGTGACCCCGATTCCAGATTGATTCATGGGATTAGCCCGAAACGTGACCTAAATGTGTCCCCGATCCTTCGGCCGATCATCGTCGCATCGGCGTGACGTTCGAGCACGGTTCAGAAGCCGGGCTTTTTGTACCTCGGAGGCTGAACGCGGTTCGAACGATTGGGAAACTTTTAAACATTTGTCATTTTTTTTTTTAAATTATTCTTTTCTCGTTAACCGCATTCCAAGAGTAGATTAATCACCGTACCAAGTTAATTTCAGGGTAACGTTGAGTCGCCAGGTTCGGGGGGAAACCCGATTCGTGGATTAAACGTTACAACATCAGATAGCGGAAGGGGAGGCTTTCGTATAATTGATAGAGACCTCGCGTTGTAAAATTCTGGTCGTTCAATAAGAGCGATTAATTATGCGTCGCGTAACAGTCGGACGACTGGCTGCCTCGGGCAACTTTGATGTAGGCTAAATTTAACGGATCAAGCCCTACGGCGGGACATCAGATATACCGGGACGTTCGGAATTCGAAGATCTCGTGTTGATAAAGTTCCGTAGAAGTATGCGTACCTACCTCTGCACTAAATTCGAAAGCCACCTCAACCTCGACGCGACAATTGATCGCTCAGCGACTAATTACCTCCCGCAGGATCGTACAGACCTAGCCAAAAGTTTCTCCACCTCCCCGCGATTGACGGTAAAACGTTCGAACCGTGTGCTTTTAATCGTTTTGAAAATCCGCGTTTTGGTGAATAATTCCTCAGACAGAGCCGTGCAAACGCAATCTAGAATCCCAGTTTTCGTCTCCTACACCCATTATCATTAAATCGACGAGATTGCGATTCGGACCACAGATATCTCGGATTCTGAGGCGTCCGGTGATCATCCCCGTTTCTCAGGTGTCTGTCGGGGCCTCTGAGAGGAAAGAAATAACCTTGAAGAGATGAATAATATTTTCGAATGAATAATACTTTCGTCCGATCTAATCCACCCCGTCCGATGGGAACGATATTTCCGCCATCTACTCAGCGAGCGAGGCGTCGAGGCGTCGAGGCGAGGTGGCCGATATTTACGATCGCGTGGATATACGGCACCTTGGGCCAGCGGTGGTAAGTGAGTGGTCGTCATGCCGGGCCCCAAAGGCAGGATAACCAACCACCCGGAGGCGAGGCTTATGAATTCTTCCAAATCGGACCCACCAGCGCTGCTCGTTGTTCGTCCTACAGGATTAATTGATTTTTTTGGGACTTCCTTCTCGAGACAAAATTGTAGGCATCATTTGGATCTTAAGAAAATGTTGAGGTCTTCTTAGACTTATATGTACGTGAGACCGTCTTAGATAAAGAAATCCTAAATAAGAAAGGACCTCTTTCAAACCTCAAAACTGCCCATAAGTCCCGATTCCGATACTTGAGCTTTCAATATGAAGACCAAAATTGAGACTTATTTAAGGCTAGACTTCGAGTAGTACTTGGGGTTTTCTTTTCTCGAGTTCCGGAGATCTGACGCTTCGTCGAGTGCGGCTTGGATGTGAGGATTGGGAGGTTCAATTTCGGTCTGGAATTTTCGGAAACTTCCAGGCTTAACGTGTAAATAAGGCCTAAATTCGAGTCGACGAATCTGAATTACAAAGGAAAAGTGAGTCGAGTAGTTCGAACGAGTTACAAAATTTCGAATCGTGTAATCCGAGTATTGAGTCGTGGTTAAAGAAATATTAACAAGCCGTTAGACTCGGATGAAACAAAATTCCACCTCCGCGTTTTTAATCAGATGTCCTGCGGCGCGTGTTGAAAATCCTCCGTATCGCGAGATGAAAAGTTTGAGGGGTATTGTTCGTCGTTAAGCGAGTGAATTTTCCGGAAAGAAGGGCAGCGTGTCGCCGACTTCCATTCTTCCGTTCTTCCTTTCCCCCGCCGACGTCCCTTCATCCTTGATCCTTTCACCCGGGAAAGAATAAAGGAGAGTCTCGCGGAGTGTTCAAGCTTCGGGATGTCGCCGGTTCAATTACGCGGTTTAATATCAGACGGACAAAGACGTTTCAGCAGCGTTCGAACATCGCCGTGCGGGTTTCGCTCGTGACTAACCAGCTCTGAACAATCCGAAGCATCCTCGCTTCTCAAATTCCGTCCCAGGTTGACCTGGCCCAACTTTCGAGTCGCGATTGTTGACGGTTTGTACTCGGATTGCTCCGGTGCGTCACGTGAAATTCATCCTCCGTCATCCCGATGCAATTAGACGTTGACAACGTCTCTCTCCGCCAACGCGACTCTGCTTTGACCGGAAACGGAGTAACCTCGATACGAATGCTCGGATCCGATGTTAAGGAACAAACACGAAACGTCGATAACGAGGGACACGTCGGATCAGCCAGAGAACATGCATTATCGAAACACGGGCTGAATTTTGTTGTCGACTACGAAAGCTCCCGGAGGCTATTGCCTGATCATCGATACGCCTCGTCGTGCCCGCAACACCGATATCAGCTTCTGCGATTGGCCGTCGAGCGGCGGTATAATAACGAAGTCTCGTGTTTTCGTCGTGGCACGACCCCCGGGGCTTCCTCTCTTCTTTCTCTCTTCCGTCCTTTGGTCTGTTATTGTTTCCTCTTCTGGGAAGAAGGTAAAGGTAACCAGCCAGGTAGGCGGATACGTTGTCGTTTCTGCTACAGTAATGACCCCGAGCAACCACTCGCTCGTGTTCGAAATGATCCCCTCTGCCTATATTACACACCCATGGACGACGAGCTATTTTCGACCTCGACGGAGTTCAGGGGTGGAATAATCTTACGTAACGATGTAAGCCTAGGCTGTGTAACTCGAGTCCTTGGCAATTGATACATCTCAATTTCGGTTCCTTGACGTGCCTGCCACTGATTTTCGAAACCGAAACGGAACCACGTTTTCGTGCATGCGTGGGTGTTTCCATTCCGCGCTAAATCCCACTCACTCTTTTTAGCCATCTATCCGAGCTGTATTTGGGAGCCATTCAAGTATTAGCTAACTCTGAAACAGGGGTAGGCCATTCAGAAAAACATTGTCAAATGTTACCCTATAATAGTAGGCATTCAAGGCATTCGAAGTGCGTGCTCAAAGCCAACACCGTGCCTGCTTCGGAATAATAAAAAAAAATTCTTCAAAAGGAAGTCTTAATAATGCATTATTTGCTCAATAATAATACCTCAGAAAAACGATACGTAATTGGATAATAAATCACGTTTTACTGAACATGTCAATGAGTAGTAATAACTAATGTTTAACACAGTAGGAAGAAATTGATCAGGATGTGACTATAAATGGTATTTCCGACATTTGCAGGCAATGAATCGATTTGCCAATAAACTATTCAAAACGCGTCGGCTGACGTTAAAAAACAGTAATGGACAAAATGAGCAAACGTTACAAATCGCTATCACCAAGGGTGAGATGCAAAAGTGTGCAAAAATGAGCTGACTGATACTCGAATTGTCCGTTAGCGTTAGGCAGCGGCGTTGCAGGGTCGGAATATAGGGTGATGCTGAAATCGAGCGAGGAGTTCACTCGGGTAGGCGCCGCCGCCGGGGGTGGTTCTTTAATGCCCGCTCCTCGCTGACAACGTACAACTTAATGGCATATACGCACCGGCCGCCCTTATCTTTGCCCATTAGGCTAACCAGACCTAATGAAGTCTTTACGACCACGCCACCGTTTTCAGCCCGTTTTGGGCTTTGCCGGACGCGTGTTAACTCGCCTTGTGCGTTACGCCGGCCGCCGGACGCCCCGAGGGGTCGAAGCCTTTCATTTATTATTTCGTTTGAACCCCTCGAAAGACGCTCGAGGTGCTTGTTGCGGGCGGTGGTGCGAAAATTTTGAGTTGTTTACGGAGACGGATTTCCACGTTATCGTGTTGATACAAGAGTTATTAGTTTCTCACTCGGGGATGCAGCCAATTGCGGGTGAGGCGGAATCGGAGCATCGCAGGTCGAAGACGCGACGGGGAGATGAAAAGAATCGGGAAACCACGAAAATCCCGATATTTCACTCCCCTCGTTTCGTTATGAAAAAAAAGAAATTCCTTTTAATATTTATTCCCACCCTCGGCATTGCCGGTGATGGGAGCAGGTGCAGTTCTCGAGGTTTGCTTTTTTCAGGAAAGAACTCGTGTTCGCACCCCAGAAGCGTGATAACTTTGCGAATGAGTGACGTGATTGAAGAATAACTCTCACAACGAATTCCGATCTTAGACGTTGGAGTCGCGCGGTGAATTTCGCGGGTCCTCGGTGTCGAATAGCAAAATTCCCGTATACCTACCTGAAGGAGAAGGGAGAAAAGGAGAATATAAAATAAAATAATACGTACAAAAAAAAAAAATAAAAAAAAAAAATAAAAAAAAATAAAAAACGCGAGCGAAACGAACGAGCGGCGGAACTTCCGGCGTGCCTTTTACCGTTGCCGCTCGTTCCCGGTCCCATCCCCGAGCCGATTTCCCTCACCCCTCTGTATCCCATCGATATTAAAGTACTCCAGCGCCACAGAGAGCGGGTGGCTTATTGAACGGATATATCAACTAATACGAGCCCCATTTCCGTCCGGTGCTATCTCGAGCAACCCCTTCGCGGACGTCAACCCCAGAAACCATTTCATGTTTGATCATTTCCCGCGCTTACAGCGACCCGCACGTAGGTACATACAAGCAGCTAAGTCAAAACGACCTGGACAAGATTCATCCCTTCATTTTGTTGGTCGTTTCGTACGAAAGAACGAGTGGACAGCGAAGCGAGAGAGGAATCTCAGGGGGGTTGAAGGTTAGAAAAATACGTACCACTCAGGTGAGAGATTATATGCGACGGTGGGAAAAAAGAAGGAAACGAAACACCGGGTTCCTACGGACTTTCGAGTCGAGTTGCTTTGGGGGATGATGCGTTTTGGGGGAGGACCGAAGAGTCCCGCTTTAGGGTGTCTCGGTGTGGCCCGCCACCCTTTTCTCCTCACCTTATCCGTTTCACAGTTTAAAAGCAGCCCCGTTAGTTCGTTCGTTTGTTCTTTTCCTGCCCTCCGTCGGAAGCCTGGCGTCTTTTCCACCCTCCGCAAAACGATACAAGAAGTCGAGACGAGCTGTTTCGTGTTTCGCGACTCGATAAGAACCGACTCCGGATCCGCCGCGACAGCTCGAGTAAAAGTGAGGCGAAGATGAGAGGTGGAGGTGACGATTCCGAGCTCCGACCGCGCGCTTGCACGATGGAAGAACATTCTCTCTCAAAGTTAACCTTAAACTCGATCATCCTGATCTGGAGATTGGAACAGGGTAGGTACTCTGGGGCACTAAATACGGGATGGAAAATACAGTTGAGGCCTGGCGGCGTAACGTACGGTCTGAAAAAGAGTGACGAGAGCGAAGCTAGGAGAATGAAATAAGGGGAGTGGGGAGTGGTGGGGTCTCTCGCCCATTGGGAGAATCCGACGAGATTGATTCGCTCAGCCGTGGCAGGCTTTAATCTTAGCCCCAATTCGGATAGGGGGGTGGGGGGGGGGGGGGGGGGCGGCGAGGATGTGGAATTCCATTATCCTGAAGGCGCGCGGCGTCGTTCCTGCAGGATGTGGAGTTCGCGGAGCGTCTCGGTCCATCGAATTCAAATATCCACCCACCGTGGGAGCATATAAAAATGGTAAAATTGATTCGAAAATGTTTTACGGGGCGAAAACGAGCCGAGGGACAACACGCCTGGTACGCGCCGGGGGGAGTGAAAAGGTTAATGTATGAATTGGTTTTTCGGCGACCTCGTTCTCCTCTTTTTTCCTCCCCCCTCCACACTCTCCGAGCTTCCCGAGCTCGGATCTGGAATACAAAAGTGGGAAACGGAGAAAAAAAGAATTACAGGCAATTTAGAAATGCGTTTTGTAATTAAAGGAAAACGTGGCTGCGCGCTTCGCTCAACGGTGGAAATTGGACCGAGGCAACACCCTCCCTCCACCTCCGAAGCCCCGCGGCTATGCTTTGTACCCCGTTCAGAGCGGCTCGATCGCCATTAACGGCAGGATTAAGGATTCCATTTGAGCGGTTGCATTTTTCATTTTCTCGCAGGAATCTTACTTGCACTTCGGTTAAAGCTTCGGGGGTGAGAATTGTTTTTTCAAAAAGCTGCGGAGAGGGGGGGGGTGCTTGTAAAGGGAATATTCTAATAACGCGATCTTATTACCCATTCATGAGGCGATGTTATACAGACTCATATACGTACGGCGGATGGGCTTTGAAGTGTAAATTATATCCACGCGAGTCCGGATCGTGGAAATACCTGTACAAGTCGGGGTACATTATTCTCCCTTTTTTTTACGAGGCCGTTAAGCGACCCGATCGATTTTCCCGCTCTAGCAGCGGGAGCTGGAACGAATTAAGAACTGTCCAAGTTTTAAATTGCGAAGCCATCAAACCCGTCGCGGAGAACGATACAACTTCTCATGACGCGCGGAATCGGTAAGGCTATTATTAAACGTCAAGCGGCAGCCGACGTCGAGGAGCTGAATTCCTTTCTTTTTTCCTCCGACTGGCACGCGCCTATACAGGATTACACAGGTGAAAATGATGGAGAAAAAGTGGGACAAAGAGAGAAAGGAAGGAAGGAAGGAAGGAAGGAAGCGGAAGTTGTAGAAGCGGTGAACTCTCCTCGGTTGACAAAGGACGCCCTTAAGACATGATTCCCGAGAATGAAAGGTGCGCGGGGTGACGCGTGTCTCCGAAATTCCGCGACTAACACGCCGAGTACGGAAATCCGACCCCTCGGGATCTGCATGACTCGACTTCGATCGCCGAGGGTGAGGAGGAGAGAAGGAACGGCTGAAAATAAATTCCGAAAGAGAGAAAACGAGCAGAGAACGATCGAGCAATCCGGTACCGGAAATTTAAAAAGTTGGGCAAATGCGAAGCGAGTTTCCCGAGCCCCGAGGCTCCTAGCTTAAACTATAGTTCCCGAACCACGTGTTCAAGGATCCTCTGAAACCGAAGAAGATCGATCGAGGGCGGGACTCGATTGCTCATATCCGTGCGGCTTATAAAATTAGCGACAGCGTTCTTCCCGGCAGTGTTTCGAAGGAATTAATTTGCGGTGAACTTGAGACGTGCCGACGGTGTTCGGGAAGCCAATAAGAGAGAGAGAGAGAAGGACGAGGAGGCGCGTGCCGGCGCAAGTCAGGTCGACGGGGCCCAAGCTCCCTAAATGACGGGACACTGGAGCTTCGGCCACTTTCAATTCTCCTGGTGGCAGCGGTGGCTCGTGGATCGTTCTTCGGACCGTTTGGCGGAAATGACGCAAGAACGGAGCGATCTCTCCGTCATCCGTTGGCACGGCGCTGTAACTTGTGAAAAAAACACTCCCGGCCACGTGGAAACGGCTCTCGGAGGCTCGCGCAACCCTTACGGTTATTATAATTTCATTCTGGCGAGTGTGGTCTTTTTGAAATTAATTAAATTAACCCGACTCCGCTTATCCACTCGGCTCGTTTATAGGTTGGTCGGTTCGTTGGTTCGTTCGTTCGTTTGTTCGTTCGGGGGATGAGGCGGGGGTGCAAGAGCCTGCGACGTGCTAATTGGGTTAAGTGCCTCTCCGCACGGCGGACAACGCGAGATATAACAACAACTCTGATACAGAAATAGAGAAACTCGGGACGGTAATAAACAGCTAGGCTGCCCCGTCTGGCAGAGGGCGAAAATCACCCCAAGATCCGCCACCGGGAACCGGATCCCTTGCAGATGCCGAAGCGAGTCGGCAAAATGTGTTTCATCTCGCGTAAAACCGCGAGGGAATTACCGAAAGGGAGGGATTCTGCGAATTTTCAATCGCTGCAACGAACTGCGGTGAGAAATGATAAATTTAGACTGGCTCGTGGGGGGTGGAAGTCAATTTGTCAAACGACAAGATTCTAATTACCGTGAAAAATTGCTCGACGACGTCGCGCCGCTTCGCCTGAAATTTTAAGCTCACTCAACAGGGTATTTTAAAATTCCATACCCACTTTACGGACACCTTGTGCATACCTTAAGGGTTGGGCACCTTTTACACCCCCCGGAGAAAACCGCCCAAGTTTTCTTTCAACCTGTTGAAGCTGCGCAGTAATATCTGTAAGAAAAGTTTGATGATTTCGTCGTGCAGCCTAAACCCGGGAGGAAATGAAGGAGGGTGAAAATTGGCGGCAGGTAGATTGCTTTACGGCTCATATTTTTTTGCCAAGGTACATTGACGATACGTGCGCTCTGCGTTCGTATCACCATCTTTTTCCTTGTTCGGATCTGTCGTTTTAGTTACGAATGATATGATCTGGTTGTTCAGCCTTGAAACCCGGAGATACTTTATTTTGATCAAAATAAAGGGAATGAAAAAAAAAGGAAAGAAAACAAAATCAATTTTGTCCATCAGTTGGCAGGCCTGTCAGAATTTCGGGATGTAATATTTATCTCGTCGCCCGAGCGAATAGACACGCGTGGAGGAATTCGAAGCCGTCGAGGATCAGGGGCGGGGAATATCTGGTGGCTTTCGCGGTATTTCAGGAATCAAGCCGCAGGATGGATTGGCAGAATTTAGTAAAGTGGATAAATGGGGGGATGGATCAAGTGCCGGCTACGAGTTACAGGTTCGACGGGAGTTCACAGTTGAAAGAAAACCAAAATAGAACAAAGAGCGTCCGTCCCTCGGTCCAGGCCAACCCTCAAAAACTTACCCCCCTTCCGCCCTCGCTTTGATCACGCAACGCTTCCGGCGTGCTTCTCTGATCCGTGCAACTCCGGGCGAAACAACGCCAGGATGCCTTTCCATTATTTAGCTTGGACACCGTTTTTGTTCTTTTCAAATTCTTCAACAGATGCCGAATTCGATTTCCCATGTCACGTATGATAACACTGAACATGATCGTGTTCCTACTTTTATTTGTCCGGCTTGTTCCTCTCGGGATTCGGTGAGCCGGGTTATTTTTTCAATTTACTGCC
This sequence comes from Neodiprion fabricii, assembly GCF_021155785.1. Taxonomy (NCBI): domain Eukaryota; kingdom Metazoa; phylum Arthropoda; class Insecta; order Hymenoptera; family Diprionidae; genus Neodiprion; species Neodiprion fabricii. Next base: position 29,487,626 of record NC_060244.1, on the reverse strand, counting down.
TTCAATATTTTTTAAGCAGATCGCTTCTCTCGGAAAATAAGTAAACGTCGGACTGAAAGCGGCGGTATTAGGCAGGGAATTTTTTTGAGACGATTCCACAGCGCGATTAGCTGATTTCGAGAATTTTTCTACACACGAATTCTCATGCACAGTCAATTCGCTGCAGTTTTATTACGGATAGAAAATTTACTCAGTGCGAATCGTTTCAACAATCTGGAAAATTTTTATTTTTTTTCGAATAATTTTCCACGGCAATCTCCTCTGTTCTCATAAGATTGGAAAAATTTTCGATCAACCATTGTTATAACCTTAAAATTAAACGCAGTGAATAACGATGCTCCACTAATTCAACGTGCTATACTTATCGATGATCCATAAAGCGCTTCATAAGTGTGGAAATAATTTCATAGAACTCGACTGATTTCTTTCGCAGCCTCAAAGGATAGAACCTCTTCAACTGCAAGTTCAATGCAACGTACCGCATGGAAAAGTCTCGCGTTTTTCCAACGTATAAGAAAGAGGTCGCACTCACACCTGTTTATCGATCCCATCGAGTTTCCCTCGTGGCGAAAACATGTCTCGATTGCATTTCCTCGTGTATAAGGTTGGTTCGCCAGGCTGCCCGGAGGGATGGGCGTTAGATTTTTAATCCGTTTTTCTTCGGCCCATTACGGGATTGAAGGCCTCCCTACAGCTTGTGGCTTTTCCGAGTAATGCAGCTAAACGATTTCTCACTCCTGCTCAGATGCATCAGCAGCTGTAGGGAGGCGAGAGCAAATGGGACGATGAAAAAGACGTTGAAAGGAGTTTCCGAGTTCGGAAAAATCTTGACCGAACGTGAAAGCTCGAAGAAAATTGGCTGACGGTGGTTTCGCGATCGTTTCATCCGCGGCGGTTAAAAGAGCAGGCAAATTTATCGTCGACTTGTATTGTAAGTACGCCGTGCATAATATTACACCTCTAATTAATGTCGGGTTATTATTACAACTTCCCCCGTATAATACGCGTGGTAGTTGTTAATAACAATGATTATAATAATAATAATAATGATAAGCACACACATACGATGCAACGACATTAAACACTTACATTAGCTCTTAATGGTCTTGATGAATAATTCATTTCGCTCACAGTGCACGAGAGTACATTTCGCACGCTGCAGGTACGATATGCATACATTAGAGTGTTTCAGAAAAAAACAATTTGCGATTTTCCACCGTTGTACCCTCTAAAAAGTTTGTTCAGGTCAAAATAAAGATTCTGTAAAAAGATGAGCGTTCCACGTTATGCGGGAGATCGCGTTCGTTTGAGTTTTCACTTTGTTTCACATTTTTTTGGAACCCGTGAAGAAATACGTTGTAGCACATCAATTATTATTTCTTTCCTGACATTTATAATCAACCACAAAGATCCACGATCCATAACGCAACGATGTATCAACCGGGAATCTTATTCCCCTGAATTAAAAGTTCATATTAAATTCTAACTATTTTATGAGATTGAATCAATAATGAATAGATCTTCAGATATACTTCTCAAACATCAGCTGGAGACTTAATATTTCAAGTGTGGTTCTTCTCAGTGACTTAAATTGATATTGTGATTGATGTAGGCGATAAGAAAAAAATTTAATCACGATACTTCATAAGTTTCAAAAAAATGTATAAAAGTGAAAAATGAACTGAGCGTAAATATTTCACGTAACGTAGAACACTCATAATTTTCCATCACCTTCCTTTCAATCCAAACAAACTTTTTACGGGGTGACATGATGTAAAATCGCAAATTATTTTCTTCTCAAACACCCTAACATTTACAATAACAAGCGATACGGTTCGTCTTCCGCGGGATTTTTCGCTGATGACCCGCAGCGGAATATCCGGAATCGGCATAGCGGTCATTCAACATTCCCAAACTTCGCCTCTCGATAGACACGCAAGCACGCTCGTGACGCAAAAACCTCCCTGATATTAGGCACGCACTAGGGTGTATAATAAACGGAGATACGCTTCGCGTTACCCGTCTGCCAAAATACATAATACAGGCCGTATTAGGGTCGTTCTGTATCTACGCCAAGGCGTACTACACCCAGGGGCATTGCGGTAACAACGCCTGTGTACCCCCGCCTCCCAGAGAACATGACGGGAGGAGGGGGGCGGCGGTTAGGGGTGGGGGGAATACAACGACGGGCAATTAAATCGTTCGCTATTGCGATAAAGATATATTTATTATAGGAGAAAATCATACCGATCTTTAAAAAAATCATCCCCTGCGGTTCGAACGCTGATTCGACTCTTCTTTTCTTTCTTCACTCCATTTGCTCTTTTCCCTTCCTTTCTTTTTTCCTTGGTTTGACGGTAATGGAAAAAAATAAAAATAGTTTACACTGTTTTTTTTTAGTTTCGGTATTGAACTGGTAATACTTGGATTCACAAAGAATTAACCTTGCGTAATCTCTGCATGTGTTCTGAATCATATGAAACAATTGCGGGCCATTTGTGATTTTATCGAGGAATCGCTTTGGCGAATAATTGATAGATTCTTCTTTTATTCGAGCTGCCTTTGACGCTAATTAGCCGCTCGAGTCTTGGAGCGCCTTGGGAAGAATCAGTGCTTCGTTATTTTCGGATGCCGACATCGACTAGGCAGGTTTCTTTATTATCGTTGACGACGTACCAGCGATGAAGAGAAGACGGAGCGAGCGCCTTGGGCCAGTTTTTCCCCGTGTTAAACTGGGTTATTTTTTCGTTGCTCCCTCGGCGACTACCGCGAGAGCATTACGGAGTGTTTTCTGGGTAATATCGTGTACCCCCCACGGAAATAGGGTGGTGGAAGAGAGCCGCGGCGTGTCAACCGCATCGAACCAGGGGATTAGCCCGGTGCTTTTCTCCCTCGTGGCTCGTCTCGTGATCTCTTTGCCGGTTCGTTCCAGCTAACATCGCAGCAGCGTGTGAAATGAGAGACGAATGAAGCGCGGGTGAGGGAGGGATTTTTCTTCGCCTGCATGCGGAGGTGAATCAGGCTCGTTCCCGATAAATATACAACGAATCGCTGCGAGCTACGCACCCGCTACGCTGTAGCGACCTCTTGTTTCTCATCCCCAACTCCCAGCTCGTATCCTTCAGGAATAATGCCAGGAACAGACGGCCCAGACTCATCGCTGCATATCCCGAAGGATATCACGGACGCAAACGGAACAAAATCGGGTCAAAACCGACATAAGTCGCTTCCGGGCAGGAATCGAATATGGGGCGAAGACTGGCAGATCCGTTCTCTTCGTTTCATTCGTCGTCCCTTTATTTTCAGACGTGGCTTTGAGAAATCTTCGAAATTTCACCTGCTACTACGCGAATTTTCGACTCGCACAACAAGCCGTCGGACAGCAAGGTCTGCTCGTGGGTTAAGGGCGGAGAAGGGGGGGGAGGGGGGGGAGCGCAACGTGTACAATACACCGCAGAGTTCTCGAGCGAACAAGATTAATTAACGAAGCACCGAGGCTCTTGAGCGTCTTTACGTCCACGCTGTAAGCCGGGATTTTACACGCCACGTGTGAAATGTGGCGGGGACGAGGGAGTGTAGAAGGATTTTTAATAAATATATTAGCAGCGGGAAAGCTAGGCTATATTCGCGGCCAACGGGCAAACGTGCCACGCGTCTCCCCGGAGTCAAATTTTATCATCCAACGCCCGCAAAGTATTCCTAAATTAATCAGAATCGTGAATAATTTACCGTCGCCTCGCCGCCGCGAGCTCAACGACGGGCAAAGTTTCGACGGCTTCGTCGCCGCAAACTCTAAGCCAGTTCCGCAACAACTTGCAAACGTCCCCTGAGAGGAGCCGAGAATCCGCAGGCATCGTGCGGCGTCGAATCGCATCGATTGTAATTATTCGAAGGGTGAAAAATTGGAACGAGACGACCCGCGGCAGTTTCTTTTTTTTTTCGTTCTCTTCGAGTTTTTTTCTTTTTTTTTTTGTTTTTTTTTCAAAAATCGATCGCGTTCGTCCACGCGTGATTTCGTTCCCGCAATTTATTCATTCACGAACTCGCCCCTTTGTTTATTCGTCATCGTCGCATCGCCGATTGTTGTTTTTACATCGGAAGAAGGATTCAGTCTCGCTGCTACCCGAATATGATATCGGCATCGGGCGAGGCGAAGCTTCCTCCCCGGGGCGGGAGAGGGTGAAAACGGGGAAAACACGAACGGGCGACAAAGGGGGGCGTACGGGGGCGAAGAGGGGGTGTAGGGGGGTGCGGAGGCCGCGAAAGAGCTTTCGCAAGAGCTTTGACTGGCTCCGCCCCCCGCCAATCGCGAACCACCGAGCTTTCGGTGTCTCCTGCAAGCCTGGCCAATATCGCGCGGCCGCCCGCCCGCGCAGCCTCCAAGGTGGACCAATCGTAATTCCGTGAAAAGGACTGGCGAAAAAATTTAATGAATTATGAATAATGCCGAGGAAAAATATTTATAATGTATGACATTTTTTTCCTTACTTTTATCGAACTATTCGAAGAGTCAAGCTCCTTGTTTCAAGCTCGACTTGTCAATTGTCTCCGCAGCTGTGCTGCATGATCTTGATCTATGTACTCGTATATTATACATAGGAACTTTCTAAATGAGCTGACACGTCGTACCGAATCTTTGGTTGAGTTTGGGATATGCTTCGAAGAATATACAAATATTTCTGGTCAGGTGAATCGGTAATATTGACAGAAAATACGATACATTTCCATTTCAGTTTCCAACGATCGAATGTTTGACACTTGATATTCCAAACAGCTCGAATTCCGCGTACCAGCCTACAGCATTTTGTAGTACTGTGTTAAAAATTGGCGGACGTTAATTGACAGAAAACCACGGATTTCCAGGAGCAGAACTACGAGGTGATTGATGAAGAATGAGTAATAAAATTGTGCTCCGTGTGTTATTTTCTATGATTTATTACCGAGCAATGTCGAAACATGCAATACCGAAAATGGGGCGCAACGGTAAAAATCGAACCGCGTCGCATCGGAAGCGCGAAAATTCACGGGTCCACCGTGAATTCAGCTAGGTGAAAATATGTCGGTGTGAAAAGTGTAGGTTTCCGGTGCAGCGGAGAGCGGCAGGTGAGCATTGCGGCTTTCTACGAAGTTTCGCATGCGGGAAAAACGGCGCTGTAACGGCGGTTAGGCGGTAAGATTCCAAGATCAGAATTCCTCGTGTAAAACTCTCACGTACGTGGCTCGAAGTAATAATGCAAGCGATGCTCGTAATTCCGTCCCTTCGTCCCCGCGTCCTTTCGCGTCCTTCCGACGCTCCGCCGACCTCCGCCTCGAATTTATGTACCAGAATCTTCCATAAAGTAGCATAAAATTATCAGAACGTGTGTTCCTTCCCCGCACCTTGCCTTCCGTCCTTCTACCTGCAGCTTGTATATTGTATTAATGCATACCTAACCGATACATGCACGCTTGCTTCAGTAGGCATCTGTATCTTACGATTAGGTACATTTACTCGCACTTGTAGCTTTACTAACTTCGTATCGTGCGAAATCAGTCCACAGGGGATCGAATTTTTCTTACATGCGGAGCACCGAGCGATGAAGGGATTCTCATTGTAACATACGTTTTTGTCCAAGTATTCTTTTCTTCGGAAATTGAATTGATGAGGTTAGCCAAATACTGTTTCACTCGCTAGCCTAGCTTTCAAAGCCATATTAGGGTGCTAAGGTTTCTAATTTTTTTTTTTCAGTATGTTTGAAGATTTGTTCTTTTTTTTTTAAACAAACTTTGAATACTAATTGTACACTTTTTCGTGTAACGGAACGTATTTTTATTTATTTATTTATTTTTTTGTTATCTATGGTAAGTGCAAACTGTCAAAGTATTTGAGTAAATGTAAAATTTTTATTCTATTACCTTCATAATTCATACAACGGGAGGTTGAGGTGTCGCTTCGATCACTTTTGAAAGTAAACTTCGAATCAAGGAATGATCCAGTTTAAATAATTGTACAACGAATCGGCAAACTAAAGTCAGAAAGAAATCTTGCTTGCAGAAAAATCTGACGAGCAATCGTCCCGCCCTTCTAAATAATGCATCCGTGCCTCGAGAGGAGGAACGGGAGGTATATAATCCGTTTTTGGGGGCGAGGGTGAATAAATATGCGTTACAGGCATGTGACGTAAATACCGGGGACTTCCCCCCTCCCCTCCCCCCCTCCTTGCCGACGAAGGATTTCGATTCACCTGGGTCCCCGTGTGGCTGACCATCCGAAGGACGGCGAAGGGTGGCCAGCGCATATTTCCCGTTTACGATCGGAATACGAGATTTTTCTCCGCGGCGGCATTCTTATTAGTTTTACGAGTGGACGCCACCGCGGCCGCCGGATCTGCCCATCGGGCGCCAGACGCGCTGTAAAACCGCGTGGCGAGCTCGTCCTGATCCCGCAGGGAGCTTGCGATCCTTCCCCTCGAGGGGCAGGGGGGGGAGGGGGGGGGGGGGGGTTGTTAAGGCGCGTCAGTCACAGCCTCGCGATCTGTCGAAATCTTCGCATGGGTTTCGCACGTAAGGCGGACAGCTGACGGCTCGAATGTAGCGGAGAAACCGCGTGGTATTCCCGACTCGGATAGTTGGTGGAAACTCCCACGTTATCCCGGGACTCCCGGAGACGGTTGACAGGAATACGTGCACGCGTCGGGAAACCTGGAGGCGGGGGTTGCAGAGGGAGGAGGGGGGGGGGGGGGTGGAGATGTGTCGCGGGACGAAGACTCCGGAGTAGAAGACGATCGACGAATGATTCACCGCGATGTCGATCGGTGATCAATCGGAATTTCGAAGGCTAGATTGCGGTCTGCAAGCATCGAATCGAATAGACTCGATGCAGCTTTGAAGCTTTGCCAAACTTTCAGGGGCGTGGATTTTTTGGCGAGATTTTTCACCGGGGTATCGGATTTGCTCGTACATACGGAAAGTTTGATGAAAAATGGTTAAAAATCCCCGGACTCGCCTTTTCTCCCTTCGCATAGGTGTGTTGAATATAATATACAGCGGGGTGTTACACAAGCATGCGGAACGTGAAAACGAGATTGACGGGAATATTCGTTGCTGCTCAATAAAACAGCCCGAACAAAAAGCCCCTTTGTAAAACATCGGTTTAAAGTTTCATGCAAGTCTGTCCAGGTGCTCCTTTGCTTTTTTCCAACGGCGTCGGCTTTACCATGTAAATTTTCCATATGGGGTACACCTCGCGAACCTCGCACACGCGTCTCACCCCCGCGGTTCTTCCCCTCCCTCTTCCCGCCACGTGGCTGCGGGGCGGTGTTAAGGCAAAAGAATAAATGCATGCATACGTATAAATAACACAGAGAGAGAGAGAGAGAAAGAGAGAGAAATAAAAGAAAAAATGAAAGCAAAACGAAACGAGCAGAGAAGCTAAAAGCAGGCTTAGCCCCGCGGATTCGGTTCTCAAGGCGAGCGTACAACCTGTTCGACTATAAATTAGGTTTGAATATAATCATGCGGGGGGAAATATACGCGAGCTGAGGCCAAGATCAGTCGGCGTTGATCTCGATCGGCGTAGCGAAGGGAGACTTGCGATTCCTCCTTTTCGTTTTTTTTTTTTTTTTTCTTTTTTTCGCAATATTACCTTATGCCTGTGAGAATTGAAAGACTTGGCTCTCGCGTCGCTCGAGAGTTCTTTGTTCCTGGCACAAAAGAGAAGCGGGGGTATCTAACCCCAGGAGGCGTTTCTTAACTACGGGTAGCAGAGGTAAACGGGGCTAGAAGATAGCGGGCTTCTTCGTGCTCCGCGGAGCTGACCTCGAAGAAGAAGCGAATTTGCGATTCCCTTCCCGCGGCGTCCAAATTGAATGATAAAAATTTTCTCCGTCCCTCCCGCGTGGCCAGCAGCTCTAGCATCACCTTGTTATTATAATAACCGTCGACTTTTAGCTAGAGCAGAAGCCCCTCCCGCCTCTTAACCCCGTTAACCGCCACCCCCTCGGCCGGCAAAAGAGCGCTCTTTAGTCTTCGGATTTGCAAGCTAGAAGCTGCTTTTGTCGCGAGACATTAACGACCGCGCACCTGAAACGAAAAAGCGTAAAGACGTTGGACATTGGAGGAGCGGATCCGGGCTAAAATCAAAGTCCGAAAAGGCGGCTTTGAAACCGGATATCCTCGAGCTTTTTTCACCCCCGAGTACGTCGCCCTCGCAATTAGCACCGAGGCTCGTGAATACGTTAGGCTTAACCGGGGGCTGGAAATCCTCGAAACGAGGATAGATCGTCCTCTGCCATCGGAGCGTGGGTGAGCCGGAAGTGCAATGCGACATTCGAGCAGCACTCGCGTTAGGCGTGTCATAATGGCGATGTTCGTACGACACCTACGCGCGGCCGTAAAGACTCCCAGACGTGTTACTCCGGCTTCTGTCGAACAAACAGGGACACGGATCTTGTTTTACGACTGTCGCGCCGTCCATAGATGGACATAAAGCTCCGCGCGCTGGATTAACATCAACGGAATTATCGAATCCAGCGTGAAATATCGGCTCGCCTGGGATTCTCGCGTCGTCTCTGCATTTTTCCCCCTTTGTTGCTCTTCATTTTCCAGCAGCGTTTTTATCCCTTTTCTCACCCTGATGACGCGGCCCGCTGCATCGGTCTGCGGCTCGCTTGCTCGGCCTGGACACCGAGCGATATCGATCAATAAATAGGATCAAACGCGGATCCGGAGTGCGATC